>NC_079489.1:53146257-53453566 GCF_020520425.1 Spinacia oleracea | reverse complement strand
AAAATATATATTTCAAAAGAAAGTGTGCAAAGTTAAAACAATATTCCCAGACTACACTGTACGAAGTCCCGTGTTTGGATAACCTCAAAAGATAAAACCGGATCACGACCTCAAGACAAAGGTCGCCGTAGATACTTATACATGGTCCCCTAATCAAGGACCCAGGTAATGGCAAAATTGAGCCATAAAGACTAGCTCAAAACCATGAAAGAAGATGACCACAAGACAATGGTCCGTTTAAGCACGTTGTCAACCCACATTCAGGTTGCAACTAAATTCGAGCATCCCTCGAAAGAATTCGCTCCTGCGAGAATGAATAAGAAAAGAAATTCTCAAAGAAATCACAAGAACAAATGAAATAGGGACTTGCCCACCTCAATCGGGCAAGATCGCGCCACGAACCGCGCGAGTTCCAAATAGAAAAACGAATTCAGGGACGTCCACCCTCAGCGGACAGGACTCGCTCACCTTCAGCGGGCGGGGTCTACGTCACTAGCCGCGCAAATCCTCAGTTTTCAAAAAATAAAAATCTTCAAAACAAAAAAACAGGCTCGCCATCTTCAGCCGGCGGGGTCTACGTCACGAACCGCGTAGGTCCTTATTTTCAAACAAATTTCAAAACAGATTCGTCCACTTCTATCGGACAGGGTGTCCACCCTTAGCGGATAGGCTCGCCATCTTTAGCCGGCGGGGTCTACGTCACAAACCGCGTAGGTCCTTATTTTCAAAAAAAAAACAAACAAACTTCAAAACAGATTCGTCCACTTCTATCGGACGGGGTGTCCACCCTTAGCGGACAGGCTCGCCATCTTTAGCCGGCGGGGTCTGCGCCACTAACCGCGCAGGTCCTTAGTCGCTGCAGCGATAACTTTTTCTAGTTTTCCGTTTTCCCAAAAAGAACGATGTGAGTAGCTTTTGGTTTTCCGTTTTTCCAAAAAAGAACGATGTGAGTAGCTTTTGGTTTTCCGTTTTTTCCAAAAAAGAACGATGTGAGTAGCTTTCCCTTTTTCCAAAATTTAAAAGAATGGTTTTCCGTTTTTTCCAAAAAAGAACGATGTGCTGGATTTTCCTTCGTTTTACGTCCCATAAAAACAAGGGGGTTTTCTCGTTTAGCTAGCCCTGAAAATGAGAATCTTTAAAAACACTTTTTACCTCGTGATTGGGCTTGGCCAGGCCCAATTACACTTTATAGCTTTGATTTCGAAAACATCTGTAGCTACTCCCAATGACAAAGTGAGGGAGTTTCTGCGCACCTTTAGATCCTTCCAATGACAAAGTGAGGAAGTTTCTATACTATCCGTTGACAAATCCCAATGACACGTGAGGGATATGTCGACACTTCAAGTGATGACCCTTAAGTCAAATGTTATCACTCGGGGGCTCGTGAGACCCTCGCCAAAACAGGTCACAATGGCTTGTGCGACGCACTCCGTCTAATACTTTGACCATCGTCTTACTCCAAGACTCAGTCAAAGTGGGGGCTAACTGTAGACACCTACTTTTATCCCCATTCCCGAAAGGGAAGGTTCGATGATGAAAGCGTAAATCTCCACTTGACAACGCATCTCCTATAAAATAACGAATCTCAATTCCCCTTTTCATTTCACCCGAAACCTGCTATTTATAGAAACCTGCTATTTATGGAAACCTGCTAAAAATAGTAACTGCCGTAATGGGTAGTTGTTAAAAGTGGCAAGTCATAAAAGATAGAAACCTGTCAGAATTAGGTGTTGCACTCCAACATAAATCCTAAATGAGATAGAAATTGCGAGAAGAATCCTGTTCCTAATACGATTCGAAAATAAGAGTTACGTATTAATTAAAATCCTAACGAGCCTAGAGTTCGTAACGGGCCCAGACGCATCCCGTCATAAAATTAATACGCACTACAAGACTCGATTAAAGTCTCATACACTCCGGATTCTAAGAGTCCGAATCTGACAAAGAAACGGCCAAAACATCAATTTCAACGCCCAGCCCTAGGCGCTGAAATTTCCCAGATCCTATTTTCAACGCCTGGCTCTGGGCGCCGAAATCTTCGGCGCCCAGCCCTGGGCGCTGAAAATACTTGGGACGTATTCTTTCCTAATTCCTCGTGGATTAGAGCTCTACAATTCTATCTTTCCACGAACTCTTTTCTATAAATAGGGCCTTAAGTTCGACGTGAAAAGGACAACAACACACAATTCATATTCTGAGTATTGACTCCAACCCTTAGCCTAAGCCTCTCGCTGCGAAATTGTTCACGCGTTCTGTCGCAATCGATCCATAAATCGAACAGAACGTATCCTGTCCCATAATTTGAGATTCGTTAAATAAAAAGGAGAAATAGCAAAGTCAAAGTGGTTAGTTTTCTGAGAACCGTGACGCACCTCTCAAGGGTGCGTCGTAATGTGTCCCTTTTCGATGATTTAATTGCTTTCCTCGCCCTTTTTATGAACTGTTAAACTAACTCAATCTGATTGTTCTATCACGCCTAACAAATATAATATTTTTGGGAAATTGGATTATCATGCTAGGTCCCTTAATGCTATTTAAATCAGATAATCGCGATCGATCTAGTATTATATGTTGCATATTGTTAAAATCAACTCAGATTAGTTTAATAGTTATCGCATTTCCCTTCAATTATTTATGCTGAGCTAGTAAGGATATCCTGCCTCTGGAGTTATCGAAGAGCGAGTACTCCTCTCGGTAGTTACAGTCCCCCGAACCCTCAATCTCTACCTTGCGGGTGTATGTTGAGAGATCCCCACACCAGGGATCACAAGGGAACCTACGGCCGTCGTGGTCAAACATAATTGCACTCCCTTTATGTCACGATAACCGGGTTTTGTCAGTTTTTCTCATTGTCGTTAAAAACTGAATGGCGACTCCTATATTACTAGTCAATTGAGTGTAAACTCACAGGAAATCCAATTACACTTGATTGAATAAAAAGAATCGTCACACCCACGAGGGACGAGGTCACGCATTAGCCTCGTGCTTTTTCGACCCCCTCACAGGCTGAAATGCCACTTACAATTGAAACGCGTCAAGAAGCAGCATATGTCCATGCTATTGACGACGTCGAGCAAGATAGAGATGAGCCTTGGTTTACAGACATTCAAAGGTATCTACAACATTCAGAGTATCCCCCACACTTTTCGAGCAAGAGTCAGAGGGCTTTACGACTACAATCAGCTAATTTCGTCATAGAAGGCGGCATTCTATGCAAGAGGTCCCCTAGCGGCCCTAATCTCCGATGTGTTGACAAGTACGAAGCACAAAGAGTCATGGACACCGTACATGCCGGAGTCTGTGGCACCCACATGAATGGGAAGATGTTGGCCCTCAAGATCATCAGGGCTCGATACTACTGGACTACCCTCAAACGGGATTGTTACTTTTTTGTCAAGAAATGTCCTACCTGTCAAAAGTGTGCGAATCTAAAGCACATTCCCCCATCATTGCTATATTCTCAATCATCGCCGTGGCCATTCTCAGCCTGGGGTATCGACGTCATTGGCAAAATCACTCCAACAGGCACTGGGGGTCATGAGTTCATGCTGGTTGCTATCGACTATTTCACCAAATGGGTCGAGGCCATATCATTCAAAGTGTTGGGTTCCAAGCAAGTGGCCTAGTTCATACAAGAAAACATCATATGCAGATACGGAGTTCCTCACGAGTTCATCAGTGACCAGGGAACCCATTTTCAAGGAGAGTGTGAACATCTATTCACCGAGTACAAAATTCAACATCACCGTTCCTCGCCTTATCGCCCGCAAACTAATGGGGCAGTCGAAGCAGCCAACAAAGAATGTCAAAGCCAGAATCATGAAAATGACAACCAATTACAAAGACTGGCCCCAAAAGTTGCACTTCGAATTGTGGGGATATCGAACTTCAATCCGCACTTCAACTGGTGCAACTCCATTTTCATTGGTCTATGGAATGGAAGCAGTACAACCTATCAAGTTGGAGATACCCTCTCTAAGGATAGTCCTCGAAAGAAAAATCCCAGAAGCTGCATGGGTACAAGCAAGGTATGATGAGCTAATCATGCTTGATGAGCGACGGCTTCAACCCGCTCACCACGTACAAGTCTATCAGCGCCGAGTAGCCAGACATTTCAACAAGAGGGTCAGAACCCGAAACATCAAAGAAGGCGAGCTTGTCCTGAAAGCCCTTCGCAAAAGCATCATGGACCCAAGGGGAAAATTCATACCCAACTGGGCAGGGCCATACATTGTCAAGAAAATCCTCTCCGGGGGAGCAGTCGAACTAACAGACGTCGATGGAACAGAATTCCGATCTCTGACCAACCTCGATCAACTCAAGAAGTTCTATGTCTAAGTTCCATGTCCAAATTCAAGAATCCAATTCAAAAGCCCTGTAAGGGTTAGAACTACGTCCGGCCTGATTCCTTAACGGGACACGTAGGCAACCTCATTCCGAGGCCGGACCACTTTAATACAAAAAAATTCAAAATTTCCTCAATTAAGGGCATCCTAAAAATCAAACCAAATTCAAAGTTCAAAATGTTGTTGTCTTTATTCCAAATGTGCCAATTCAAAGCAAAGCATGTTCAAGCGGAATTTAATACAATAACTGTTTATTTGGCTCTAAGGCTTTCAAAGCTAATCCAAAAACAAGGTTGGAATCAAGTGAAGAAAAGTTCAAAGCCTTTTCACATTTCCTAAACACATTTTCTAAACACATTCTAAAACACAATTCCTTCTAGTACAATTTCAAACACATTTAGCCCACAAAGATCTAGGGTCGGGCGACTATGCTCTTGAGTCTTGGCGCCTTGAGTACTATCCTCTGGCTCCTCCTGCGATCAATCATCAATCTTCCCCTTGCCCAAGCGGCGGGAGAAGGAACTTGCTAGCCTTCCAAGGCGGGAGGATGACGAACCTCCTTTGGACTCCAAACGGTCAAGCACCAGATGGGCCACACTCCCGTCAGCTTCCTCGTAATCAGTTGATGCAGGGCGTCCAGCTCTAGAACCTCGGACTCTAGCTGGTCCGGAGAGAGAAACGTCCCTCTGGGTTGGGCCTCTCATCCATACAATGTACCCCGCAGACAGAGTATCAGGCTCGGGCGGGTATTGAACACTCAAGAATGGTTTGGAGACCCAATACCGCCTCCAGACTTCAAGTCGATTTGCATTCAGCGCAACAGGTTTTGGGTTCTCTTCAGCACAGTCCGAGATTTCCTGTTTTAAGCCATACTGTCTCATCACTCGAGCAGGCGAGTAAAAGACTAGCATTATGAGGCTTGGCACCCTCAAAGCAGTAGAACCTGGGGCATGTCTCATAGCAGCAATTCCCCACCAAGGAACTACCCACCTTATACAAGATCCAATTCCCCACCAAGGAACTACCCACCAAGCGCAGGGGCCTGCAACAAAGGACAAGGCCACCGTCCCCTTTTATGACTCCGAGTACGCACTCTTTAGTGATTCGGATAGCAGAGTACAACCTCCATTATTCAAGATTCCAAAACCGCAAGCTGCGCAATTTCAAGCAGTCCGAGTCAGCACCTCGGGCAGATTTCGGGTCAATTTATTCAAAATTCAAGCATTCTAGTCCTAGATCGGCGTCCTAAGTTGAGTCTGCATATGCATAGCAAAATTTGAATATACTTTGACTTGCGCTTTTTCGAACCAAAAAACCTCAGTCAAAGTGGGGGCTTATAGTGGGTATATACACCCAAAAAAATGGGCAAATTTTTTTCAAATTTTTTTGCAAATTCCTCATGCATGCATATAGCTACAAATTTCAAAGGCACACACAACGCATACAAATTCAAATTTTCGAACATACAAAAACCAATCTTCAAAAATTCCAAACCAATTCAAGTTCAAAACCATACAACCATACAAAATTCAAGTTCCAAACCATACAAATCCATAGAAATACCATCCGTACAAAAAAAACCAACCAAGGCAAGCTGGAACTCGCTACCATACAGGGTCAGTCCGAGTCATCACCAGCCGTCTCAAATACCTCCAGCACACTCCACTAGGGGTGGCAATGGATCGGAGGTGGATCGGGTGGAGCTTCATCCGCCTCCATCCGTTAGCGATCCATCCACCATCCAACCCATCCATCATCCGCTAAACCCTTCATCCATATCCGATCCACCCATCATCCACGGGTGAATCGGGTGGATCGGGTGCTTAACGGGTTAATTATGTAAATACATGCATCTGTAATTTTTTATAACGCAAAAACATAACATAAATAACATCAAATTGTTTTTACAAGCCCTAGCCCACCAATAAAGCAAAGGCCGAGCAAAAATCATCCCAAACAAAGGGGCAGAGGCCCAATTCATCCAAAACACAAAGAGGCAGGGGCCTAAATCATCCCAAATAATCTAAATAATGGAACTTTCAACAGTATTATATATTGTAATACATAGAGTTTTAAACTAGGAACGCATAAAAAAGATTACATATTAAGAACTCAGCATACATCAGCATCCATGAATCCTACAAAGTCTTCAAATCACATATCCATGTCCTCTCCGTCCTGGCATGAATTAGAGAAGACGATCAAAACTAAAATATTATCAAAGAAAAAAAGAGTATTATACAAAAAAACAAGAGAACAAAGGAAATGTCAAATTACCGAATTAACATCAATAACATCACTTTTAGGGCTTCCCTCGCTTCCCCCGTCCGCATCATCTAAGACAGAACCATATGCTTGTGCATTGACAAATGAACACTCTATACAATGAAATCAACCAGAAGGTATCATTTGCCATAGTATTATAAAGAACAGATTAAGTACAAGTATTATAAAGATTATAAAGAACATGTTAAAGAACAAAAAGTATCATTTATCACAGTATTGTAAAGAACATAAAGAACAGATTAAAGTACAAGTATATTACCTGAATACTCTCCAAGTAGCCAATTTTGCATGCAGATAAGTGCTTCCACTGTATCATTGTGAAGGCTTGAACGTTGAGGACTCACTACCCTACCGCCCATGCTAAAAGCACTTTCAGAAGCTACCGTCGATGCAGGTATTGCTAAAATATCCTTAGCAATTTTTCTTAGAGTAGGATACTTCAAATCAGTTTTCCAGAAATTAAGGACATCAAACTCACTACTCTCTGGTAATGCATCATCTTCGAGATAGTGATCTAACTCACACCGCACATTGGCCTTCTTTTCTTATTCTTCTTTATCAACGTCCACTTATCCATCTCATCTCCATTAGTAGAAGAATTGGAATCCAAAGGTCGCTTCCCAAGTACAGTGGAACCAGAAGCAGTAGAAGTAGGAGAAAAAATTTCTTCTCTTTCAGATTTCTCATGGTACTCATGAACCAATTCATACAACAAACTCTTTACTCTTTCCACCTCAATACTAGCTTCATCACCAAATATTTCATTAAAATAAAACTCCACACATTCCAACTTATTTCTAGGATCTAAAATTGCAGCAACAACCAATATTCCATTGATATTTGACCAATATTTATCAAATTTTTCAACCATTTTTTCAGCCATGTCCCTAACAACTTGCTCATTGCTGTTTTTCCACAAACGCAAAGCTATTTTAATCTCACAAACTTTTCGTGCAAAATATCAACCATGGCATCATTTGTGGAACAATTATCAAGAACCACATAAGAGATTTTCTCAGCTGTATTGTACACATTCAAGGTATCCACTAGAACTTGAGAAGCATATTGGTAGTGTGTGGACAAGGAACGTAAACAAACCTATTTAAAAAAAAAATCAATTTGGTAGAACGCATAAAATTAAACAAGAAAATATAAAGCCACCAATCAAAGGCAATCATCAAATTAAATGCTAAAGAATGAGATTAAAAAATTAAGTACCTCAAAGTTTTGTTCCGCAAAACCCATTGACTATCGATGAAATGTGATGTGACAGCCATATAACCTTTCTTCTGGTGTGAAGCAGTCCACATATCAGTTGTAATGGCTACTCTTCCCGCATGACCATCAAACATCTTCTTGAGATTTGCTTTCTCATTCACAAACATCTTCAGAATATCACTTTTCAAAGTATTACGCCTTTTTTTCTTGAAGTTTGGATTCAAGCCATTAATAAACCTCTTGAACTCAACATGTTCTACAATTGACAATGGGTACTCATGGAGAATAACCATGTGAGCCATATCCTTTCTGGATTCCTCTTGATTAAAGACATGGTTTTCCAACCTTACACTTGAATCTTGCCTACGATTAACTGATAGCAACTTTTGACGTACATCAACCCTCATGTGTTTATGAGTGCATCTTAGATTCAGATGATCTTTCAAATGAGAGGTTTCATTCTTGTTATTTCCTGAAAATAGATGCTTACAGTGCAAACATCTAGCCTTTTGTTCACCATTGATTATTATCTTCTCAAAGTGATTCCACACATCTGATTTCAGTCTCCTAGGACGTGGAGGTGGCGGCCCCATTTCTCCTTCCCCCTGCCCGAACTCTTGAAAGTTGTTCTCAGGCATCTCAGCTTGTTGAGTTTGAGTAGTATTAGTAGGATGAAAAGGGAGTGGATTTTGAAAAGGCAGTGAGTTTTGAAAAGGCAGTGAGTTTTGAAAAGGCAGTGAGTTTTGAAAAGCCAGTGGGTTTAGAATTGAGATTTCAGGAGACGACGGAGATGGGGAGAATGAAAAAGACTTGGACCCGGCAGTACTATCTCCTTCCTCCATGATTGCTGCAATTAACAATTAAAAACATTAATAAGAAATCTCGTTTCATATAAAATCAGAGGTACAAACAATAGATATGAGTATCTGACTAGTCAATCTACAATTTTGATATTTTTAAATACATTAATCTATAATATTACCATGTTTTATATGGTCATTAGAGTACTATTATGTTTTGTATGTTCATAAATATACCTAATTCCTTATATCAGTAGGCCATTGTTGTAATATCAGTAGAATACTATCATCATTCATCTTTACTATGGCCACTAACTAAAATACTAACATCTTTAATCTTTAATATGGTCACTAACTAAAATAAGAGCATTAACAACTCCAATCTTGTAGCCAGACTAGCCACTCCCCAATCAACAATTCAACACTCACCACTCGACATTCATATAAGAAGCAATTTTAGTAATTACTATGTCAGCAACATCATGAAAGAATCTACTGAAACAAACCAATCGACAATTCGACATCAACATGAATTTAGGGGATTTCCCAAAACAACCTAATAACTACATTTATTTAGTGTTTTTAGTTGAGATTTAACACTAGAGTCTAGACAATCAAGAAATTATACAACAAACATGATATCGGTCAGTGTCGCCGGCGATTAAGCAATTAATTAAGAAATTTAGTGGATTTCATTTTGAATATGGGTGAAAACTAAATTCATTGTAAGAAAATCGAAATAGAAGACGATGAAGTAATAAGAGGGAGACAGAAAAGAAGATGATACCTGATATCTCAGAAAAGGAGAGCGGCGCCGGCGAATTGTGAGTTGTGACTGCGTGAGAGAACCGCGAGAAGTGAGAGAAGTTGAGAAGGTGAATTGGTGATTGCGTGAAATTGTGTATGAAACCCTAATTTTACTCTTGTGTTTTATTCCAGTCATTTAAAACGCTTATATTTTTTTTAAAATAAAAATAACAGGTGGGTCGGGTGGGTCGGGTGGTGGGTTGGATATGTCTCCACCCGGATCCGACCCGATCCACCACCCGACCCACCCGTCACCCGACTAAAATCCATGTTTCGTCGGGTTTTCATCCATTTTTTCGGGTCGGGTGGATCGGTTATCCGTCGAGTCAGGGTGAAGTTTCCAGCCTTACACTCCACAAAGCAGCAATGCTCGGTTCTCTCTCAGGCGCAATCCGGGAGGCCCACTTCATCTCGTACAAGAGGTGGCTGTATGCCATACCACCCCAGTTGAGGCTCGAAACAGCCCTCAAATCATGCAAAGCCGTCAAGAAGCCGATGTCCATCCGACTGTTCTTGCTCGGGGCCATCACTCTACTCACCAGAGCCAAGAAGAAAAGTCGAACCCGCTGCTCCGCAGATATGCCCACACTACGGATAGCATCCATGATCACCGTCACAGAAGCATGGGTGTCATCATCTACCAAATCGACAACAGGGCCGAGCAAGGTCCTGGCGCTAGTCGAGAACCACGTCAGCCCAGAATCAAAGATCACATTCCTCTCAAAAAAAGGAAGACCCGTGATCATAGCAAACTCGAAGGGGGTGATGGTGATCTCCCCCCATGCCATACGAAAAGTGTTGGTGGTATCCCACCACCGCTCCAGCAAAGCCTGTAGCCGGGGTTTGATTCACGTTCTCCTCTGAGTGTCTCCCATGGCACGCCAGAAGTCGACCAGGCCCGTGTGCAACCATGTCCCCATAGCCTCCTCGTCAGTACAGATGGCTGGAAAAACCTTGTGAAGGTCCGCCAAGGACCAAAAGGTGCGCAACGGCTCTCCATCGGCCTATGGATGAGCGGATCAGTTCAAAAGGTATACAAGTTCAAGACACAAATTCAAAACACAGTACAAGACTCACCAAACCAGCGCGAGGCCGCTGAGACAAATGAAAGTCCGGTCGGAACACTAGATAGGAAGGACTCCAACCAGTACCAACGAAAGCGGGTAGTCTCCGAGGAATCATGCCCCCCTCCGGCACGTTTATGGCAGCTGCTTCGTCATCCGAAGCGTCCTCCATAGCGTCCTCCATAGCAGCTCGAACCACCGAGCGTTCAGCAAGCTTTCTCCGAGTGTGACGAGGCATACTAAATCATGCAAAATACAAAACATCAAGATTCTAAACTGGGGGCTATGCTATACTAGCCCGTACAAAATTCAAAAAATCCCCAGTGGCTGTACAGACCCAGCCAGGGACCTCTACACCAACGCCTAGGCTATCCATGCCAAACCAGGTATACAAGTTATACACCAACGCCTAGGCTCTCCACGCCGAAGCAGGTATACAAATTCTACACCAACGCCTAGGCTATCCATGCCGAAGCAGGTACAAAATGCGAGAAAATTTTCAAAAATTTAAAAATTCAAATCTACGAGTTCCAACAGTTCAAGTTCAAGTGGCTATCAAACAATTTTCTACAAGATTCAAGAAGCCTACTATCATACAAGCATCATGTCAACAAGCATTTCAAAGTGCAAAAATTAAAGCTACATGCAATCCTAGAATTTATTTCATAAGCAAAACATGAAATACTTACATGGACAAGGCAAGAACAAGACCAAGGGGAGACAATTCGACCTTTGAGAGAGAAAAGAAAGCAAGACAACAAGTGATTTCTCCTTAAATGGCACGGCAAGGGGTGCTTTTATAGCACAACCCCGCGTCCAAAGCCGAGCTCAGGGCCCAGCGCTGGCCTGCGGCATGCGCAGGAATCTTCAGCGCGCGGTCTTTCGTACTGATTGCACGCCCTTTGCTGCTACGGTTTTCTGCACCAGGCATCAAACATCAAATCGTGCTATCTTCCGAAAATATGGATATATACCTGTATCTCCAAGTACAAACAGATGAACATTTCAAGAATACAAAGTCCAAAAAATACAACAATTTAGGCGTTCGACTCCCAACGGACCCAAGCTCCAGGAAAGTCAGCCGAAATTTCAAAATCTCAAGGGCCAATAAAAAGCTCTTATTCCCAGAGAAGCACATCCCCAACGGATTAACTCCGGGTATTCAAAAAATTCAAAATTCAAAATTCAAGAGTTCGAAATTTAAAAATGCCAACCTCCGTCCTAAACCGAAGACGGAAGAACAATACAAGTACAAACCGGAGTCGTCAAACGGAGGTAGACTCTATCCTTTTTTTATTTAATTTTTTTTCTAACGCCTGTTTTATGCAGGTACCGGCGTACAAAGAGTGGTCTTGATTGCAGAACATCTTGACCATTCTCCGTCCCGAGTCGAAAACTTTGACTTGCTCTTTCCTAAACGAATGCTCAGTCAAAGTGGGGGCTTCTGTAGACACCTAATTTGTGTCTCCCCATTGGGATGATGATGATACCTTTATCCTTGTTAGGCAGTTGGAGCAATTCCGTGCGGAAATTCCAATTGCTAAAAGCATGTCCAAAATCCAAGAGCCAAAATCCAATCCCCGAGGCCGTTCCCATCCCGGAACTCGGCATAAGATACAATTTCCCAAAAATCAATTTCAAAATCCAAGTACAATCTCACCCAATGGACTATCCCATTGGTTTTACAAGGCCTTTTCCACTCAAAATCATATAAGGAAAGTCAAATTCGGGCGCCGACCCACAAAACCGAGCAAGTCGGGCCTCGTCCCGTAAAACCGAATTCAAAAACCCGAAACGGCTTGTTTTTAGACGTAAACTAAGCCTTAATCCCCAAGAAATCACTACGTGCCAATTTCTTACACATCGTACAATGGTACATCAATACAATCCAAAAGCAAGGACGACATCCTTCCGTCCTTTTTGGCAGCTTCTGCGCCACGTCAGCAGTGCCTGGCGCTGGCGTGAGCTGGCGTTTAGCAGCAAATCCTTCTATAAAAACCCCTAATTCTGAGCATTTTAGGGAGGTGTAGACACCTAATTTGTGTCTCCCCTCTGGAATGATGACGATACCATTATCCTTACTAGGCGGTTGGAATAACTCCAGGCGGAAATCCCAATTGCTAAGAATATCTCCTAAATTCAAGGTCCAAAATCCAATCCCCGAGGCCGTTCCCCTTCCTGAACTCGGTACAAAATACAACTTTCAAAATCCAAGTACAATCTCATCTAGTAGACCATCCCATTGGTTTTACTAGGCCTTTTCGACTCAAAATCATATAAGGCAAGTCAAATTCGGGCGCCGACCCACAAAACCGAGCATGTCGGGCCCCGTCCCGTAAAACCGGAACTCAAAACCTGAGAAAGGCTTGTTTTTAGACGAGAAAATAATGCCTTAACGTCCAAGCAAACACAAAACTCCAAGCCTAGTACTATTCGTACAACAGGTACAACACTACAAGACGAAACAAGGACGGAGCCCGCGTCCTTGCTTTGGCGGCATTCAAGTCACGTCACCCAGCGCCCAGCGCAGGTCCAGCGTTCTGCGCTAGCGCCTGCTGGCGTTTTGCACCAATTCTTCCTATAAATACCCCCTCATTTTCAGCATTAGGAAGGATCACAACATAATACAACGTCGTAATATCGACATTACACCTCAAAATACAAATAAAAAACACATACAAATTTCTAATTCTAAGCAATTGGGAGCTCTAATAGGAATTCTTGCCTAAACCTAAATAGGTAATTCCGAATCCCACCATATTCAATCATGTTGCTTTGATTTCAAAAATGATTAGCAAGTTGGCATTTTTATTATTAAAAATGTCACTTGCAACAATCATACATCTTTTCAAAATCCAAACTTTTCAAAATACAAAAATGCAAACTTTCAAGATTCAAGGATGTTCAAAGTTGTTTGCAATCACCTCTTTGAACTAGAATCACTTTCAAGTATGGAGTAATCTAAGATAACACCTGTTAGGGGGGAAAATACCCTCTTGGTGACGTGGAAAGACGTGACAAGCATTGTATACGTGGCTGCCAGCAGGTCGTATGGCAGCACTGTTCTAACTCACTCTCAACGGTTGGGATCGAAGGCAGCCGTTACAAACCATTGATGGAGCCGACCTTCATTACGTATTTATTGTTAAATTATGTGGAATTAAGCACGAACGTTACACTCTTATTGTAAAGGCCTATAAAATGGCTTAACTTTGTCCGTTTACATATACGATTCTCAAGTAATAAAAATACTATCATTCCATGCTATTACAACTTGCTCTCGTTACTCTCAATTATCTAGCTCGATCGATTGTTAGCACCATCATCAAGGCAAGTTCGTCTCTAAGTAGAATTTTCCCAAAACAATTTGCCGCCCACCGTGGGGCTGACAATAAAAAATAGCTTGATAATACCATCCCAATCACCATGGCCGGAAATTCTAGCTCATCCGACGATATCACTCGTCGCTTCGAAGCCATGGAGCAGCGCATCAACATCCTCCAAAAGGAAAACGAAGCGTTGCACTCCCAGGTCAGATCCACCGCCTCCATCGCTACCGGATCCAGGTTCCAGTACCGGCAAGACACCTCCGGGCTAAACCGCCGATTGGATCTTGACGCCGCTCCGGATCATCCCCTCCATATACCCTTTGGCGAGCCTGGGGGTCCAGTTCTCGAGAAAATCCGCGAGTTCGACCCGCTGCCAAATCAGCCCCGCTCTAACCCGAGTTGGCTTCCCCCGCCTCCAACTCGACCATCTTCTGCAGGTACATCAGTGGCCGCCGTCACCACGACAGCTGCTCGGGTCACCCCATTCCAGGTCGGCATGACGACATCCACCATGATGTCGGCTTCCGCCTCTGCTCCGGCATCTTGTCTGTTACCACCTCCAATTGTAACCATGTCGATGCCCCTGCCCGTTAAAATCCTGGCACAAGGACCAGCGTCGGTGACTCAAATGCCATGGGATCAACTCTTCTCTCAGCAGGTCGTTCAACCTGTCGTCAATCTAGTCACTTCGGCACCAGGAGCACCTCCCCAGTTGATGGAAGTCCCTCTAGCCGGTCAAGCGCCGCAAGCAGCGTTCCCAAATGCCCTAATGCGCCCGGATTCATCTCGAAACTATTCTCCATACACTCCTCTTAACAGGTCAGTCGTTCCAGTTAGCCACGGTTTCATAACTCCTTTTCCTTATGTTGCAGGTACCCATGCCACCCAAGGAACGCCTCCTTACATGCAACAGGTGGTGCCGCAGTTCACTCCTCACCAACCTCACAGTGTCTACCCACAAAACACCTATTATCAACACCTCCAAGCTAGCCTCCCCGAAACATTCAGCCCCCTCGTCCCGGTGCTCAACAACATCTGTGAAAACACCAATCATCAACTGCAACAAATTATGACTATGATAAACAAAATCCCAGGAGTGCCAACACCAATTAAAGAAGCCAGCCTAGATAGCTATGCCGACTCACCATATGCCGACCCCATTGATGCAATCGACATCCCAAAATGATTCATCCCGCCCAATATGCCCATGTATGACGGGACGACCGACCCAAGGGAGCATATCTTGACCTACAAGCAGCGGATGATGACTATCCCAGTTCCCAAGCACATGAGGGAAGCTAGCCTTTGCAAAGGGTTAGGTTCGACACTGATTGGACCCGCCTTGAAGTGGTTAACCAGCCTGCCAAATGGGTGCATCACCTCTTTTGTTCATCTCGACAACATGTTTAATCAGCAGTTCGCTAGCAGCAGATGTCTGGAGAAGCAGACGAGCGACCTATACCGTGTGATCCAACGCCCTGACGAACCCCTGAAGGATTACATAGCCCGGTTCATCAGGGAGAAGGTAACTGTACCTGAATGTGATGTCCCGACAGCAATCGAAGCGTTCAGACAGGGATTGTACGGTGAAACCGACCTCTGGAGGGATCTAATTAAATACCCCTGCAAGACGTTCGAAGATGCTCAAGCCAAAGCAATGGCCCAAGTTAGGTTGGAAGAAACTCTCTATTCCCGGAAAGGGGGTAATTACTACACAAAGACGGAAAGGCGATTGCCCTACCCCAAGAGAAGCAATGATCGTCCTGCCCCTTATTCCTGACCTCAACACGTAGCAGTGGTGGAAGACGACGACGACTCCGACTGGAAGAACAGCCCGGACCTGCCTCCGAAAATTAACGAATATTCTTTTTGTGTTGACACTGTAGGTCTGATGAACCACCTCTCGAAGATGGGGAAAGAAGTGCAGTGGCCACCGAAGTCCAGCAAACCCGAGTCAAAGAAGGATCCCTCAGAATGGTGTGATTTCCATGCCGACATCGGTCACACCACCAACGACTGTGTTGCGCTGAGAAGCGAAATAGCCGATCTGTTGAAAAATGGATACCTCAAGGACGTCATGTCAGACAAAGCCCGTGGCGTCGTCAACAAGGACAACTCTAACTCTACATCTCGACCTCCTCCACCTCCCCCTCATACTAAAACTGTGAATTTCATTGCTGGAGGTTCTGACATTTGTGGTTTGACTTATTCTGCAGCGAAGAGGCACACCCGAGAAAATGAGATAGACAGACCGGCCCGAGCCGTAGCCGCAAAATATCTAACCCCTATATCTTTTGATGAATCTGATGCAGGGGACATCTTAGACAAACACCACGACGGCTTGGTGATATCCATTCCTGTTGGAAACTGCATGGTCAAACGAGTCCTAGTCGACAACGACAGCTCAACTAATGTGATGATGCTCGATGCCCTCAAGAAAATGGGACTCAACTGAGATACAAACGTCGTCAAAAAGTCAACCGTGCTAATAGGGTTCAGCGGCGAGGCAAAGACCACCTTCGGAGAAGTTACCCTACCTGTTTACGCTCAAGGAATCAACCAACAGGTAAAGTTTTGTGTTATTGATTGCCCTTCATCTTACAACATTATCTTGGGCAGGCTCTGGATTCACGACATGAAGGCCATCCCCTCGACGTACCACCAAACCATCAAGTTCCCGACTCGATGGGGGGTTCAGGAAATCAAAGGAGATCAGCAAGAGTCCAAAGAATGTTACAAGGCAGCTCTAAAACCCTCAGCCACCAACAAGTCCGCATTATAGCAACTACAGCCCGGTTCCGACCCAACAAGTTATAAGGAGCCCAAGTCCGAATAGCTCGACGAGATCATCTTGGATCCTGCGAAGCCGGAATAGGTTTTCTTCATTGGATGCGATGTCCCCGACGACATCAGGTCGGAACTCATCAAATTTCTCAAAGCCAACGCAGATTGCTTCGCTTGGTCCCATGAAGATATGCCAGGCATCAACCAAGACATCATTACTCACAAACTCAGTGTCGATCCACATCACAAGCCCGTCAAGCAGAAACGACGGAAGTTCGCTCCAGAACGCAACCAAATTATCAACGACGAGGTTCAGCAGCTATTAGATATGGGAAAGATCAGAGAAGTCACGTATCCAGATTGGTTGGCCAATGTCGTCGTAGTCAGAATGAAGAATGGGAAATGGCGTGTTTGCATAAACTTCACCGACATCAACAAGGCGTGCCCCAAAGATTCTTTTCCTTTACCCCACATCGATGCCATGGTCGATGCTACTGTAGGGCATGAAATGCTCACATTCATGGATGCATTCAGTGGGTACAACTAGATTTTGATGCACCCGGAAGATCAGGAAAAAACCACCTTCATCACGGAGCGGGGAACTTATTGTTACAAAGTCATGCCGTTCGGTTTAAGAAATGCAGGTGCCACCTATCAACGCCTAGTCAACAAAATGTTCAGAAAACAGCTAGGCGACACAATGGAAGTCTACATCGACGACATGTTGATGAAATCCAAGAAAGCCTCGGATCACATCTCGCATCTTCAGCAAGCCTTCGACGTACTACGAGAATACAACATGAAGCTCAACCCTACCAAGTGCTCATTCAGAGTCTCCTCCGGGAAGTTCTTGGGTTATATGGTTACTCAAAGAGGCATCGAAGCTAGTCCCAATCAGATCCATGCAATCATCAACCTACAATCCCCTCGAAATAAAAAAGACGTACAGAAGTTAGCAGGTAGAGTGGCCGCCCTCAACCGCTTCATCTCCAGGTCGTCCGATAAGTGCAAATTATTCTACGACATCCTCAGGAAGAATGAGAAGTCCAGCTGGACCGATCGACACGAAGCTGCATTACAAAAACTCAAGCAGTACCTATCGAACCCTCCGCTACTATCCAAACCAAAAGACGATGAAGAATTACAGATATACCTTGCAGTTACGGAGTCGACCATCAGTGCAGTGCTAGTACGAGAAGAAGATGGGAAGCAACTACCTATTTATTACGTCAGTAAGTCTTTACTTAGCGCCGAAACAAGGTACTCCCATCTCGAAAAACTTGTACTTGTACTAGTTGTTGCTTCTGTTAATTACGCCCTTATTTTGAATGTTATCCTATCACTGTTAGAAATAACTATCCCATCAAGTCAATCATGAGGAAGCCCGAGTTGTCTGGCAGGATGTCCAAATGGGCAATACTATTAGTTTGTTATGATATCAGGTATGAACCTCGCACAACCATCAAGTCGCAAGCTCTAGCTGATTTTGTAGCTGACTTCAGCCCAAGCCTCCAACATGAAGTCGATCAGGAAGTCAACATGTTGATCGATGGTGGATTCTCATCAACATGGTCTCTACACACTGACGGCTCCTCCAACATATGGGGGACAGGCCTCGACATCATGCTAAAGTCGCCACAAGGGGACACCATAGTACAGTCTGTCTGTTGCTAGTTCAAAGCCACCAACAATGAAGCGGAATACGAAGCCTTGATCCTGGGATTATCATTAGCACTCGACATGAATATCCGCCCACTTGAGGTACGTTGTGATTCATTATTGATTATCAGTCAGATTAACGGTTTGCATGCAGCAAAGGACTCAAAGATGCAGGCTTACTTGGAAATAGCAAAAAGGCTCGTGAACAAGTTCGACTCATGCACCTTACAACAAATACCAAGAGATTAGAACACCTAGGCTGACGCCTTAGCCAACCTCGGCTCAAATATCAAACCTAAACTCACTTCCATCCCCGTAGTCCACTTAATATACCCAGCCATCACCAAAGACAACCTACCCATCACCGAACAATCTCAACCTACTGTAACGCCTTCATGGCGCGACCCCTACATACACTGGCTCAAACACAACACCACCCCGCCTGGAGTCACCCAAGACAAATCCTTCCGCATGAAAGCCTCCAGATTCATCCTAATCCATGAAGTATTATTCAGAAAATCAGTTGCAGGACCGTACCTGAGATGCCTAGATCATGACGAGATCGAGTCGACACTGCACAGCATACATGATGGAGAATGTGGAAACCACGCCGGAGGAAGAAGCTTAGCCCACAAAACTCTTACCATGGGATATTTCTGGCCCACCATGAAGAAAGACGCAATCGCCTTTGCCAAGAAGTGCGACTCTTGCCAACGGTTCGCATCTATCTCTCACCAACCTTGTGAAGTACTCCACCCCATCCTGTCCCCTTGGCCCTTCATGAAGCGGGGGATGGACATAGTGGGACCCTTACCACAAGCATCAGGGCAACGCGTCTTCATGTTGGCAATGACCGATTACTTCTCCAAATGGATCGAAGCAGAAGCATTTAAACGAGTTCGAGATACCGAGGTCATCTCGTTTATCAAGCGAAATGTCCTTAGTCGGTTCGGTATCCCTTCCGAGATCGTCTGCGACAATGGTTCTCAGTTTATCAGCAACAAAACCAAGGAATTCTGCAGTAGGTACAACATCACCTTGCATACCTCAACACCAAGATATCCTCAAGCAAACGGCCAAGCCGAGTCAAGCAACAAGATCATCATCAACAACCTCAAGAAGCGCCTCGACGACGCCAAAGGAAGATGGGAAGACGAATTACCTATGATCCTTTAGGCCGACAGGACAACACCCAAGACAACGACTAATCATACTCCTTTCTCCTTAGTCTTCGGTTGTGAGGCAGTCATCCCTCCCGAAGTCAAGCTCCCCACAGCGAGAAGCAGTTTCATGGCTCCAGGAATGAACGACTCAGTCTTGGCCTATGACATCGACACTGTCGACGAACTCAGAGAAGCAGCATTGGTCAAAATGGCGTCCTACCAACAAGAAGTTGCCAACAGCTACAACAAAAATGTGAGGGTTCGAGTATTTCAACAAGGAGATTGGGTTCTACGCAAAGTCTTCCCAAACAAGAAGGATCCTCAACACGGCAAATTGGCTCCGACATGGGAAGGTCCTTACCAGATCATAAGACGAACACGTCATGGCGCGTACGAGTTGGTTGACAAAGACGGCACACCTATCCCAAGAAGTTGGAACGCAACACACCTAAAACTGTACCATTTCTGAACATTCGAATCTTTTTCTTGCTTTCTAGTTTTTTCTAACACATAGGCACTCTAGCATTCATCGCCATTATGTCGACATCCCCAAAACGGTATGGACATGACGTATCATGGAATCGAGAACATCTCGGACAATATATACTTACAAGTGACAAAAAGTTAAGTCCCTCTTCTCTATCTTTCCTACTTCTTTTCCTTTTTATATATTATTATCATTACTAACTTAGGCATCCGAGGGTCGTTGGCTCCACCAACGACCAATCCTCATGCCACCGTCCTATTTTGCAGATAAACGACATGACGCCAACATAAGCACACACTTAGGAGGAGTCGCAAACATGATAAACTCGCCTTCGTCCAGTACTTCCCCTTAAACCTTTCCTTTCTTTTCTTTTCTCTCCTTGTCGTAATTTCTTCTCATTTCCATGTCGCTCTATACTGACTTAAGCATCGGAGGGCCGTTGGCTCCACCAACGGCCAATCCTCACGCTCTGCTATGTTGACAGTATGATGCCCACATGATGATGGATTCGACAAGGAGAGAACGGACAAGTTGAAGTATACAACACAGAATACAGGAAGACCAAAATTCGATATTGTGCACACACGTTCAAGGAAACGAAGTGAAAGGAAACATTGTCAATTTTATTCAAACATGATTGTATACATTACATATTACAAATTTTACAAACTACAAAACATAATTTAGGCCATTACAAAAACGCCTGGTACACTACAATGTACATTACATACACATCTGAATACAGATCTAAATTTTCTACAGTATACATTCTGCAGCATCTCCTCTGACATGCTGGAGGCGTCGCCAAAGTCAAACTCGAGGTATGTGCCCACCTGCAAAACAAAGCACAAAACCAAACACATTTTTTCCAAACACAAGCAAGCAACACAAAAATTAATAGTCCACAAAATATCTACGTGACTTGCCCCCTTGGACAAGCCCAAAAACATCCAAAAGACTGCCGCCATCAAGACGAAACACAGCCACAATATCATTTCGACCTCCTCAAAGGCCAAACACAAAAACATTGTTTAACACAAACCATTGTTTAAAACAAACACCATTGAAAATTTAAATTATTTAAGGAGGGGGGACAGAGCTACTCCAGAGGGTCTGTTGGACCTGCGTTCTCCCCTTGTTCGCCATTGCCTGGTGCCTCCACTGTCTCAACATTGGGGCTGGTTGCTGTTGCACCCTCCTCAACGTCTTCTTCATTGCTAACGGCACCAGAGGGGATATAGTCCTTTGGGAATACAGCGTTGAACTGGGCGATGTCTTCATCAGGAGTCCAGCTCACATGTTTGCCCGCCTTGAAATCTTCCATCATCTCGGCCTTCATCTTCCAAGTGTAGTAACCAGCACACTCGAAAATCCCCGCCTTGACTTTGGAGAGAGACGTCTTCAGCTTGTCGACCTCAGCAACCAGCGTCTCCTTCTCGGCATTCGCGTTTCAACCTCAGCAGCCCCCTTTTCTTGCGCCACCTGCAGCGCCTCAGCTTTGGCCGTCGCCTCTTTGGCCACACCGCCAAGGCGACCAGCTTCCTGCTTTGCTTTCTTCTTGTCGTTTTTCAGTTTTACTATTTGATCTTCTAACATTGTGACTTGATGGCGTGTAGCTAAAGCAGATTGCAGGGCCTATTTGTATAGGAAAAGAAAATAATTCTAAGTCACTGAGTGACGAGATGATGATGGCATGCAACAAAAAGGAGGCAAAGAATAAACAAGCAAAAATATACCCTCCATGCACCCGAGACGCTCTCGACAGTTGCAGGAACTGGGGACAGGGACTCTTGACGCTCTCGGCTGGACGACATCCACAGACGGTCGACCTCAGGCCAAAGCTGGACTCGTGGCGCATCTGCTGACCCATAGTCGTCAGGGAACTCCACTGCGAGCTTCCTCTTCCGAGAAGGAGGCGGTAGCTTTTTCTCAGCAGGCATGAACGAACCAGTCTCCCCCGTCACTGTGGCGTTGATGGAAGTTTGGCGGCTTCGGAGGTGACAGCACAGTGATAGGTTTAGGTCGAGACACACTCCCTAGTGCCTCCAACCTCCTCCTCAGCAACGCATCCGCAGAGGGAGCCTTGCCAGAGCGTGTCGACGGGCCAGTTCCAGTTTAAAGCATTTTTTCGACGACTCAGTCTCGTCACAACAATTGTAATATAAATTTGTTTTGAAAAGGGCAATGAACCCAAAGCTGTAAACTAACCCTAACCCATGTTTACCTGTTGATGTCGACATGTTTGCAGGCTCAGAGATTTCTTCTTCTTGAGAGGTTTCCTCACGATCAAACTTGATACAAATGAAAGCTCTGTCCTTTAGAGGGACTCCCAATAGCACGGCAGTCTTTTCTACAGCCTCGACACCGACTCCAACCGTGTCGAAGGATGCGCCTGCAAAAACAGGAAAGTGAGACAAAGTCAAATCAACAAGCCCAAAAACACAAAAAACAAACAAAATACCTCTAGCCATCCAATCCCCCGTCAAGAAGTCGGAGTCGGGCCCTAAACTAGCCAACTCCACAAAAAAGAACCGACCCATCCACCCGCGGTTGTTCGACTTATCCGCACCAAGGAGAGCCTCCCTGTCATCCTTGACATGCAACAAGTATCTACCAGCCCCATAATTCTGGACTTTGTAGGTATAAACAAGGTCTTTAACCCGGAATTCCATATCTAGTTTGCCGGCCAAATGATCGACCAGGTGCATTACCCTCCAGACTTGCGGCATTAACTGCGCCGGCGGCACCGCCAAAGCGTTCAGAACTCCTCGCACCAGTGGCGAGAAGGGATAAGTGTACCCAATTCTGAAGGGGTACTCATAAAAGCACACCCAACCGTCCGATACCCAATCGGCCCGTTCGTCGGGCTGCGGCAACCGAATTACCGCCGACGGAGGGAAACCACACTCCTCCTTGAGCGCCTCCACATATTGCTTCCCCCAAGTGGCGGGCCGAGCATTCTTCTTGTCCAGAATGTGGGTAGGGCTGAAGATTGGTCCCTCGACCAGATCGCACTCCACCACTGCCCTCTTGTTTTTCGCGTGGGTAGATTTTGTTCCCATTCGTTGCGACATAGAAGGAATTGAAGAAAGAAAGAAGAAGGGAAGAAGATGGAAGCAGAGCGGTTACCTGAGGAAAGGAGAGAGAAAGAGCGCCGATTGCTTTTTCTGGAAAAGAGAAGAGAGAAAATGCAGAAGTGGGTAGGGGTGGTTGGACGGACAACCCTATTTATTGGCGCTGTTGGGCGGTTGATCTTTCCAAAGCAAAGTCATCATTACTCTAACGCCGTCAGCGTTGGGGGGGATCAAGGGGCAGTTTCCACCCTTCCGTGAAACCCATTTTTCCTTTTGAACTTTTTGTCGGAATAAATTCAAAATGGGTTTGGGGATAATTGTTAGGGGGGAAAATACCCTCTTGGTGACATGGACAGACGTGGCAAGCATTGTATACGTGGCTGCCAGCAGGTCGTATGGCAGCACTGTTCTAACTCACTCTCAACGGTTGGGATCGAAGGCAGCCATTACAAACCATTGATGGAGCCGGCCTTTATTACGTATTTATTGTTCAATTATGTGCAATTAAGCACGAACGTTACACTCTTATTGTAAAGGCCTATAAAATGGCTTAACTTTGTATGTTTACATATACGATTCTCAAGTAATAAAAATACTATCATTCCATGATATTACAACTTGCTCTCGTTACTCTTAATTATCTAGCTCGATCGATTGTTAGCACCATCATCAAGGCAAGTTCGTCTCTAAGTAGAATTTGCCCAAAACAACACCTTTTTAACTTTTAAAGGTTCAATCTTTTGAGATTCAAAACTCCATTTTTTCAATATACAATTTCAAGTTTTCAAATTTCAAAGATCCCACCATGTTTAGGGTTGTTCATGACTACTTCCTTAAACTAGGATCCTTTCAAGTAAGAGCATATCAAAGATCTAACCTTTTCAACATTAAAAGGCCCGATCTTTGAGATTCAAGTCTATTAAATTTCAATATTTCAAATACAAGTTTAATATTTCAAGTTCAAGTTCAAATATTTCAAGTTCAATATTTCAATATTCAAGCTTTCAAGTTCAAGTTTAATATGCAAAGTCTAGGATACTTGGGTTGAGCAACCTCTCCCAAGTTGAGATTTTTGGCTTTGAATCCGTGTCGGGCGCACTTATTTTTAAGGAGCCGCTTGGCGTTCGAATCTCATGTTCCCAAGTACAAGTTTCAATTATGCACCTTTCAATATTGCAATTTCAATTATGCACCTTTCAATCCCGCAATTTCAATTCCGCAATTTCAATACCGCAATTTCAATATCGCGCTTTCAATTCTGCACTTTCAATTCCGCAATTTCAATTCCGCACTTTCAATTCCGCATCTTTACTTGCCTAGTCCATTTCTAGGCAATGTGGACCTACTCCCTAGTCCTTTTCTAGGGGGTCTTGTATTTACTAATTTCGCACTTTATTTAGTATTGTGATGTTGCTCTATTTGCTTTATTGCTTTCATCACCGCACATGCTAAATACAACAAAATACAAGGTTACATCACGCTTAACAAAGATAATTTCTTGGACAAACCGGCCTTAGGTTCCTTAAATTAATCTTTAAAGAAAAGTGACCACCATACAAGTAGAGATTCTATTTGCTCTAAATTCAAACCCACATAGTCTAATCTAGGGTATATTTTCGAAAATGTTGTGCCAATGTACTTGAATATTTCTAAAGCTCGCCGAATAAGCATTTCGTTCCCGTGCCCGGATCTCACCCATCCGTTTCGAGGATTCAAAGCCTTATCCAAAAAAGAGTCACTTGCGGTCTTTCCAAACGAGACTAAAAACAATGTTTGGTGGCGACTCCTTCGAGTTACAAAAATTCAATGGTTTTCTAAAGAACCGCCCCTCTTGTAGAACGGGAAATACAACAAAAAAAAAACCCTACAATTCTGGCGACTCCGCTGGGGAATTTTCTAATTTCAATTTCAAAAATGCGAGCAGATTTCGATCAGCAAGCCACTGATCTGCTCAAGTACTGGATGCCAGCACTGGCGCCAGGCGCAGCCCCTGCGCCCAACGCCGCTGCCTGCATCCAGGACAGTGGCTCACAGTGGCTTGTTGCCCACTTTTGCTCAACTTTTCATGTTGGGAGTTAGTCTATTTTTGAACTTCGAAGGACGTTCCTAAACCTCGCGAACGAGTGTAAAAAAACGAGCTTTACAAATACAAATTCAAGTACGATTTCAATTTCAATTTCTAGGCATTTCATGCATTTTTCGAAAACCATATTTGTGCAAAATGAATTTCTACCTTTGCGCAAACGGATGTGTTCTACATTCGGGCTAGCCCCGGGGGCAACGAAATGGTGGCTCTCCATACGGTTCCCGACCAAAGTGTGTGACCATTTCCGCGCCTATCGAAACTTGACATTTACTTGACATTCCCGATGTCAAGTATGGAGGCCGTCTGCTGACACACACTTCCCTTAGGCGGATGTGCAAGCTTGTCGCCGGATCCGTCTCTTAGTCGAGTACCTTTTGACACCCTAAGCCGACCACTTGCATCATACAAAACTTAGACCGACCTTAGGTTGAGAACTTTGCATGTCGCATTCATATTCATGATTAGTGTGACAACGTGCTACTTGTGCATTGTGTGGGCGTCTTTGCACGCGTGAATGGTTAACCTCAAGTTCTAACTTGCCAAAACCCATCAGCCTCCAACTAGGAAACCAAACCCCTAGGAGCATCATTCAAACCTCATGCATCTAAATCGCCGATTTTAGGGTCTTTAGGAGTGACACTCCATTTGATTCAAAACCCTTAAACACGCCTTACGCACAACTGCCAAATTCAAAATTCAATCCAACGGCGTCATAATGCCGGGTTTTCGAGTCCAAATTTCAAATGCCAAATTCAAAATTCAATCCAACGACGTCATAATGCCGGATTTTCAAGTCCAAATTCCAAATTCTAAGTTCAAATTTCAATCCAACGGCGTCATAATGCCGGATTTTCGAGTCAAAATTCTAACTTTCAAGTTCAAAATGCAATCCAACGGCGTCATAATGCCGGATTTTCAAATCCAAACCTCAAGTTTCAAAATTCCAATCCAACGACGTCATAATGCAGGATTTTCTAGTCCAAATTTCGAGTTTCAAATTCAAATTCAAAATTTTCTAGTCCAAAACCTCAATTTTCAAGTCCAATCCAACGGCGCCATAATGCCGGATTTTCTAATTCAAGTTTCAAGTTTTAAGTCTCAAGTTTCAAGTCAAGTCCAATCCAACGGCGCCATAATGCCGGATTTTCCAATTCAAGTTTCAAATTTCAAGTTTCAGTTTTCAAGTCCAATCCAACGGCGCCCTAATGCCGGATTTTCTAGTCAAAACTTCCATTTCCAAATTCAAGAATCAATCCAACGGTGTCATAATGCCGGATTTTCAAGTCAAAATTTCCAGACAAAACTCAAATCCAACGGCTTCATTCCGGATTTCCTATTTCAACTATTCAAGACTATGATGACTGTTGCTTTGGAAAGACCAACCGCCCAACTGCGCCAATAAATAGGGCTGTGCACCCAACCACCCGTACTCACTTCTGCAATCTCTCTCTTCTCTTTCCCAGAAAAGCAATCGGCGCTCTTTCTCTCTCCTTTCTTCAGGTAACTGCTTGGCTTCCATCCTCTTCCCTTCTTCTTTCTTTCTTCAATTCTTTCTATGTCGCAACGAATGGGAACGAAATCCACCCGTGCGAAGAACAAAAGGGCGGTGGTGGAGTGCGACCTGGTTGAGGGGCCAATCTTTAGGCCTACCCACATTCTGGACAAAAAGAATGCTCGGCCGGCCACTTGGGGGAAGCAAGATGTGGAGGCGCTCAAGGAGGAGTGTGGTTTCCCTCTGTCGGCGGTAATTCGGTTGCCGCAGCCCGATGAACGGGCCGATTGGGTATCGGACGGTTGGGTGTACTTTTACGAGTACCCCTTCAGAATTGGGTACACTTATCCTTTCTCGCCACTGGTGCGAGGAATTCTGAGGGCACTGGAGGTGCCGCCGGCGCAACTGATGCCGCAGGTCTGGAGCGTAATGCACTTGCTCGACCATTTGGCCGGCAAACTGGATATGGAATTCCGGGTTAAGGACCTTGTTTACACCTATAAGGTCCAGAATTATGGGGCTGGTAGATACTTGCTGCATGTCAAGGATGACAGGGAGGCTCTTCTTGGTGCGGACAAGTCGAACGACCGCGGGTGGATGGGTCGGTTCTTTTTTGTGGAGTTGGCTAGTTTAGGGCCCGACTCCGACTTCTTGACGGGGGAATGAATGGCTAGAGGTATTTTATTTTGTTGGTATTTGTTTTTTGGGCTTGTTGATTTGACTTTATCTCACTTTCTTTTTTTTGCAGGTGCGTCCTTTGACACAGTTGGAGTCGGTGCCGAAGCTGTAGAAAAGACTGCCGTGCTGTTGGGAGTCCCTCTAAAGGATAGAGCTTTTATCGGCATCAAGTTCGATCGTGAGGAGACCTCTCAAGAAGAAGAAATTTCTGAGCCTGCAAACATGTCGACGTCAACAGGTAAACATGGGTTAGGGTTAGTTTACAGCTTTGGGTTCGTTGCCCTTTTCAAAACAAATACAAATTACAACTGTTGTGACGAGACTGAGTCGTCAAAAAATGCTGTCAACAGGAACTGGCCCATCGACACGCTCTAGCAAGGCCCCATCTGCGGATGCATTGCTGAGGAAGAGGCTGGAGTCACTGGGGAGTGTGTCCCGGGCCAAACCCATCACTGTGTTGTCACCTCCGAAGCCGCCAAAGGCTTCAATTGACGCCACGGTGACGGGGGAGACCAGCTCGCTCATGCCTGCTGAGAAAAAGCTGCCGCCTCCAACTCGGAAGAGGAAGCTCGCTGTGGAGTTCCCTGACAACTACGGGTCGGCAGATGCGCCACGGGTTCAGCTTTGGCCTGAGGTTGACCGTCTATGGATGCCGTCAAGCCGGGAGTGTCAGGAATCCATGTCCCCAGTTGCTGCAACTGTTGAGAGCGTCTCAGATGCATGGAGGGTATGTTTTTGCTCCTTTTTTTTATTCTTCGTCTCCTTACTTTCCTGCATGCCATCTTCATCTCGTCATTTTAGTGACTTTGAGTAATTTTCTTTCCCTGTTCAAATAGGCCTTGCAATCTGCTTTAGCCACACTTCATCATGTCATAATGTTAGAAGATCAAATAGTAAAACTGAAAAACGACATGAAGAAGGCAAAGCAGGAAGCTGGCCGTCTTGGCGGTGTGGCCAAGGAGGCGACGGCCAGAGCTGAGGCGTTGCAAGTGGCGTAAGAAAAGGGGGTTGCTGAGGTCGCACAGTTGAATGCCGAGAAGGAGACGCTAGTTGTTGAGGTTGACGAGCTGAAGACGTCTCTCTCCAAAGTCAAGGCGAGGATTTACGAGTATGCTGGTTATTACACTTGGAAGATGAAGGCCGAGATGATGGAGGAATTCAAGATGGGCAAACATGTGAACTGGACTCCTGAGGAAGACATTGCTCAGTTCAACACTGCATTCCCCGAGGACTATATCCCCCCTGGTGCCGTTAGCGATGAAGAAGACGTTGAGGAGGGTGCAACTGCAACCAGCCCCAATGCCGAGACGGTAGCGGCACAAGGCGATGGCGAACAAGGGGAGAATGCAGGCCCAGCAGATCTTCAGGAGTAGCTCTGTCCCCCCCCCCCCCTCAAAAATTTAAAATTTTAATGGTGTGTGTTTCAAACAATGGTTTGTTTTAAACAATATTTTGTGTGTTCGGCCTTTGGAAAGGTCGAAAGAATATTTGTGGCAGTGTTTCGCCTTGATGGCGGCATTCTTTTGGATGTTTTTGGGCTTGTCCAAGGGGGCAAGTCATGTAAATATTTTGTGGGTTTTCAATCCTGTGTTGTTTTCTTGTGTTTGGAAAAAATGTGCTTTGGTTTGGTGTTTTGTTTTGCAGGTTGGGCACATACCTCGAGTTCGACTTTGGAGACGTCTCCAGCTTGTCAAAGGAGAACCTGCAAAATGTATATTGTAGGAAATGTAGATCTATATTCCATTGTGTATGTAACGTATATTGTAGTGTACCAGGCGTTTTTGTAATGGCCTAAATTGTGTTTGGTAGTTTGTAAAATTTGTAATATGTGATGTATACAATCATGTTTGAATAAAATTTAACAATGTTTCCTTTCACTTCGTTTTTTGAACATTTGTGCTCAGTTTCGAACTTTGTTTTCCTGTATGCTGTGTTGTATACTTCGCTTCATCTGTTCTCTCCTTGCCGAATCCGTCATCATGTGGGCATCATACTGTCAACATAGCAGAGTATGAGGATTGGCCGTTGGTGGAGCCAACGACCCTCCGATGCTTAAGTCAGTATAGAGCAACATGAAAATGAGAGGAAATTACGACAAGGAGAAAAAAGAAAGGAAAGGTTAAGGAGAGGTACTGGACGAGGTCTAGTCGAGTGCTTTATGTTTGTTACTCCTTCTAAGTGTATACTTTACGTTGGCGTCATGTTATTGCCTGCAAAATAGAACGATGGCGTGAGGATTGGCCGTTGGTGGAGCCAACGACCCTCCGATGCCTAAGTCAGTAAGGATAATAATATGTAGAGAGAAAAAGAAGTAAAAAGGATAGAGGAGAGGGACTTAAATTCTTGTTACTTGTAAGTGTATACTGTCCCAGATGTTCTCGGTTTCATGATACGTCGTGCCTACTCTGTTTTGGGGACGTCGTCATAATGACGGCAAATGCTAGGGTGCCTGTGTGTTAGGAAAAACTAGAAAGAAAGAAAAAAGGCTTGAGTGTTCAGAAATGGTACAAATTTAGGTGTGTTGCATTCCAACTTCTTGGGATGGATGTTCCATCTTTGTCAACCAACTCGTACGCACCATGACCTGTTCGTCTCATGATCTGGTAAGGACCTTCCCATGTCGGGGCCAGTTTGCCGTGTCGAGGATCCTTTTTGTTTGGGAAGACTTTGCGCAGAACCCAATCTCCCTGCTGAAATACTCGAACCCTCACATTCTTGTTGTAGTTGTTTGCAACTTCTTGTTGGTAGGACGCCATCCTGACCAATGCTGCTTCTCTGAGTTCGTCGACAGTATCGATGTCGTAAGCCAAGACTGAGTCGTTCATTCCTGAAGCCATAAAACTACTTCTTGCTGTGGGGAGCTCGACTTCGGGAGGGATGACTGCTTCACAACCGAAGACTAAGGAGAAAGGAGTGTGATTGGTCGCCATCTTGGGTGTCGTTCTGTCGGCCCAAAGGATCATAGGTAACTCGTCATCCCATCTTCCTTTGGCGTTGTCGAGGCGCTTCTTGAGATTGTTGATGATGATTTTGTTGCTTGACTCGGCTTGGCCATTTGCTTGAGGGTATGTTGGTGTTGAGGTATGCAAGGTGATGTTATATCTACTGCAGAATTCCTTGGTTTTGTTGCTGATAAACCGAGAACCATTATCGCAGACGATCTCGGAAGGGATACCGAACCGACTAAGGATATTTCGCTTGATGAACGAGATGACCTCAGTATCTCGAACTCGCTTAAAAGCTTCTGCTTCGATCCATTTGGAGAAGTAATCAGTCATTGCCAACATGAAGACGCGCTGCCCGGATGCTTGTGGTAAGGGTCCCACTATGTCCATCCCCCACTTCATGAAGGGCCAAGGGGATAGGATGGGGTGGAGTACTTCACAAGGTTGGTGAGAGATAGATGCGAACCGCTGGCAAGAGTCGCATTTCTTAGCGAAGGCGATTGCGTCTTTCTTCATGGTGGGCCAAAAATATCCCATGGTAAGAGTTTTGTGAGCTAAGCTTCTTCCTCCGGCGTGATTTCCACATTCTCCATCATGTATGCTGCGCAGTGTCGACTCGATCTCGTCATGATCTAGGCATCTCAGGTACGGTCCTGCAACTGATTTTCTGAACAATACTCCATGAATTAGGATGAATCTGGAGGCTTTCATGCGGAAGGATTTTTCGTGGGTGACTCCAGGTGGGGTGGTGTTGTGTTTGAGCCAGTGCATATAGGGGTCCCGCCATGAAGGCGTTTGAGTAGGTTAGGACTGTTCGGTGATGGGTAGGTTATCTTTGGTGATGGCTGGATACATTAAGTGGACTACGGGGATGGAAGTGAGTTTAGGTTTGATGTTTGAGCCGAGATTGGCTAAGGCGTCAGCCTGGGTGTTTAAATCTCTTGGTATTTGTTGTAAGGTGCATGAGTCGAACTTGTTCACGAGCATTTTTGCTATTTCCAAGTAGGGCTGCATCTGGAGCGAACTTCCGTCGTTTGTGTTTGACGGGCTTGTGACGGGGGTCAACACTGAGTTTGTGAGTAATGACGTATGGGCTGATGCCTGGCATATCTTCATGGGACCACGCGAAGCAATCTGCATTGGCTTTGAGAAACGTGACAAGTTCCGGCCTGATGTCGTCGGGTACGTCACATCCAATAAAAACAACATGTTCCGGCTTTATGGGATCTAAGACGACCTCGTCGAGTTGCTCGGACTTGGGCTCATTGTAGCTTGCTGGTTCGGAACTGGACTGTAATTGCTATAATGAGGATTTATTGGTGGCTGAGGGTTTTAGGGCTGCCTTGTAACACTCTTTGGACTCTTGCTGATCTCCCTTGATTTCCTGAACCCCCCATCGAGTTGGGAACTTGATGGTTTGGTGATACGTCGAAGGGATGGCCTTCATGTCGTGGATCCATGGCCTGCCCAAGATAATGTTGTAAGATGAAGGGCAATCAATAACACAAAATTTTACCTGTTGGTTGATTCCTTGAGCGTAAACAGGTAGGGTAACTTCTCCGAAGGTGGTCTTTGCTTCACCACTGAACCCTATTAGCACGGTGGACTTTTTGACGACATCTGTATCCGGGTTGAGCCCCATCTCTTTGAGGGCGTCGAGCATCATCACGTTAGTCGAGCTACCGTTGTCGACTAGGACTCGTTTGATCATGCAGTTCCCAACAGGAATGGATATTACCAAGCCGTCATGATATTTATCCGAGTCCCCTGCATCAGATTCATCAAAAGATATAGGGGTTAGATATTTTGCGGCTACGGCTCGGACCGGTCTATCTATCTCATTTTCTCGGGCGTGTCTCTTCGCTGCAGAATAAGTTAAACCATAAATGTCAGAACCTCCAGCAATAAAATTCACAGTTTTAGTATGAGGGGGAGGTGGAGGAGGTCGAGATGGAGAGTTAGAGTTGTCTTTGTTGACAACACCACGAGCTTTGTCTGACATGACGTCCTTGAGGTAACCATTTTTCAATAGACAGGCTACTTCTCTTCTCAACGCAACGCAGTCGTTGGTGGTGTGACCGATGTCGGCATGGAAATCGCACCATTTTGAGGGATCCTTCTTCGACTCGGGTTTGCTGGACTTCGGTGGCCACTGCACTACTTTCCCCATCTTCGAGAGGTGGTTCATCAGACCTACAGTGTCAACACAGAAAGAATATTCGTTAATTTTTGGAGGCAGACCCGGGCTGTTCTTCTAGTCGGAGTCGTCGTCATCTTCCACCACTGCTACATGTTGAGGTCGGGAATAAGGAGGAAGACGATCATTGCTTCTCTTGGAATAGTGCAATCGTCTTTCCGTCTTTGAGTAGTCATTACCCGCTTTCCGGGAATAGAGAGCTTCTTCCAACCTTACTTGGGCCATTGCTTTGGCTTGAGCATCTTCGAACGTTTTGCAGGGGTATTTGATCAGATCCCTCCAGAGGTCGGTTTCGCCTTACAATCCTTGCCTGAATGCTTCGATAGCTGTCGGGACATCACATTCAGGAACAATCACCTTCTCCCTGATGAACCAGGCTATATAATCCTTCAGGGGTTCATCAGGGCGTTGGATCACTCGGTATAGGTCGCTTGTCTGCTTCTCCAGGCACCTGCTGCTAGCGAACTGCTGATTAAACATGTTGTCGAGATGAGGAAAAGAGGTGATGCATCCATTTGGCAGGCTGGTTAACCACTTCAAGGCGGGTCCAACCAGTGTTGAACCGAACCCCTTGCAAAGGCTGGCTTCTCTCATGTGTTTGGGGACTGGGATGGTCATCATCCGTTGTTTGTAGGTCAAGATATGTTCCCTTGGATCGGTCGTCCCGTCATACATGGGCATGTTGGGTGGAATGAATCGCTTCGGGATGTCGATTGCATCAATGGGGTCTGCATATGGGGAGTCGGCATAACTGTCTAGGCTAGCTTATTTGATTGGTGTTGGCACACCTGGGATTTTTTTTTATCATAGTCATGATTTGTTGGAGTTGGTTATTGGTGTTCTCACAGATGCTGTAGAGCACCGGGACGAGGGGGCTGAATGTTTTGGGAAGGCTGGCTTGGAGATGTTGATAATAGGTGTTTTGTGGATATACACCATGAGGTTGGTGAGAAGTGAACTGCGGTACCACTTGTTGCATGTAAGGGGGCGTTCCTTGAGTAGCGTGGGTACCTGCAACATAGGGGAAAGGAGTTACGAAACCGTGACTAACTGGAACGACTGACCTGTTAAGAGGAGTGTATGGAGAATAGTTTCGAGAAGAGTCAAGGCGCATTAGGGCATTTGGAAACGCTGCTTGTGGCGCCTGGTTGGCTAAAGGAACAGCCATCAACTGGGGGGGTGCTCCTGGCGCCGAAGTGACTAGGCTGACGACAGGTTGGACGACTGGCTGAGAGAAGAGTTGGTCCCATGGCATTTGAGTCACTGGCGCTGATCCTTGTGCCGGAAGTGTAACGGGCAGAGGGCATCGACATGGTTACCATTGGGGGCGGTAACGGACGAGACGCCGGAACAGAGGCGGGAGCCGACACTATGGTGGATGTTGTCATGCCGACCTGAGGTGGGGCGACCCGGGCAGCTGTCGTGGCGACGACTGTCGCCGATGTACCTACAGAAGATGGTCGAGTTGGAGGCGGGGGAAGCCAACTTGTGTTAGAGCGGGGCTGATTTGGTAGCGGATCGAACTCGCGGATCTGTTCGAGAACAGGACCCCCAGGCTCGCCAAAGGGTATATGGAGGGGATGGTCTGGAGCGGCGTCTAGATCCAAGCGGCGGTTTAGCCCGGAGGTGTCTCGTCGGTACTAGAACCTGGATCCGGTGGCGATGGAGGCGGCGGACCTGACTTGAGAGTGCAATGCTTCATTTTCCTTTTGGAGGATGTTGATGCGCTGCTCCATGGCTTCAAAGCGACGAGTAATATCGTCGGATGAGCTAGTATTTCCGGCCATGGTGATTGGAATGGTATTATCAAGCTGTATTTGATTGTCAGCCCCACGGTGGGCGCCAAATTGTTTTGGGCAAATTCGACTTAGAGACGAGCTTGCCTTGATGATGGTGCTAACAATCGATGGAGCTAGATAATTGAAAATGGTGAGAGCAAGTTGTAATAGCATGGAATGACAGTATGTTTATTGCTTAGAAATCGTGTATGTAAAATAGACAAGATTAAGCCATTTTATAGGCATTTACAATGAAAGTGTAACGTTTGTGCTTAATTGCACATAATTAGACAATAAATGTGTAATGAAGGCCGGCTTCATCAAGGGTTTGCAACGGCTGTTTTGATCCCAACAGTTGAGAGTGAGTTCGAACGGTGCCACCATGTGCCTTGCTGGCAGCCACGTATGCAATGCTTGCCACGTTTGCCTACGTCACCAAGAGGGTATTTTCCCCCCTAACAAAACCACAAACTCAAGTTGTCGATACCAATCTCAAAATCTCAAGTTCAAATGTCCAAATTCATACCGGCATAATGCCAACTTTCCAACTCGATCTTTCAAAATTTCAAACTTCAAGTGTCAAGTTCCAAATTCATGCCGTCGTAATGCCGACTTTTCTATTCTATATTTCAAACCTCAAGTTCGAAATTCTCAATTCAATCTCAAGTCCTATACTTCAAAATTCCAAGTCCACGGCGGCACAAGGCCGGACTTTCAAGTTTCCAAATTCAATCCCTTAACTCCATGGCGGCATAATGCCGGAGTTTTCAAAATACAAAGCCTCATGTTCTACATGCGAAAATGCATCCTTCCCATTTCAAAGTTCAAACTTCGAGTCAAATTCCAATTTTTCAAATTCATCTTCAAGCTACAAAAAAATCTTGCTTTCCATTGCTCTCCAATACAAAATTCAAAACATTTCCAATGGGTTGAAAATCCCCTAAAATAATACAAACCTCAAAATTCGAAACCTTTCCAATGGGTTGAAAATCCCCTAAAATAATACAAACCTCAAAATTCGAAACCTTTCCAATGGGTTGAAAATCCCCTAAAATAATACAAACCTCAAAATTCGAAACCTTTCCCATGGGTTGAAAATCCCTTGAAATAATACAAGTTCCAATTTTCCAATGGGTTGAAAATCCCCTAAAATAATACAAATTCAATACCCTCCAATTTTCTAATGGGTTGAAAGTCCCATGAAATAATACAAGTTCAAATTCCATATTCTATCTCTGAGTTGAAATTCCCCTAAAATACTTCGAAATCCAATCGGGTTGAAATCCCCCTAAAATATTGACGGGTTGAAATTCCCTTGAAATAATACAAAATCAATCCCCTTTCAGTCGGGTTGAAATTCCCTTCAAATATTCCCTTCCAATCGGGTTGAAATCCCCCTAAAATATTGACGGGTTGAAATTCCCTTCAAATATTCCAATTCCAACGGGTTGAAACTCCCCTAAAATATTGACGGGTTGAAATTCCCTTGAAATAGTACAAAATTCAATCTCTTAGTACAATTCCAATTTCCAAATTCTCGAGCGGGTTGAAATTACCTTAAAATAGTCCAAATTCCAATAGGTCGAAATATTCCTTTCTCGATATTTCAAGCTCTAGTACAAAGAATCAACTTCCACAAAAGAATGAAGGCTCCTCTCAAACATTTCCAACGGGTTGCAAATCCCGGATACAAGTACAAACATCCAGAATCCCGAATCTTCGGAGTGGCACTTAGAGTCAAGTCTAGGTATCATTTATTGCATGCATATCATATCATGTGTCGGGAAGTCCAAGTTCCAAGGTTCGAAATCATGTGCTCGAACTCATTCTCTCAAAAGGCAATTCAAGACTACCTCATTGGCAACGGCTGTAGCTGAACTCTATGACCGTGTTGAGGAATCCGAGGCTCGCATAAAGGCTCTCGAGGACAATCAAGAAACTCTTTTCAATGCATAAGGCTGGAGAAAGTCTCTCAAGATATCTGCTCCAAATGGCAAAATGTTCAAGATTACTGTGGGCGAAGGATCTATGATGAGCGAGTCCGAGTCGGAGGATGAGTCTGGATCTGAGTCTAGCAATGAGTCTAAGTGTCTAGAACTAGAGTCTTGCACCAATCAAGAGCCTCTAAAGGCCGAGCTTCAAGTCAAAACAGTCGATGTAATGATTGCTGATTTCAATGACACTTCAATTTCTACTTACTCTTCGAGTCCTAATTCAAAACACAATCCTAATCCAAACAACTTTGATTCACAAGAAACTGACTTTGAATTTCTAAAAGCTATCGAAAATCACGAAAACATGACGCCCATAATTGAGGAAATAGAAAAACTCAACCTTTCTAACAACAGTGATTCAAAACTAGTTCAGATTGGTTTAACTCTTTCTGAAGCAGAGAAGGACGATCTTATCAAGCTACTTTCAGAGTATGTAGACGTCTTCGCATAGTCCTATCATGATATGCAAGGGGTTGATCCAAGCATCGGTCAGCATACAATTCCCCTTATTCCAGGTTCAAAACCCATCAAGCAAAAACTCCGTCACATGAAACCGGATGTTTCCCTCAAAATTCAAGAAGAGGTCTCTAAGCAGCTAGAGGCTGGGTTTATTCAATAATCCAAGTATTCAGATCTTTCAAAGTGTTGGGTTCCAAGCAAGTGCCCCAGTTCATACAAGAAAACATCATATGCAGATACGGCGTTCCTCACGAGTTCATCAGTGATCAGGGAACCCATTTTCAAGGAGAGTGTGAAGAGCTATTCACCGAGTACAAGATCCAACATCATCGCTCTTTACCTTATCGCCCACAAACCAATGGGGCAGTTGATGCAGCCAACAAGAATGTAAAAACCATCATCATGAAAATGACTACCAATTACAAGGACTAGCCCCAAAAGCTGCATTTCGCATTGTGGGGATATCGAACTTCAATTCGCACTTCAACTGGTACAACTCCGTTCTCATTGGTCTATGGAATGGAAGCAGTACAACCTATCGAGCTGGAGATACCTTCTCTAAGGATTGTCCTCGAAATCAAAATCACAGAAGCCGCATGGGTACAAGCAAGATATGACGAGCTAGTCATGCTCGATGAGCGACGGCTTCAAGGCGCTCACCATGTACAAGTCTATCAGCGCCGAGTGGCCAGACATTTCAACAAAAGGGTCAGAACCCCAAACATCAAGGAAGGCGAGCTTGTCCTGAAAGCTCTTTTGCAAAAGCACCATGGACCCAAGGGGAAAATTCAAACCCAACTGGGCAGGCCCATACATTGTCAAGAAGATCCTCTCCGGGGGAGCAGTCGAACTAACAGACATCGATGGAACAGAATTCAGATCTCTGACCAACCTCGATCAACTCAAGAAGTTCTATGTCTAAGTTCCATGTTCAAATTCAAGAATCCAATTCAAAGTCCTGTAAGGTAGTCAGAACTACGTCCGGCCTGATTCCCTAACGGGACACGTAGGCAACCTCATCACGAGGCTCGACCACTTTAATACAAAAAAAAATTCAAAATTTCCTCAATTAAGGGCATCCTAGAAAATCAAATCAAATTTCAAAATTCAATTAGTTGTTGTCTTTATTCCAAATGTGCCAATTCAAAGCAAAGCATGTTCAAGCGGAATTTAACACAATAACTCTTTATTTGGCTCTAAAGGCCTTCAACGCTAATTCAAATACAAAGTCAGGATTAAGTTAAGCAAAGTTCAAAAGCCTTTTCACTTCCTAAACACATTTTCTAAATACATCTTTCCAAACACATTCCAAACACAATTCGTTCCAATGCAATTTCAAACACATTTAGCCTACAAAGATCTAGGGTCGGGCGACTATGCTCTCGAGTCTTGGCACCTTGAGTACTATCCCCTGGCTCCTCCTGCAATCAATCATCAATCTTCCCCTTGCCTAAGCGGCGGGAGAAGGAACTTGCTAGCCTTCCAAGACGGGAGGACGAGAACCTCATTTGGACTCCGAACGGTCAAGCACTGGATGGGCCACACTCCCGTCCCCTTCCTCATAGTCAGTTGATGCAGGACGTCTAGCTCTAGAACCTCGGACTCTAGCTGGTCCGGAGAGAGAAATGTCCCTCTGGCTTAGACCTCTCATCCATACAATATACCCCGCAGACAGAGTAACTGGCTCAGGTGGGAAATGGATACTCAAGAATGGTTTGGCGACCCAATACCGCCTCCAAACTTCAAGTCGATTTGCATTCAGCACAACAGGTTTCGGGTTCTCTTCGTTGCAGTTCGGGATCTCCTGTTTCAAGCCATACTGTCTCATCACTCGAGCAGGCGAGTAGAAGACCAGCATTGTGAGGCTTGGCACCCTCAAAGAAGTAGAACCAGGGGCATGCCTCATAGCAGCAATTCCCCACCAAAGAACTACCCACCTTATGCAAGATTCAATTCTAGAGAGTGCGCATCGCCACTCATCCAATGAAAGCCGACCACGCAGCATGGGCCGCACAGCAAACCCCTTTCTATTGTAGCTCTCCATGTTCTCCGGTGGTGCCACCAGCATGAGCCTCTCCATAAGCCAAACCTTGGGGAATATACAAGAAAGTGCATTTCAAAATTCAGCGTTCAAAATTCAAATACAAGTACAAATTCAAAATACAAGAAGGCTCCAGATCCTTACTTGGAGTAATACCGGACTTCCCGACGGCAGAGAAGAGGGGTCCGACTTCAGCATATCAAGGCCCATCAATGTTTCGCCAATCACGAGCGGCATTGGGTCCCGACCATTAGCAAACTGCTCTACAATCTCTATTAGGGAGGCATCACCGTTGCCAAACCCCTGCTTCGAAAAGAGGGAGCAAGCAAATATACAAAAACTCAAGGCTCTCAGGCGGAAAACTTTGGGAAGATCAAGCCCAGCAAAGTAGGTGACAAAGAGGGACAAATCCACCCCTCTGCCATATACAACAGCACTCAAAAGTGGGGGCTTCAAGCCCAAATACCTTTCAAAACTGAAAAAAAAAGTGTTCTTCAACACTGGCCATGCGTGGCTCCAGCATAATGGGCCACCCCAATATGGCACTAAATTCCTCAGGGAGGGGACATACCTCATTATTTCCAAAGCGAAAGACATGATGATTTGGGTCCCAAGCCTCCAGAGCAGCAAGAATGAAGTGCAAATTCAATTTTACAAACCGGAGAGAGACGAGCACCCCAAGATGCATGCCATCAAGCTCCCTTTTCTCCAATTTGCCTAGCGAACCAAGCCACGAGTTCAAGGCATTCAAAGGACACAGCCATATTCTCTTTTCTTTTCGTGAGGAAGCAGTATGCAAGGGATATCAGGGAAGGATTGATGCAAGAAGTGATCCAACAACCTCCCTATTTATACAAAAGTCGGCTTGCACGACAGCCCACAGGCGGCAGGCGCCAAGCCTGCGGCAGGCGCAGGGGCCTACATCAAAGGACGAGACCACCGTCCTCTCTTATGACTCCGCGTACACACTCTTTAGTGTTTCGGACAGCAAAAGTACAACCTCCATTATTCAAGATTCTAAAGCCGCAAGCCGCGTAATTTCAAGCAGTCCGGATCAACGCTTTGGGCAGATTTCGGGTCAATTTTTTTCAGAAATTCAAGCATGCTAGTCCTAGATCGGCGTCCTAAGTCGAGTCTGCATATGCATAAGCAAAAGTTGAATATACTTTGACTTGCGCTTTTCCTAACCAAAAAACCTCAGTCAAAGTGGAGGCTTATAGTGGGTATATACACCCAAAAAATGGGCAAATTTTTTCAAATTTTTTTCAAAATTATCATGCATGCATATAGCTACAAATTTTCAAGGCACACACAACGCATACAATTCCAAGCATTCAAACATACAAAAGACAATCATCAAAAATTTCAAGCCAATTCAAGTTCAAAACCATACAACCATACAAAAATTCAAGTTTCAATCCATACAAATACAATACAACCCAGCCTATACAAAATCAACCCAGGCAAGCTGGAACTCGCTACCATGCAGGGTCAGTCTGAGTCATCATCAACAGTGACATCAACCACAGGCGCCTTGTCCTTGTTCCGCCTCCTAAGGCTCTCCAGCTCTTGATCCAACTCCGTCCCAGGGGTACTAGGATCCTGCTCCGAGATACGAAGTGTGCTAGGGGAGGGATGAACTCCCTGCTGAGGAGAGGAATACTGATAAGGCGACGGCATCACCATATACTGGTACGACGCAAACATCTGAGCCTGGCGCATCCTCTCCATCTCCGCATAGTAAGCCCATGAGTCTGCACCCCAAGGCTGAGGACCACTCCCTCCTAAGTAGTAACCAGAGGAAGAAACAAAGGGTCGTGAGCTGCCTGCACCTCCAAACGAATGCCTGGTAGGGTCGACATGTACAAAAGGGGAAGCTCCCCGCTCAACATCAGAATGCCTCTGATGAGCACCGGCACCGGACCCCTGTCCCAGCTCTAAGCTCGGCCCCTCCTGCCTCAAGGACGTCTCCACCTGGGGCTCCCTGTCAACAGAACCTCTACGGTCTCGACGGCGCTCCTATACAAAATACAAGTTCAAGAATCAACATCCAAGTTCGAACTTCCAGAATACAAATTTCAAGATCAAGTAAGGCACCTCTCTGCTCCGGCCAGAAAGCTTCCGGGTCAGCTTGGCACACTGCCTCTTCCAGGAATCAATCAAGAGCATCCAGCGACGCACTCTCGCCCGAGGCGCCTGCATAAAAAGTTCAAAATCAATTTCCCAATACAAGATTACAAACAGTTTCAAGGAAATGCAACAGTACTTACAGCGGCATAATGCTCAGGTAAAACATCATATGATTTCCGGTGCGGAGGAGAAGCTACAGGGATGGTCTCCACCACCTCTTCCCCGTCCGAGTTCTCATAGCGGAGGATCCTATCAGCATGGGGAATGTCCTCAGGATCAACCTCCTCCTCCTACATACAATCAATACAATCAATACAAGAATACAAGAATATAAGATACAAGGTTCAAAAGCTCACCGGCAGTACGAAGCGTACTGGTGGAGCCAGCCTCCTCAGGAAGTCGTCATAGCTACCCTTCCTATGTACAAAATCCCTCCAAGAACGGCAGACAGCATCGCCCCTAGCCTCCGCGTAGAGCCGGGCAAGATCTTCATCCGACGCCAGCATGGACTCCGGTTGGTCCTTGGGGACAAGTCTATCCGCCGAATGGTGCTGAAGGGACACTCGCTCCCCTAGATACCACATGTGGCGGTACACTCCTGGAAGCAAAACCCGCCGCCCAGACAGGAAATGTGCACTAGCAGCTGAGGCAGGTACGAGCGCGTTGGCAAAAGGACGTCATACCACCTGCAAAGCAGACAACTCAGGCAACAATACGAATACAAATACAAGAGAGAAAAACAGTACAAAAGATTACCCTATCAGCAGGTAGAACTCTCCAAGCTCTGCGAGAGGTCGCCAGAGGCACCCTAGCGCGCACCGCTCCTATCCAAGAGGCAGCATACGGGTAAGCCGCATCTCTAGTACGCTCCGGCTACAAAGTCGGAAAGTGCTCATATATCCAAATCTTTCAAGAAGCAAGCAAAACATCAGTCAAGTTCAAATACAAACATACAAGTACAACATACAAAGTACAAGGAGTCTCAAATACCTCCAGCACACTCCACAAAGCAGCCATGCTCGGGTCACTCCCCGGCGCAGTCCGGGAGGCCTGCTTCATCTCATACAAGAGGTGGCTATATGCCAAGCCACCCCAGTTGTAGCTCGAAACATCTCTCAAGTCCCGTAGAATGGACAAGAATCTGATGTGCACCCGACTGTTCCTACTCGGGGCCATCACTCTGCTCACCAAAGCTAGGAGGAAGAGCCTAACCCTCTGCTCCGCGGACACACCCACACCGCATATAGCATCCACGATCACCGTCATAGAAGCATGGGTATCGTCATCCGACAAGTTAACAACAGGGTCGAGCGCCACGTCAGCTCCGGATCAAAGGTCACATTCCTCTCAGAAAAAGGAAGGCCCGTAATCATAGCAAACTCAAAGGGGGTAATGGTGATCTCCCCCCATGCCATGTGGAAAGTGTTGGTGGTATCCCACCATCGCTCCAACAAAGCCCACAGCCGGGGTTTGATCCCCGTTCTCCTCGAAGTACCTCCCATGGTACGCCAGAATTCAGCCAGGCCAGTCTGTGACCAAATCCCCATGGCCTCCTCATCAGCACGAAGAGCTTTAAAAGCCCTCTGAACCTCCGTTAAGGACCAGAAAGTACGAAACGGCTTCCCATCAGCCTACAGGTGAACGAGTTAGCTCAAAGCCTATACGAGTACAAAATACAAACTCAAAACACAGTACACGACTCACCAAACCAGCGCGAGGCCGCTAAGACAAGTGCCACTCCGGTCGAAACGCCAGGTCGGAAGGACTCCAACCAGTACCAGAAAAAGTGGGCGCATCTCGGGGAACCATACCCCCATCTGGCGCGTTTATTGCAGCCGCTTCATCATCCGAAGCATCCTCCTTAGCAGCTCGAACCGTTGACGATTCGGCGAGCTTCCTCCGAGTGTGACGAGGCATACTAAATCAAGTGGAGTACAAAGTTTCAAAACTCTAAACTGGGGGCTATCCTATACTAGCCTATATAAAATCAACAATTTTCAAAACAAATCCTAGTGGACCTCTAGTTCAAGGTACAAGTTCTACACCAACGCCTAGGCTACCCACGCCGAAGCAGGTATACAAGTTCTACACCAACGCCTAAGCTACCCACGCTGAAGTAGGTATACAAGTTCCACATCAACGCCTAGGCTACCCATGCCGAAGCCAGCATTTCAAAACTCTACAAAATAACACCCAGGCATCCTAGCCTATTTCTATACCTAAGACCCCGCTAGGTCACCAGTGAGGCTACTATCTACAAATACCAGGTACAACGTTCAAGAAAATGTTTAGGAATGCAAAACTACAAGTTCCAACAGTTCAAGTTCAAGTGGCTATCAAACAATTTTCTACAAGATTCAAGAAGCCTAAGCATGCAAGCATCATTTCAAAGTACGAAAAAATTAAAACTACATGCAATCCTAGAGTTATTTCATAAGCAAAACATGAAAAACTTATATGGACAAGGCAAGAACAAGACCAAGGGGAGAGGCTAATCGACCTTTGAGAGAGAAGAGCAAAGAATGCAAGAGAGTGTGCCTGAAAATGGCACGACAAGGGGAGCTTTTATAGCTCAGCCCCGCGCCTTGCGCAGGCCCAGTGCCTTGCGCTGCCTGCTGCATGCGTGAATCAGCAGCGCGCACGGTCTCCCGTGCTGATTGCACGTCCTTTGCTGCTACGGTCTTCCGCACCAGGCATCAAGCGTCGCATCAGACCATCCGTCGAAAATACGGGTATACACCTGTATCTCCAAGTACAAACATATGAATATTTCAAGAATACAAAGTCCAAAAAATACAACGACTCAGGCGTTCAACTCCCAACGGACCCAAGCTTTGGGAAAGTCAGTCGAAGTTTCAAAATTCTAAGGGCCAGTAAAAAGCTCTTATCCCCAGCAAAGCACATCCCCAACGGATCAACTCCGGGTGTTCAAGTTCAAAAATTCAAGATTCAAAAATTCCAGATTCGAAATTCAAGATTCAAAAATTCATGATTCAAATTTTTCGATGCAAAGCTCCGTCCTAAACCAGAGGCGGAAAAGTACAAGTACAAGCCGGACTCATCACCACCGCACCGAGGTAGACTCTGTCCTTTTTTATAACGCCTGTTTTATGCAGGTACCAGCGTACAAAGAGTGGTCTTGATTGCAGAACATCTTGACCATTCTCCGTCCCTTTCGAAATACTTTGACTTGCGCTTTCCTAACCGAACGCTCAGTCAAAGTGGGGGCTTCTGTAGACACCTAATTTGTGTCTCCCCTCTGGGATGATGACGATACCATTATCCTTACTAGGCGGTTGGAATAACTCCAGGCGGAAATCCCAATTGATAAGAATATCTCCTAAATTCAAGGTCCAAAATCCAATCCCCGAGGCCGTTCCCCTTCCGGAACTCGGTACAAAATACAACTTTCAAAAACCAATATCAAAATCCAAGTACAATCTCATCTAGTAGACCATCTCATTGGTTTTACTAGGCCTTTTCTACTCAAAATCATATAAGGCAAGTCAAATTCGGGCGCCGACCCACAAAACCGAGCATGCCGGGCCCCGTCCCGTAAAACCGGAATTCAAAACCCGAGAAAGGCTTGTTTTTAGACGAGAAAATAGTGCCTTAACCTCCAATCAAACACAAAACGCCAAGCCTAGTACTATTTGTACAACAGGTACAACACTACAAGACGAAACAAGGACGGAGCCCGCGTCCTTGCTTTGGCGGCATTCAAGCCACGTCACCAGCGCCCAGCGCAGGTCCAGCGTTCTACGCTAGCGCCTGCTGGCGTTTTGCACCAATTCTTCCTATAAATACCCCCTCATTTTCAGCATTAGGAAGGAGCACAACATAATACAACGTCGTAATATCGACATTACACCTCAAAATACAAATCAAAATACAAATCAAAAACACATACAAATTTCTAATTTTAAGCAATTGGGATCTCTAAAAGGAATTCTTGCCTAAACCTAAATAGGTAATTCTGAATCCCACCATATTCAATCATGTTGCTTTGATTTCAAAAATGATTAGCAAGTTGACATTTTTATTATTAAAAATGTCAGTTGCAACAATCATACATCTTTTCAAAATCCAAACTTTTCAAAATACAAAAATGCAAACTTTCAAGATTCAAGGATGTTCAAAGTTGTTTGCAATCACCTCTTTGAACTAGAATCACTTTCAAGTATGGAGTAATCAAATATGACACCTTTTTAACTTTTAAAGGTTCAATCTTTTGAGATTCAAAACTCCATTTTTTCAATATACAATTTCAAGTTTTCAAATTTCAAAGATCCCACCATGTTTAGGGTTGTTCATGACTACTTCCTTAAACTAGGATCCTTTCAAGTAAGAGCATATCAAAGATCTAACCTTTTCAACATTAAAAGGCCCGATCTTTGAGATTCAAGTCTCTTAAATTTCAATATTTCAAATACAAGTTCAATATTTCAAGTTCAAGTTCAAATATTTCAAGTTCAATATTTCAATATTCAAGCTTTCAAGTTCAAGTTCAATATGTAAAGTCTAGGATACTTGGGTTGAGCAACCTCTCCCAAGTTGAGATTTTTGGCTTTGAATTCGTGTCGGGCACACTTATTTTTAAGGAGCCGCTTGGCGTTCGAATCTCATGTGCCCAAGTTCAAGTTTCAATTATGTACCTTTCAATATTGCAATGTCAATTATGCACCTTTCAATTCCTCAATTTCAATTCCGCAATTTCAATACCGCAATTTCAATATCGCACTTTCAATTCCGCACTTTCAATTCCGCAATTTCAATTCCGCACTTTCAATTCTGCATCTTTACTTGCCTAGTCCATTTCTAGGCAATGTGGACCTACTCCCTATTCCTTTTCTAGGGGGTCTTGTATTTACTAATTTCGCACTTTATTTAGTATTGTGATGTTGCTCTATTTGCTTTATTGCTTTCATAACCGCACATGCTAAATACAACAAAATACAAGGTTACATCACGCTTAACAAAGATAATTTCTTGGACAAACCGACCTTAGGTTCCTTGAATTAATCTTTAAAGCAAAGTGACCACCATACAAGTAGAGATTCTATTTGCTCTAAATTCAAACCCACATAGTCTAATCTAGGGTGTATTTTCGAAAATGTTGTGCCAATGTACTTGAATATTTCTAAAGCTCGCCGAATAAGCATTTCGTTCCCGTGCCCGGAACTCACCCATCCGTTTCGAGGATTCAAAGCCTTATCCAAAAAAGAGTCACTTGCGGTCTTTCCAAACGAGACTAAAAACAATGTTTGGTGGCGACTCCTTCGAGGTACAAAAATTCAATGGTTTTCTAAAGAACCGCCCCTCTTGTAGAACGGGAAATACAACAACAACAAAAAAAAACCCCCCTACAGGAGGCAAAATCAAAACAGAACCTCGTAATACAAAAATCGCCCCTCAAAATTCAATACAAAAATCAATACAAAATCCTCCAAAAACACCATACAATTTTCAAGCTTTAAGCAATTGGGAGTTCTAATTAGAAAGCTTGCCTAAACCTAACTAGGTAATTCTGAATCCCAACCCTAATCTATCTAATGTTGTTTTGATTTTCTATTTCAAAATGATTAGTAAGTTGGCATTTTTACTCTTAAAAATGTCACTTACAACAATCCTTAATTTCTTTAAAATCCAAATTTTTCATAATACAAAAATGCAAACTTTCAAGATTCAAGGATGTTCAAAGTTGTGTGTAATCACTTCTTTGAACTAGAATCATTTTCAAAATATGGAGTAATAAAAAATGACGCCTTTTTAACATTTAAAGGTTTAGTCTTTGAGATTCAAGACTCCATTTTTCAATATACAAGTTCAAGTTTTCAAATTTCAAGATCCAATAATGTTTAGGGTTGCTCAGGACTACTTCCCTAAACTAGGATCCTTTCAAAGTAAGAGCACATCAAAGATCTAACCTTTTCAACATTAAAAGGCCCGATCTTTGAGATTCAAACCTGTTAACTTCAATATTTCAAGTTCAAGCTCAATATTTCAAGGTCAAGTTCAAATATTTCAAGTTCAATATTTCAAGATTCAATCTTTCAAGTTCAAGTTCTACATGCAAAATCTAGGATACTTTGGGATGAGCAAATTCTCCTAAAGTTGAGATTTTTGGCTTTGAATTCGTGTCAAACGCACTTATTTTTAAGTAGTCGTTTGGCGTTTGGATCTCATGTGCCCAAGTTCAAATTTCAATATTGCAATTTCAATACCGCAATTTTAATTCCGCAAATTCAATTCCGCAATTTAAATTCCGCACCTTTCAATACCGCACTTTTAATTCCGCAATTTCAATAACGCATTTCAATTCCGCACTTTCAATTATGCAACTTTACTTGCCTAGTCCTTCTAGGCAATGTGGTTCTACTCCCTAGTCCATTTCTAGGGGGTCTTGTACTTTACTAATTCCGCACTTATTTTCAATTGTGATGTTGCTTTACTTGTTTATCGCTTTCATCACCTCACATGCTAAATTCAACAAATACAAGGTTACATCACGCTTAACGAAGATAATTTCTTGGACAAACTGATCTTAGGTTCCTTTAAATTAACTTTAAAGCAAAGTGACCACAATACAAAGTAGAAAATCTATTTGTTCTAAATTCAAACCCACATAGTATAAACTAGGGTATTTTCGAAAATGTTGTACCACGTACTCGGATTATTTCTAAAGCTCGCGGAATAAGCATCTCGTTCCCGTGCCCGGATCTCACCCTTCCGTTTCGAATATGCAAAGCCTTATCCTAATCGAGTCACTTTTGGTCTCTCCAAACGGGACCCTAAATAATGTTTGGTGGCGACTCCTTCAAGATTCAAAAATACAAAGGTTTTTAAAAACCGCCCCCGTAGGGAAAAGAGCATACGAAAATACCCCCTACAAGTCGTGATTCTCATAGTGGCCCTCGTACTTAGGTATTCCAATTACGTACAGGACTAGGGTGACAACCCATTCCTTGCGGACTTTGTGAAGTGTATTGAATGCGAATCATGTGAACTTATATGTTGGAAATTCATGTTGGATGATTGGGAATGAATATGTTATTATGAATTCATGTTTGATATTGAGAACGAACATGTTATTATTATTATGGAATCAAGTTTGATGTGTGAACAAGCATGTGATTATTGTTATTGAATCTATGTGAATGAGCATGTTATGAATTGAATTATGCGTTATAGATTCTGTTAAACTATCATGTTATGGACTTTTATAATCGTTGAATTATGTCAAGCATGTTGTTCAAGTTAGTTTGCATGTATGAGTATTGCGCATGCAAGTTATTATTATGCTATAGTACGAGATGTCTAGCATATGTTGAGCCTATTGAATATTGACGGAGTGCATTGTCTATTCTACCAAGGGGTAGAATATGTTTAGAGAGTCTATGTGAATTGAACTAAGGACAATTCGTGCTAAGGGAACACCTCGCTTGTTAATGGGAAATGTCGGGTTATCTCAAACAGTGTTTTTGAGAAGGAACAATGGGAGTAATTTCACTTGAGTCCTATGTTTAATCACAAGTCCTAAAGGATTAAAATGAAGTGTCCTGGTTGAGTTGTTTAATGGCTTAACTGCTTGCATATTATGTCTTGTGTAGAGTCTTGAGTCTCCTTGAACATAACATACTAATTAACGTAAAGTGTAACCCGAATGAGCTTCAAAACTCTTGGAACGTATATACCTTGAATATGAACAATGGGGGGAGTTTGGTCGGAGAACCTATAATCCTTCGGTGATACAAGACGTTGTTTCATCTTTCTTTTTGGCCGTTGTGCATTGGAATTCCGTCGGTATGGTCCGACTGTCGGTATGGTCCAACTGTCGGTAGGAGTCCGACTTGTTATTGTGTGGTGTATGGTGGGCTCCCATCACCCTTTTCTTTCCTTTTGAGGATACTTTATTTTACCCGTTCGAAGCTACTTTCTTATTAAATTGTGAGTCAAGAGTCGTGTCAAGTGTCGAGTCTTGTTGTAACACCCTAATAATTCCTTGCTTTTATAAAAATCATTTTCCAACTTAAAATAAAGGAATTACTAAAGTATTACCGCCACCGTGATAACGATTAAGGCTATTACCAGAATTACGCAGCGCAATTTAATGTCAACTAACTTTTAAAAACATAATTAATGAATTATCGAGGTCTCCTACAATTTGGAACCATGACGGCCCAAAAACCAAAGTATAAAAAAGTTCAACGAATTCAAACATAATTAAAGTATAAATACATAGTTCAAAATACGAAAGCATGCAACTCTCTCGATCATCCCAAGCCACATGATTTCGATCTACCAACCTGCTATATTATTCTACTCCCCATCAATGCAAATGCAAATGATAGATCATCATAGGGTCATTAAGGCAAAGGCCATGACCGGAAAAAACACAAAGCACGTAGTCAGCAAAAGCTGAGTACTTACAAGAATAGAGTGAAACTAAACTAAAACATGCATCACTCACTAAGTACTAATCAACATGCAAAAGCCATTTAATAATTAACAAACAAATCATGAATACAAGACTCGACTCTTGACTCGACTCTTGACTCACAATTTAATTAGAATAAGCTTCGAACGGGCCAAAAGAAAATTCCATAAAGGAAAAGGTGATGGGAGCCAACCATACACCAAATAATAAATAATAAAATCGGGCCATACCGACGGAATTCCTGCGCATAATATAAATGAAACAACGTCTTGTATCATTAGTAGGAGATCAAGCTTTCCGGCAAGTCTCCCCCCATTGTTCATACTCAAGGTATATACGTTCTAAGAGTTTTGAAGCTTGTTCTGGTCTTTACGTTTATTAATATTTTATAAAGGTGAACTCAAGACTCAACAACATACACACATAACATTAATAAACAACTACCATACAATCTTATTTTAATTCTTTAGGACTTGTGATCAACAAAGAAAGACATTGTGAAATTACTACTAGGTTCCTTCTCACCAAAGTGAGACTCCACATCATTCCCATTAACATGAGGGTTGTGCCCTTGCACGACAAATCCTAATTCATTTCATATAATATTCCCAACTGAACCCTACATGTGTGGTGGCTTACGTGAGCGAACCCTTCACATGTGGTAAGAATAAGTAGTACAACATGGTGAAGGAAATATGTCCTTCACCCAAGGTGCATTAAGTCTAATACCAAGGTTCAGATTAATTGCGAACAATTAATTCAATGAGATCAAGTGATCGGAACAGCTAGCTGGAGCAATGCTTCCGATCAGTGAGTTCTAGTGGATATTGAACTCACAACTTACTCTTGACTGAACCTACAAGGTCACACCAATGACACGTAACAGATCACCGGATTAAATGAATCGGAAATTCATTTAATAGCTTTTCGGGATTTAAGTTGGAAACGTATTATACGATACGACCTTGCATCGGAATCGTATATTGTATCGCGAATATTCGTAAGCTAGGCGAGACGAATAAATCGTATCGTACGACGGTGATTCGTCGTATACGAAACGATAAATAAATATATCGGAAATATATTTAATCGCGAATACGAGGAGCGGCCCACGAGCCGAGTGCACGAAGCACTCGAGGCCCATGGGCGCGCGCATAGGCGAGCAAGCAAAGCGCGGCAGCAGCGAGGCCCAAGAGGCGAGGGTTGTGCGCGTGCGAGCGGGCCGAGACCACGACACAAGCAGCAGCGCGGCCCACGGCCCTTCGCTGTGTGTGTCCGTGTGACTTGGCGTGCAAGCTTGCTAGCCGGCCTTGCCTCTTGACTTGGTCGGTTAGTAAGGTTATGTAAATAACCTTACAACCTAATTTCCAACTAAGCACAATCACAATTCAGATTACACACAACCCTAGGAGAAAATAGAGAACCCTAATTCTCTCTGTGCCTCCATAGTGTGTTCATCCCAAAAGGCAAAGTATCTTGATCAATTGTCTAAGCTACGATAATCAAGACGAATCTGAACGTGTCGGTGAACCAAGTAGAGGAACGACAAGTGGAGTTCTTTGTTCGTGTTTGTTGACAGATTATTGTGGAAAACACGCTTCGAATGTAAGCTTGCTTAATCTGTGCTTTATACATGTTTCCTGGCTTTGGGGATTGTTCCGCACATGTTATTATGTTTAACTGTATTCCCCTACAGTGGTATCATGAGCCTTATGTATTCAAAGCATGAATTAGCATGACTATTATTGTTTTTGCATCTGTCGAAAATTTGGGATTTTTGTTGATTTTTCGGAATTTTTACGAATTATTGGATGAATTGCGTAATAATCAGGTCCGAAATCAAAAATATTGGTTTTTTCGAGTTTTAAAACCCTAATTTGATTGAAAACAATTTTCTAAGATCAACTCATGCGAACGGAATTGCGAAAACAGGCCTCGAAGTATCGTGTTTTGGGCGTTTTTGTTAATTTTTCATTAAAAATTAAAAGTGTCGGACAGTAATTAAATAAAAGGTCGACCTAAACTACTCGGAATTGCTTGAAATTTTAACAAAATGTTTCTGGGTACATGCTTGATGTATGGTAAAAATTTCAGATTTTTCCGATAAGTATAAACCCTATTGCCTTTCCCCAATTCGTAAAATTTGAAACCCTAATTGAATTTTAATTAATTTTGGTTTAATAATTCGGTTAATTGGGAAAGGAGATATAATTTCATGGTTCTGTGACTAATTTTAAAAATTATTGGATTAAAATTTTGAATGGTTTCGTTAATTTTAATCGCACTTAAACCAAATTATTAAAAATCTGAAATTTAATTGTTTATGAACGATTTAAAGCTTCGGATTTTATTAATTAAAAGTTCAAACTTTAAATGTTGATTCGATCGTTCTTAAAAGTTTGAATATTGTTAGCCCTTGATTTATTAATTTTACGAAATTGGATTGTCGTTAAAGTTTATTAAATCGTTAAAAATCGTTGTTTTTCGAAAATAAAAATCGTAACTTTTTTTTGAAAAATAAAATTAATGCAAGTTCTTGAATTAAATTTAATTTTAATTAAGTTGGTCCGTATTACGAACCAAAGGCACGAACATGAGCATGGTGGACGTATGGCTCGTCGAGCCATACGAGGCCATTGTGCTTGGATCGAGCTGCATGCGACACGGGCAGCAGCAGCTACGCTGCGTGCCTCGTGCGCGCTGGGCAAGAAAGGGGCAGGCGGGTGAGCTTGCGGGGCTGCGACGAAGCGAGGCGCAAGCCTTGCGACGTCCAGCACACACACGACGCACAACACGCATCGCAGGGGCAGCATAGCTGCGGGGACGCGGTGCGCGCGCGCGATGGGGCTGGGGGTGTGCGAGCCTTGCTCGTGCGCTCTTGGGCCTCACGCAAGGCAAGGGCTGGGCGCAAGCCTAGCCCGACTAAGTAATTGGACTTTTTTGTTAAAAATCGTTTAATTCGTTGGGCTTCGTATATTTGCATTAATTTGGGCTAACGGGATATTTAATTTAATATTTTATTTGCTTGGGCCGGGCCGCGAGTTTTAATTTAATATTTCGCAATTAATTATCCGGAATAATTATTGGTTTGAGTGGGAGCCACTAAATGAAATTAAAATGAAATAATTATTTTTAATTATTTTCGTAGGTCGCATTATTTTAATTAAATTCAATTTTAATTAGAATAAAGTCTAAGGATTAATAATTTGGAAATTGATTAATCTTTTAGGACGCGTTTATGTGAACGTGAATTTTAATTAATTCACGTAAATACATGCATATTAACATGGGCCATTCGTTTTAGCATACGAATGGGTTAATGCATAGTATATATATTTTATGTAATGCAGGTACTCCAAGTGACTAGTATGGCCAATTTAGGATAGTTAAATACGGTCTGCGTACCGTTCTATCTTTGAATGTAAAGTTTTAAATATGGTCTGCGTACCATGGAAATTTTGATGTAACTTTATTATTTCAAGTATTTCTAAGTTTATAACTTTAAGTTAGCATTTGAACGAAGATTCAAGACGATGCGAAGCTAACAAGGAGGTGATGAAGATTGGATGCTTCAAGACAAGATTTTTTGGGCCATACTAGATCACCATTTATTTATGCACTTCTATATATATATATTATGCGTGAATGTATGAATGTATGTATGCTTTGCATGAACAGGTTGTTTCCTACGAATCGATTAGTTTTAAGTTCACTTAATAATCGAACCAACATAGAAACAACTAGGTCCAAGTAATATTGAGTTTCAAAATTGCCTTCCAAATGAACACTTACAAAAATATAGGGATCTAAGATATTAGGTTTACGCTAAAGCGAGGTGCTATTTTAGTTGACTTAGGTGGTAAGGCGTCCTAAAGGAGCACGTTGATTGTGGTTACAACTCAAACAACAATGGCATTAAGTTGTGGCAATGGGATAAATTATGGCATTAATTTATTAACCAAGAGTAATTTGGAGATTACTAGCAATAGGTTTTGCTTACCTCAAATCTTAAACTACTTAAGACATGCTAAAGCTGCTTAAGGATTTAGGACTTTTGGGGTCTTGGAATCGTTTCATTCATTTTGGACCATGTTTTTTGCTTTTTGCATGAATGAAATGTTTTAATAGCTTTAATGATTGCATGTTTTTGCTTTTATTTCAAAGTTATTGAATTGTATGAATGGTTATTTATTGCAAATTCTTTTCGATTGTAGTAATCAAAATGGCCGCAAACAATAACACCTTCAATCTGCGTTCAATTCTTGACAAGGAGAAGTTGAATGGCAACAATTTCCTTGACTGGCAAAGGAACTTACAAATAGTTCTTATGCATGAGGAAAAAGAATATGTCCTTGAGGAAGAGTTACCGGAAGAGGCTGGGCCGGAGGTAACTCAAGCTGCCCTTAATCATTGGATTCAGGCCAACAGGGATGTCAAATGTGTGATGCTTGCATCCATGAGTCCTGAACTTCAGAAAACGTTCATTAACTCGGATGCTTACCAAATCATCTCGGAGTTGAAGAACATGTTTCAGGACCAAGCCATAATCGAAAGATTCGAGACTCAGAGGTTAATCCTTGAGACTAAGCTCAAGAAAGGAGAACCAGTGAGCCCACATGTTCTTAAAATGATTGGACTCTTTGAGAACATGAGAGCTCTAGATTCTGACGTCTCAAATGAAATGGCTATTGACATCATTCTCCATTCGCTTCATAATGGTTATGATCAGTTCAAGTTGAACTACAACATGAACATCATGGAGAAATCTCTTACTGAGCTTCACGTGAAGGAAATAATGCCCTTGGTCCAAGTATGCATTCAATGTTAAGTCTAATAAATGCGGTTCAGTATTAATTAACAAGTTAATAATTCAGTGAGATCAAGTGAGCTGAATGCCTAGCTAGAGGCCGCTTCAGTTCAAGTGGAATTAATGATATTAATCCACAGCTTACTCTTGACTGAACCCGTAGGGTCACACAAATAGTACGTAAACGGATCAAGTATTTAATGGCATTAAATACTCTATATATGGATATTCGGAATCGACGGATCTTGGTTTCAGTGGGAGCTGAGATCGTCACAAGCAAGTGAATACTCCGAAAACGATGATATTGCCGGAAACGGAAATATGGATCGTATCGGAAATATAAATATTATCCAAGTCGTAGATGTTGCCGGAAACGGAAACATGGTACGTATCGGAAAATATTATCGGAAATGGAAATATTGCCAGAATCGGAAATATTGCCGGAAACGGAAATATTGTAAGAATCGGAAATATTATCGGAATCGGAAAATAATTCCGGAAACGGAAATATTAATATTTGTTCGAAACGGAAATTAATTCCTGAATCGGAAATATTAAATATTGTTCGTATCGGAAATGAATTCCGGAATCGGTAATTTAATCGGAAGCGTATCGTACGAATTAGCATCGAACGAGGCCCGCTAGACGAAGGCCTAGCACGAAGCCAGGCCATCGCCCAGCGAGCCACACGCACCATCGCACGCCAAGCCTCGACCAGGCCTAGCGCAAGGCAAGGCCCAGCAAAGGCCTGGGGCGCGCGCGCGAGAGCACAGCAACAGTGGGCCGAGCGCTGTGCGCCTAGCGTGGGCCGCAAGGCTTGCGCGGGTGTACGGTGCTCGTGCAATGCTCGTGCGGGAATCCTAAAGCAAACGGGATTCGAAATATGATTAAATCCTAAAACTATTAGATAATGATTATTTAATAGAGTCCTAGCAGGATTCTAATTAAACTAATTAATATCCTAATAGGATTATAATTCCTTTTCCATACCTCTATAAATAAGTGCCTAGGGTCATAATTTATAGATACAATTGAAGTATTCAAAGGGTAAGTTTTTGAAAGAAAAATCAGCCATACACTTGCAAACACAATAGCCGAAATTCCTAGTAACCTTAAGGGCGATTCTAGTTGGTCTAACTTGACGCGGATCCGGACGTACTGTGGACTATCTATGGAGGGACGACATTTGGAGTCCTAAAGACTTGTTCTTGTTCGGTTCGGGCGCAGCTAGGGAGGGCACGCTACAAAGTGTATGCTCCTAAATTATGCTAAATGATTATGTGTAAATAATATGTTTCCTGGCATTAAGGTTTTCCGCATGATTTATGTTTTGTCATATGTATCATAACCTAACAGTGGTATTACGAGCCTCTTATTATTTTCATAATCTAAATTGCATAAACATGGTTAAATATTACAAATTTGCAAGAATTAAAAGGGGTGATTAATTTTCGTAATTGTTAATTAATTGCAAATTGCGTTTATTTAATTATATGTACGCAGTTTTTCGGCAGTTTCTTCGTTACTCATCCAAATCGAGTGATTTTTGTGTCAATTCCGCATGTAAAAGGCATTCTAAAATTTTGACAAAATCAGTATTTTTCGGCCGAACCCAGAATTCTCAAATTCAAAGCCTAACTATGACTTTTCAGAGGTTTTAGTTTTTCGAACGCAAAATTTTGTAAATTTAAGATGTTAAATTAAATATTTGCGATTCTTGTTGTTAAATCTTGAATTTTTGATTGACCTACTGTATATGTTTAACAAGTTTGAATGCCTAGCCTTGTTAATTATGCAATCTAATTTGTAATTATGATTAATTTGTTGAAAATTGGAATAATTTAGAATTAATTTGATTTTCATAATTAGTTAATAATTTAATTAGATACCTATGATTAAAAACCACCATAAAAATTGTAAATTTGTGTTAAATTTTAAATTTTTATGACCTAGACTTGAATCCATGTTAATCGGAAATCAATTAATTAATAAATTTTCAATTTTCCGCCCTAAAATTATGAAATTAATATGATTTATTAAATTGTCATTAATTTTGAAAATAAAATTTTTAATTTTTATGCGATTCGCTCATATAACTTGCACGCACAAAGCAATGGACGCTACTTGTTACCCTTAAGGGGTGTTGTATAGTGCGGGCCTGCGACGACGAGCAAGGAAGCTCGTCGCCCATGCGGTACGAATGCAATGAGCAAGGCTATGGTGCACGAGCACAAGGCAGCAGCCCTGCCTTGTGTCGTGTGCTGTGTGCGATGGGCAAGTGGGCAAGGGCGAGAGCAAGGCAGCGAGCAGTCGCGTGCAACGAGCACTGCCTCGCGCAGCGATCGAAGCCTCGCGCGCAGCGAGCGCTGGCTCGCGTGCGACGAGCGCTGGCGCGCGCCCAGCGATGGTGAGCAGCGAGCGTGCTTCGATGATGCCTTGCGATGGTGAGCAGCAGCAGATGCGACTCAACACATAGGCTGCGCGCACATGGCCAGCGATGGCCGCGTGCGTGTGGCCTATGGCTGTGCGTTGCATGGTGATGTTGCGTACCTTGTGTTACGATTAGATCGTTTTAAAATTTTAAATTTTCAGTTTATGTAATTTTAATTAATTTTAAAATTAATAATTTAAATTATTTTGTTGGATTTTAATTTTGAATATTATAATTATAATAAATTTCATTTATTCTAATTATTTTAAGAAAATTAAAATCATGAATTAATTTAAATACGACTGAAAATAAATTAAATATGTGGATTCAATTATAAATTTATATGAGCTTTAAATTTTAATTAAATTTGTATGTTTCCGGTTAGACTAGAAATACATTTTTATGTTTAAAATTAGTAAAGCATATGAATTTATTGGTTTAAGTGGGAGCCCTTTTAGTCATAAACTCTTGATTAGGTCTACAAATCCTTAAGGTTTAAACAACTTGATTAGAATTAATAAGGACTTAATAACTTGTAGATTATTGGTGCCCTTGATTAATTGCTGCAAATATTTATGTGATGCATAACGTGTTTTACTAACCAGCTATATGGGCCATTCATGATAATGAATGGGTGAATGGTATATATTGTATATGTACTGTTTTGCAGGTTATGAAGTGACTAGTATGGCCCAAATAGGATAGAAAATATGGTCTGCGTAAAATTAATTTGAATGTAATTGGTCTAAAGTACCAAAATTGTTTTTCAATTCAAATATGGTCTGCGTACCATCAAATAGTTGTAATTAGTTTAATTATAGCTTATCCTATTTGAAGAAAATGGTGCCTCCCACGGAGATTTTCGAGACGGACTTTGAAGTTGAAGCTTCAAGATGAAGTCGGGCCATATTAGATCACATTTATCTTATGCATGCTTTAATTTATTTATTGCTTTAAATATGTCTTAATTATGCATGAGATTGTGGCTTGATTATGTTGCATGATTAAGGATTTTAGTTCACTTAAAACCTAACCAACATAGTAAGAGCCTTAAGTTCCAAACTTAAAAATTGAGTTAAAAGGTGCCATGCCAAAATATACACTTGCTTGGATATCCTTTACATCAATCTAGTAATAGTTTTCGCTCAGCGAGGTGTTACTTATTGGTCCTAAAGGGGCAAGGTACACAAATAATTGTGAGTACATGTTAGTTTTGGTGAAACTCAACGATATAAGTAAGGAGTCCTTTTATGTCGTGGCAAAATCGATAGGTTTACCTAATAAGTTCTTAGACGTGCCTATCAACCAAGAATAGTTTCTAGACTATTAGCAAAAGGTTTTTGCTTACCTAAGATGTTTTAGGATTAAGTCGACAAACTGTGCTTAATTCTTCAATGGATTTTAGGATCCTGGAATCATTTTATTCACACCTGCCGGAACACATAACTTGAATAAAATGCTTAATGAACATTGAATTATGCATGTAAGCTAGAATTTAAGTTTATTAAGAGAAACTGTGAATGGTTATATATTTGTTTATTCTTTTCAATTGTAGTTTTAATTATGGCAAACAACAATTCATTCAACATTCGATCAATTCTCGAAAAGGAGAAATTGAGCGGGAAAAACTTCCTTGACTGGCAAAGGAACTTGCAGATAGTTCTTATGCAGGAAGAAAAGGAGTATGTCCTGGAAGAGGCGATGCCCGAAGCCGCAGGCGACGGGGTCACTCAGGCAGCCCTCAATCGTTGGATTGATGCCAACAAGGATATGAAATGTCTAATGCTTTCCACCATGAGTGCAGATCTGCAGAAAACGTTCATCAACTCAGATGCTTTCACGATCATCAGTGAGTTAAAGAACATGTTCCAAGATCTGGCTCGAGTCGAAAGATTTGAGACTCATAGGCAAATTCTTGAGACCAAGCTTAAGAAAGGCGAGCCCGTAAGTCCACATGTTCTCAAAATGATTGGACTCATTGAGAATATGAGTCGGCTGGATCAACAATTCTCTCAGGAAATGGCTATAGACACCATCCTCCATTCTCTTCATAGCGGGTATGATCAGTTCAAACTGAACTACAGTATGAATAGTCTGGACAAAACGCTCACTGAGCTTCACGGTATGCTGAAGAGCGCTGAAAAGACGCTCAAAAGTGATAAGCAAGATGTGCTTATGGTGCGTGGGGGCAAGTTCAAGAATCTGGAAAGAAGAGGAATGCTAAGAAAGGTGGCAACAAGGCCAGCCAGACTAAGCAACCAGCTGGCGCCAAATCTGAAAAGAGGAAGGTCAGTCAACCCACTTCTGAATCCGAATGCTTCTACTGCAAGAAGAAGGGGCATTGGAAGAGAGATTGCTTGAAGCTAAAGGAAGATCAGAAGAACGGAACATTCGTTCCATCTTCAGGTATTTTCGTTATAGACTGTATACTTGCTAATTCAACTTCTAGGGTATTAGATACAGGTTGTGGCTCACACTTATGTTCCAATCCACAGGGACTAAGAAGAAGTAGAAAGTTAAGCAAGGGTGAAGTCGACCTACGAGTGAGAAATGGAGCACGGATTGCTGCATTAACTGTAGGAACTTATTATTTGTCGTTGCCCTCTGGGCTAGTTTTGGAACTGGAAGAGTGTTTCCATGTTCCAAGTCTTACTAAAAACATCATTTCAGTTTCTTGCTTAGATGCTAAGGGATTTTCCTTTTTAATAAAAGACAATAGTTGTTCGTTTTATTTTAAAGAGATGTTTTATTGATCTGCTAGATTAGTCAATGGACTTTATTTATTAGATCACGACAAACAAGTTTATAACATAAATACCAAAAAGGCCAAAAAGGATGATTCAGATCTCACCTATCTGTGGCATTGTCGATTAGGCCATACTAACTTGAAACGCTTAGAAAGAGTTCAAAAGGAAGGAATTCTAGAACCATTTGACTTAGAGGATTATGGTAAATGCGAATCATGTTTACTTGGCAAAATGACAAAGCAACCTTTCTCTAACGTTGGAGAAAGAGCAACCGAACTATTGGGTTTAATCCATACAGATGTATGTGGACCAATTGTACAAATGCTAGAGGTGGTTTCAGCTACATTATCACTTTCACTAATGACTTCAGTAGATATGGTTATGTCTACCTAATGAAGCATAAGTCTGAATCCTTTGACAGATTCAAGGAATTTCAGAGTGAAGTAGAGAATCAATTAGGCAAGAAGATTAAGGCACTGCGGTCTGATAGAGGCGGTGAATATCTGAGCTATGAATTTTATGACCATCTGAAAGAATGTGGAATTCTGTCAGAATTGACTCCTCCTGGAACACCACAATGGAATGGTGTGTCGGAACGGAGGAACAGAACCTTGCTAGACATGGTCAGGTCAATGATGGGTCAGGCCGAACTTCCAATAGAATTTTGGGGACATGCACTAAATACAGCTGCACTCACTATAAATAGAGCTCCGTCTAAAGCTGTCGAAAAGACTCCATATGAGTTATGGTTTGAAAAGCCTCCAAATGTGTCTTTTCTTAAGATTTGGGGATGTGAAGTATACGTCAAACGATTAATTTCAGACAAATTTCATCCGAAATCTGACAAATGTATCCTTGTGGGCTATCCAAAGGAAACAAAGGGGTATTACTTCTACAATACATCTGAGAACAAGGTGTTTGTTGCTCGAGATGGTGTCTTTTTGGAGAAAGATCACATTTCCAAAATGACAAGTGGGAGAAAAGTAGACCTCGAAGAAATTCGAGTCGAACAACAAACTCTAGAGAATGCTCAAGATGACATTCAGGATGAAACTCAGAGATCTTTAGAAGAATCTGGTGAGAATCATGGTCAATCTAGAAATATTACCCCGCGTAGATCGCAAAGATAAGATCTCAACCGGAAAGGTACTTAGGTATTTTGACGAACGAGAGCTATGACGTTCTATTACTTGAAAGTGATGAACCTGCGACTTACAAACAAGCTATGACGAGCCCTAGCTCCAAGCAATGGCAAGAAGCCATGCAATCTGAATTAGACTCCATGTCTGAAAACCAAGTATGGGATTTGGTCGATTTGCCAGATGGCTACCAAGCCATTGGAAGCAAATGGGTTTTCAAACTGAAAAAGGACAAGGATGGGAAACTTGAAGTTTTCAAAGCTAGATTGGTTGCAAAAGGTTACAGGCAAGTCCACGGTGTGGATTACGATGAAACCTTTTCACCAGTTGCAATGCTAAAGTCTATTCGGATAATGTTAGCAATCGCTGCATATTACGATTACGAAATATGGCAGATGGATGTCAAAACCGCTTTCTTAAACGGCGTTTTAACAGAAACTGTGTTCATGACACAGCCTGAAGGTTTTGAGGATCCAAAGAATGCTAAAAGGTATGCAAGCTAAAGAAATCAATCTACGGATTGAAGCAGGCATCAAGGTGCTGGAATATACGTTTTGATGAAGCAGTCAGTGACTTTGGTTTCATCAAGAACGCAGACGAATCTTGTGTATACAAGAAGGTCAGTGGGAGCAAAATTGCTTTTCTAGTATTATATGTCGACGACATATTACTAATCGGAAATGACATTCCTATGTTGAACTCTGTCAAGATTTGGCTTGGGAAATGTTTTTCGATGAAGGATCTAGGAGAAGCACAGTACATATTGGGCATCAAGATTTACAGAGATAGATCTAAAAAGATGATTGGACTTAGTCAAAGCACTTATATCAATAAGGTGCTTGATAGGTTCAAGATGGCAGACTCCAAGCGAGGCTACCTACCCATGTCTCATGGAATGACTCTAAGCAAGACTCAGTGCCCAAAAACATTTGATGAGCGTAGACGAATGAATGGGATTCCATATGCGTCATTGATTGGTTCAATAATGTATGCTATGATATGTACACGCCCGGATGTTGCGTACGCACTCAGTGCTACGAGCAGATACCAGTCAGACCCAGGAGAGGCGCATTGGACTGCTGCCAAGAATATTCTGAAGTACCTGAAAAGGCACAAAGATGACTTCCTGGTCTACGGTGGAGATGATGAATTAATTGTTAAAGGCAATATGGATGCAAGTTTCCAAACCGACAAAGATGATTTCAGATCACAGTCTGGGTTTGTCTTCTGCCTCAACGGAGGTGCAGTAAGCTGGAAAAGTGCTACGAAAGCACCATTGCGGATTCTACAACTGAAGCGGAGTACATTGCTGCACATGAAGCAGCAACGGAAGTTATATGGCTAAGGAAGTTCATAGGTGAACTAGGTGTAGTCCCCTCCATTAAAGGACCAATAGCCCTGTATTGTGATAATAACAGAGCTATTGCACAGGCAAAGAGTCAAGCATGTACTTCGTAGATTTCACCTTCTACAAGAGTTCGTTGAAAGAAAAGAAGTCGAGATAAGCAAGATTGGAACTGATGACAACATATCAGATCCATTGACTAACCTCTGCCGCAGGCGAAGCACAACTCACACACTGCAGCTGTAGACACCTACTTTTGTCCCCATTCCCGAAAGGGAAGGTTCGATGATGAAAACGTAAATCTCCACTTGACAACGCATCTCCTATAAAATAACGAATCTCAATTCCCCTTTTCATTTCACCCAAAACCTGCTATTTATAGAAACCTGCTATTTATGGAAACCTGCTAAAAATAGTAACTAACGTAATGGGTAGTTGTTAAAAGTGGCAAGTTATAAAAGATAGAAACTTGTCAGAATTAGGTGTTGCACTCCAACATAAATCCTAAATGAGATAGACATTGCGAGAGAATCCTATTCCTAATATGATTTGAAAGTAAGAGTCACGTATTAATTAAAATCCTAACGAGCCTAGAGTTCGTAAAGGGCCAAGACGCATCCCGTCACAAGGTTAATACGCACTAAAGGACTCAATTAAATCTCAAATACTCCGGATTCTAGGAATCCGAATCTGACTAAGAAAAACAGCCCAGATCCTATTTTCAACGCCTGGCTCTGGGCGCCGAAATCTTCGGCGCCCAGGACTGGGCGCTGAAAATACCGGGTACGTGTTTTTTCCTAATTCCTCGTGGATTAGGGTTCTGCAATTCTATCTTTCCACGAACTCTTTCCAATAAATAGACCCTTAAGTTCGACGTGAAAAGAACACACAACACACAATTATTTTATGAGTATTGACTCTGAACCCCTAAGCCTAAGCCTCACGCTGCAAAACTGATCACGCGTTCTGTCACAATCGATCCATAAATCGAACAGAACGTATCCCGTCCCATAATTTGAGATTCGTTAAATAAAAGGAGAAATAGCAAAGTCAAAGTGGTTAGTTTTCTGAGAACCGTGACGCACCTCTCAAGGGTGCGTCGTAATGTGTCCCTTTTCCATGGTTTAATTGCTTTCCTCGCCCTTTTATGAACTGTTAAACTAACTAAAATCTGATTGTTCGATCACGCTTAATAAATATGATATTTTTGGGAAATTGGATTATCATGCTAGGTCCCTTAAAACAATCTAAATCAGATAATCGCGTTCGATCTAGTACTATATGTTGCATATTGATAAAATCAACTCAGATTAGTTTAATATTTAACGCATGTCCCTTCAATTATTTATGCTGAGCTAGTAAGGATATCCTGCCTCTGGAGTTATCGAAGAGCGAGTACTCCTCTCGGTAGTTACAGTCCCCCGAACCCTCAATCTTTACCCTGCGGGTGTACGTTGAGCGATCCCCACCACCAGGGATCACAAGGGAACCTATGGCCGTCGTGGTCAAACATAATTGCACTCCCTTTATGTCACGATAACCGGGTTTTGTCAGTTTTTCTCATTGTCGTTAAAAACTGAATGGCGAATCCTATATTACTAGTCAATTGGGTGTAAACTCACAGGAAATCCAATTACACTTGATTTGACAAAAAGAAGCGTCACACCCACGAGGGACGAGGTCACACAATAGCCTCGTGCTTTTTCGACCCCCTCACAGTGGCGACTCCACTGGGGATAGTGAAGGAAATACTCGTGCTTGTAGGTAGTCAAAATAGCCGAAGGGTGAAACGATCCTACCCCGCGTTTATTTCCCAATCAAGTTGGGACGACCTGAAAATCATCATATTAATGTGAACGTACAGAACCGCATAACGAATCTTGGCTCCCTTGGTGTTTCATCTTGGGAGTTGGGACTAAGGATACCCATCGCCAACCGGGGGGTGCATACGCTTCGAATGTTGTCCACTCGGCACTTTCGCTAGTAGTACACCCGTCCCAAACCCAATCGCTCGCCCATTAGGTCCTCTCGCCTGCATGCCCCCTTGGCTTGCACTTGCGGGTTGGCCTCTTGAGCGAAATTCGTCTGCTGAAGACACTACCTCGACCGGGGCATGTGTTGGATCTAAGATAGAATCGGTACCAAGCCAGGCGCAAATAACTACCTATAGAAGCCTATCATAAACTACATGACATATTATTATTGCCTCATGATGGAATGTTAGTTATGTGTAGCGAAATATATGATTGTGTGTGACAAACTGTCCTAGAAAAACCAACGACCTTAAAAATTGCCCAAACATTCATAAACCAATTTGCCAAAGAGTTATACCAAAACACGTGTTTCGCAAACCCGAACGATCGCCACAAAAATAAGCGGCCCTCGGGATGGCCTGTAACGAATCCCACAAACGCTGCACAACGCGTAAAGGAAGTTATTAGGCAAGCACACAAAATTGAAGTCGCGTAAACAAAAGTAGACGCAAACAGAAAACGAGAACCAGCCAGGGACGCATTTTCAACGCCCCTGGCTGGGCGCCAGAATTTCTCACGCCCTACGCTGGGCGCTGAAGTTGCTGCTTGACCTTCTGGTCAGGCGCAGCAGCCTCGGTGCCCGCGCAAAAGGAAAATACGTAGCACAAAAAAAACGTTCGTAAAAAGAATTGCTACGAGGGCGTAAGAAAAGCACTCGATTTCAAAAGCGACTCGTAAAAAATTAATAACTCTTTGCGTCGTTGTTAGGCCTCCTACGACGACAATGCTCGACACTAAAAACCGAACATGCTAATAATTATGAATGTCACACGGGCAAGTGTTTCGAAAATCCAAAGAATGACCAAAAGAAAGAACTGAAAAGTGTACCAACAAAAGAAAGAGTGAAAAACCAATAGAGAGAGTCGAAGTCTAGACTAAGTAATACTTGAAACTTTGGGACCTAAACTTTAGCTTATCTTATGCATAGGACTGGTCCTGCCACTTGGTGCCGATCAGGAAATCAACGGTTAGTGCGCCTCAAAGATACATCACCAACACCAGGTTTAGCGACTCCAAGCTCCGTCCGTCATCCCTCATTTCAAGGATCTGCGCTTCCCCAACCTCGATTCGCACCCTCAAACATGTCCATCGAAGAATTGCAAGATCAGATGGCTCAAATGACCCAACTCATGGGCCAACTGAAAATGGAAAATGAAGCCTTAGCGGCTGCGCAAGCCAAAAACGACCTCGATAACGAGAAGAGGATTGAAAAAATGGTCCTACAGCAAACCATGGGGAGCAAGTACTTCTTCCTCGATCCTGAACCTTTTCCTGGCAAACTACCATAAAATTTTAGTTCATCGGACTTACCAAAGTTTAAAGCCACGGATAATCCCGGTGATCATCTATTGAGCTTTGTGAATGTCATGAACTTGAAAGGCATGGACAAGTCCATGTATTTACCTGCCTTTCCTTTGTCCTTGGAACCTGTGCCGGTCAAATGGTACTATCACCAGGACCCTAAGCTCTTCCCCACTTGGGAAGACTTTGTCAATGTCTTCATCAAGCAATACTCGTCGAACATGGATTTTCAAGTCACCATGCGCGAGCTGGAAGTTCTCTTCCAAAAGAAAAATGAGGGTTTCACAACCTACTTTGCTAGATGGAGGGATCAGGCGGCCCAGCTAATCAATAGGCCTCCCGAAACATAATTGGTCCAAAAATTCATTGACAACCTGGACCCGGCCTACAGACAGCACCTTAGGTACCTGGGATTTGACACTTTCAAAAGAGTTTATGATGTGGGAATAAAGATCGAGGATGACCTCGCAAAAACAATAAAAAGTAAACCCGCATACAAAAGCAATACGTACAACAGGGGCAACACATACCAAGCCCAAGAAGTCCATGCCGTAGAGGAGACTCCCGCCCGAAGAAGCCCTGGAAGATGGGTCCGAGACCGAAAGTTTGCCCCACTCGGGTCGACTTTGGTACAACCCTTTGAAAGACTAACCAATCAAGGAAAGTTGAGACCTATAGGCCCCACCCGTGACCCTCCTGTCAAGAAAAAATATTGGGTCGAAGGTACTTACTGCAAATTCCATCAAGGAAATGGGCATGACACCGAAAACTGCTGGAATCTAAAACATACGATCCAGGACATGATAGAGGATGAAGTGATACCTCTCCCTAACGTTGGCAAACCCAACAACAACAAGAGCCCACTCGGCTCTTGTCACATCTCTCTCGACCAGCCAGAGAATTTCAACTTCGACCCTACGGTGTACATTACGCCCCAAGGTGTACCACCCGCTATGGTCCCTATGGATCGAATCGAGAGAGAAGTGTGCGGTGTGTGGAATGATGATACTGAAGATATTTACCTATCTCAAGTGTCGGGCCAGGACCTCTTTACTGAAACTTGGCCCGGGTATGCTCTCATTAACACCACCCCTCAGGAGCCCGAGGTCGACAACCTCACCCGATCCGGAAGGATATACCAACCGGATATTCGCCCACCTCCTATGGACGATATCCCAGTTAGGAAAACTCCTGAGAATGGACGGCACACCACCGTCGCGGAAGTGATTGAAAATCCTCTCTTGAAACAACTAAAAAGAACCAAAGCCGAAATTACCATCTGGGATCTCATGTGTACTTCAAAGGAACATCGCGAAAAGCTTATTTGCTCACTCGACCTCATCTCAGTACCTACAGATACCTGACTCACTGGTTAGCCATGTCACGAGAGATGCCGGAGAAAAGGCCATAGTTTTCACTGACAAAGACTTGCCCAAAGAGGGGGGTGCTCACAACAAAGCCCTTTATCTAGTGGTTGGATGCAAAGGACAAAACATCCCCCTAGCGCTCGTAGATAACGGTTCGGCGGTCAATGTTTGCCCATTGCGAACCGCCCATTGCTTGGGGGTAGGAAATGATGACTTCCAAACCTCCACACAAGGGGTACGAGCTTATGATAACTCCTGAAGGCCTGTGTTGGGAAAAATCAACCTCACCATACAAACCGGGCCTGTGGCACGCACCACGGAGTTTCAAATAATTGACATCAAGCCCACTTTCAACCTCCTCTTGGGGCGACCTTGGCTCCATGACTTAGGAGGTGTGGCTTCTACCTTGCACCAAATGGTTAAACTTAACCATAACGGGGTAATACTAGAAATCCGCGCCCCTCCTCTCGACGTCAGTTGTACTATGGTTGGAACGGCCGAAACTGCAGACGACCTTTACGGGTTTCAAATGGAAGAAACAATCCAGTTCATCGAAGATTATGATCCAGCATTCCTAGACCCGCATGCATCCCGAGTCATCCCTAGAATGCTGTTGGCTCAAGGTTATTTCCCTGGAACCCCATTGGCCATAAGGAAGAAGGAATGCACATTCCATCCTTTACCCAACAAATCTACTCCCTTTGGCTTAGGCTATGAACCAACGGAGGAAGATATTGCTGACCGCCTGTCTAGGCTACGCCTTAACAATGCCAAACAAACCACCCTCCTTTCCCCATATCAAAGAACCCTTAACGGGATGTTCGTTCGGGAAGGAGAAGGACACCCATGCTGTGATTTCCCTGAACCCTTCGTTTAGGATGGCTTGCTAAAACCAGGATTTGAAATCTTCCATGACTGCCACACCTTGGATGAGGCACCCCACCTCACCAAGACTAAAACAACTGAAATATTGGACGACCAGGCTCTATGGACATTGTTTAACGAATCGAGGCCCATGGAGGACGAGACTGTGACGACTACCCTAGCTTTACAAGATGAAGGTTTCGATCCAACCCGGTTAATTGCTCCTGCATCAACACTAGAAGAGATCGATAACGGATGGGTGAAGACATATCAGTGGGTCAATGCAAAAGGAATAGAATTCAAGATGAGTACCGGTGAAGGACCAAAGTTTTACGAGACTAAACCCAAGGCTTGAGCCACATAGAGCACCGTAGTAAAAAGCGCCTAGTTGTTCTTTAGATTGGTAAAAAAGTAATAAAGACTTTAGATGGTCCTAAGGCCCCTTAGAATACAGATCAAGTTTATTTCAGTGTGTTTTCCTTACTTTCCAAATTAATAAAGGCGTAATATTTCTCTTAAAATTTTATTCTAACACTAAGTAAACACCAAGTGTACTTGCAAAATACAAAAATAAAGAGGCGGCCCACTCTAAGGCCCAACAAACGAGGCCCATTCGGTCTCGAAATAGTGCCATGGGAACCAGTTCCCGAAACCCACAAAATAAACCGCACCATCCCATTCATATCCCCAAAAAAAGTCAACCAGTGTTATCACAAGAATAAATCCATGCAACCCAAAGAAATCAAAGGAAATCAAAATCCAAAACAATGCAAATGTTACCAAAAAAAACAGATTCATAAAACATAATTCCATCATACCCTTCACTAACAACGCGCACCTAAATCCACCCAAAAAGCCTATACAAAGATCTTCATATCTTCCACACCTTAACTCCATTTTCAAATCCGTTTCGAGTCACGGATAGAAAAAATTAATCCGGACAAAAATGCATCTCACGCTAACAGTCAAAAAAGCCTCCGAATTAGCCTCAAAATTGATTTTAAAAACGAGCAAAATCAAAGCACTAAAAAAGGGAAAAAAGAAATAAATGCAAGAACACGTGAAGCAAAGCGTAAAAAACGACCGCCTAAGTCATTTTCAGCGCCCAGGGCTGGGCGCCGAAATCTTTGACGCCCCAGCCTGGGCGTTGAAACTCTCTGCCTGCCTAAATTTTTAGAAGTGCTCGTCATTTTATCCGCACATAACGGAAAAATAACGAACACTTGGGGGGTACAACACGTATCCAAATAGGCTCACCAAAAAATATAGCCATACAAAAAGTAGTCGAATTTCATTTTTTTTACGCGACTTACGGCAAACAAAAATCGGCAGACGAAAATAATGATAATACTTCACTCATTTGACCGATTAAGTTATATGCTACCACCTCAGGGCATATCTATTAAAATCTGGCATCCTAGAACTTATTCTAGCCAGAACTACGCGCGACCTGATTCTGACAAGATACGTAGGCAATCCTTACCAAGGATTCGGTCCAATCAAAAAACAAACATACATAAATTGTGCAAAAAGTGTTAGACATGTAAAAATATAAAAAGAAGGAGAAACAAAAAATGAAAATGAAATAAATAAAATACGCCTTTATTGAAAAATAATAAGAAGGAAAACAAAGTGCTAAGGAATGAAAAAACAAACACAACTGAAATAAATAAAGGGCAACTACACCCTAGCAAGAACTACACTACTCTAGTTCTTCTGGATCATCAAATAAAGTCTTGTAGAGGGCAATGTTCGCAGGATCCACCCCCACAGTCTTCTGCGCTGCCCCAATATCAATCCATAAGAACCGGCTCCTGGACACTAACTTCCAAAGATGCCAAGGCTTCAGAAACATTCTCAGTTATAGCCCGCTCAGCCTCGAGGGCACAGACAATGGTGGGAGAAGGATTATTATCATCAACTAGACTAGCCACTGTTTCTACAGGCGGCTGAGCCTTCCTAACCCATACATTGTTCCGGCGATGATCTCCGCGAGAGCTTGCATTCCTTTTAACAACAGCAGGCCCCTTCATGTTAGGCATCTTTTTAGGCCTGAAACTGGAACGGGGAGGAACTTCCTTTCGCTTTCGATCAGGATGAGCTTTCACAGTCTTAATACCATAGGTACGAGGTTTGGCAGAATCAGGACCCTCATACTTAACACGAATACGAGGTATCAAAAGCTCAGCCGGCTCCCCATTTCGAGCCTCGGTCCTCACAGCTTTATCATTGGAGCTCATCCACAACTTGTAGTTTTCAGAAAGACCCACAAAGCCATTTGTAGCTACGGCCCAACGCGGGAGACCATCATAATACTTAGCCCACGCTAGAACCCGTGCTTGTGCAAAGGCCGCTACCTTAGGTGGTACCGTATCAGAAAAGGGGATAGTCTGCCTTAAACCATATTGACGTATGACTCGGTAAGGGAAAATATAAATGGGCCGAGATAGCCCCAACAAAGAAACATAAACTGATACATCAGAACCCCCCGTCATAGTAGTCAAACCCCACCATGGTACCACCCACTTAATAGAACAAATGCCATAAGTAAAAAAGGAGGCCCATTCGGCCTCGTCCTGGCCTTGGTGCAAGTATTTTCGGTTACCCAAGGCTATAGGGCGATAATGTTTAGGATCGGCAGGAGCTTCCAAGAGTCTAAGCCGTTCCACGAGCCAAATCTGCAAAAAACGGGTACGATCAAAAAATAATAATAAAAGAAAACGGTTCCTGGGGCGCAGTTTCAACGCCCAGGACCAGGCGCCAAAAATTCCAGCGCCCAGCCCTGGGAGCTGAAACTCAGCCCCAAGGCAGGACGAATAAAAAATATATATGAAAAAAAACGTATACGTGCGCAAAAAAAATTTGATTACCTGCAGTAATAGGGGGCTTCCCTTAAAATATTCAGATTTGGCGTCCTTCTTCAGCTCATCCGCACTCAGCAAAGTCTCGGCAACCACCAAAGGCATAATAGAATAGCAACTTTCCATCTGGCTAATCAAGGGGATCAACCTTATGTCACCGAACTCACCATTGTTATTCGACAGCAAATAATGATTCAACAAGCAAAATACAAGGGCTCGAATATTCAATTTCTGTTCGGTCATATTCTTACTAGGTCTAAAGTGATGTTTTACAAGTTTTGCCAAATTAACTTCATCACCTACAACAACTTCAGCAAGCATGTTAGCATCTAGTCCTAGGAAAGCCCCTATGGTTGTTTTACTCTCTTCAATAGTGCCAGGAGTGGCAGGGGTAGCATTAGTAGGATAACTAAGGATCGCAGCAAATTCATCTGGCAAAGGACATATTTCGTTGCTCCAAAAGACAAAAACATGATGATCGGAGTCCCAAAAGCCTAGGGCTGCGTGCAGAAAATTATAGTCAATGTTAATTTGTTGTAAGCCTAAAAGTGCCTCTAAGAGGTATTCTTTCAATAAAGCCTTTTCTGTAGGATTAAGGGCCCGGAGCCAACGCCTAACAGCCCGTTGGAGTGAGAAAGTGGGAATCGACATGACAAAAGCAAGGAGTAATTAAAACACAGCAAAGAAAAAAGGAAATTGAGAGTGATGGAAAATAGGGACGTATCTAGCCCCTATATATAGCTGAACGCATCAAGTGACATCCAGATCCCATTCGGAAACGCGTTAAGAAATCCGAAAGTCAAAATTAGCCAGCAAAGAACTTTCAGCGCCCGAAGCTGGGCGCCGAAATATTTAACGCCCAGCCTTGGGCGCCGAAAATGCAGCCCAAGGCCCAGATTTCACAAAACGCGGAGCAGGAAAAGACTTAAAACCATGTTGCTAGACACGAGGCCCTATGTACAATTAAGATCAAGCCCAAAAGCACCTTTAAGCTCCCAAATAGCAAAAATGAATGGTAAAACTTGGTCGAAACTTAGACTTGTCTCAAGAAACATATATGTACATTTTTCAAAACAAAAAAATATCAAGGTCATTCTTCGAAACACCAAAAAATGTTGTTAAGTCGTTGGTTTCTCAAAAATAAAAAATGTTTGTCTGTCAAAGGATTAAATCGCGCCAAGCTAAACCGAATGATATTAAACCTTGTCGCCCGAAGACTGAAGTCGCACCCCATGACTTCGCCAAAGTAGCACACCACTATGAAAGAGTCGCTCGCACATACGAGCTCCACCCCAAACATGATTAAAAAACGTTATGAAGCATGCGAAAAATGACCACCAAAGCCCGAGCTCGCAAAAAGTATACTCCAACAGGGAGCGCGCAATCAAAATCACATTCCCGGGCTGCGCTATACACAAGTCCCGTGTTTGGATAATCTCAAAAAAAAAATAAAAAAAAATAAAGACGGTATTTCAAAAAAAATCGTTAACAGAAATATACTCAGTGTGGGCCCACTTGTAGGACACACCTAATCGGGAACTATTACGACCCACCAACAGGTTGTAATCACAAAAGCCCTTCTACATAGGCAAAATGGAAAGAAAGTAAGAAATTCAAAATGGGCTCGCCCACCTTCAACGGGCGGGGTCTGCGTCACTAGCCGCGCAGGTCCTCAGTTTTCGAAAAATAAAGTCTTCAAATTCAAAATAGGCTCGCCATCTTTAGCCGGCGGGGTCTACGTCACAAACCTAGTAGGTCCTTATCTTCAAATTTAAAAAACAGATTCGTCCACTTCTATCGGACGGGGTGTCCACCCTTAGCGGACAGGCTCGCCATCTTTAGCCGGCGGGGTCTGCGTCACTAACCGCGCAGGTCCTTAGTCACTGCAGCGATAACCTTTATCGGTTTTCCCTTTTTCCAAAAATTAAAGGATTGGTTTTCCGTTTTTCCAAAAAAGAACTATGTGATCGGTTTTCCCTTTTTCCAAAAATTAAAGGATTGGTTTTTCGTTTTTCCAAAAAAGAACGATGTGATTGGTTTTCCGTTTTTCCAAAAAAGAACGATGTGCTGGATTTTCCTTCGTTTTACGTCCCATAAAAGCAAGGGGGTTTTCTCGTTTAACTAGCCTTGAAAATGAGAATCTTTAAAAACATTTTTACCTCGTGGTTGGGCTTGGCCAGGCCCAATTACACTTTATAGCTTTGATTTCGAAAACATCTGTAGCTACTCCCAATGACAAAGTGAGGGAGTTTTCTACACTTCTTTAGATCCTTCCAATGATAAAGTGAGGAAGTTTCTATACTATCCGTTGACAAATCCCAATGACACGTGAGGGATATGTCGACACTCCAAGTGATGACCCTTAAGTCAAATGTTATCACTCGGGGGCTCGTGAGACCCTCGCAAAAATAGGTCACCATGGCTTGTGTGACGCACTCCGTCTAGTACTTTGACCATCGTCTTATTCCAAGACTCAGTCAAAGTGGGGGCTAACTGTAGACACCTACTTTTGTCCCTATTCCCGAAAGGGAAGGTTCGATGATGAAAACGTAAATCTCCACTTGACAACGCATCTCCTATAAAATAACGAATCTCAATTCCCCTTTTCATTTCACCCAAAACCTGCTATTTATAGAAACCTGCTATTTATGGAAACCTGCTAAAAATAGTAACTACCGTAATGGGTAGTTGTTAAAAGTGGCAAGTCATAAAAGATAGAAACCTGTCAGAATTAGGTGTTGCACTGCAACATAAATCCTAAATGAGATAGACATTGCGAGAGAATCCTATTCCTAATATGATTCGAAAGTAAGAGTCACGTATTAATTAAAATCCTAACGAGCCTAGAGTTCGTAACGGGCCCAGACGCATCCCGTCACAAGGTTAATACGCACTAAAGGACTCAATTAAATCTCAAATACTCCGGATTCTAGGAATCCGAATCTGACTAAGAAAAACAGCCCAGATCCTATTTTCAACGCCTGGCTCTGGGCGCTGAAAATACCGGGTACGTGTTTTTTCCTAATTCCTCGTGGATTAGGGTTCTGCAATTCTATCTTTCCACGAACTCTTTCCTATAAATAGACCCTTAAGTTCGACGTGAAAAGAACACAACACACAATTATATTCTGAGTATCTACTCTGAACCCCTAAGCCTAAGCCTCACGCTGCAAAACTGATCATGCGTTCTGTCGCAATCGATCCATAAATCGAACAGAACGTATCCTGTCCCATAATTTGAGATTCGTTAAATAAAAGGAGAAATAGCAAAGTCAAAGTGGTTAGTTTTCTGAGAACCGTGACGCACCTCTCAAGGGTGCGTCGTAATGTGTCCCTTTTCCATGGTTTAATTGCTTTCCTCGCCCTTTTATGAACTGTTAAACTAACTAAAATCTGATTGTTCGATCACGCTTAATAAATTTGATATTTTTGGGAAATTGGATTATCATGCTAGGTCCCTTAAAATAATCTAAATCAGATAATTGCGTTCGATCTAGTACTATATGTTGCATATTGATAAAATCAACTCAGATTAGTTTAATAGTTAACGCATGTCCCTTCAATTATTTATGCTGAGCTAGTAAGGATATCCTGCCTCTAGAGTTATCAAAGAGCGAGTACTCCTCTCGGTAGTTATAGTCCCCCGAACCCTCAATCTCTACCCTGCGGGTGTACGTTGAGCGATCCCCACCACCAGGGATCACAAGGGAACCTATGGCCGTCGTGGTCAAACATAATTGCACTCCCTTTATGTCACGATAACCGGGTTTTGTCAGTTTTTCTCATTGTCGTTAAAAACTGAATGGCGACTCCTATATTACTATTCAATTGGGTGTAAACTCATAGGAAATCAAATTACACTTGATTTGACAAAAAGAAGCGTCACACCCACGAGGGACGAGGTCACGCAATAGCCTCGTGCTTTTTCGACCCCCTCACAGCAGCCATGGGAATCAAGCATATTGGAGAATGGCTTTGATGTCCTTATTTAATGTTTTAAAGTTTTAGAGTTTAAATCTTTGTAAAACATTATTGGTTAATCATTCACAATAAATCAATAGAATTCATTTTTCCATTTAATTTGTGGTTTATTAAATGATAAGTCCCTTCAATTTGACGATATATTCAAGATAGATTGTCAGGACCAGTCCTGTGACTAAGAAATCTCTATCAAGTGAACTTGAATGTCAAAAGTTGAAAATGGTCCCTAGTCGGAGTTTTCTATAAAATTGGACGCATAGAAAACGTTAGACGACTAGAATGCAAGATGACTAGTAGTTCTGTTTCTTGAACTATGTGGACATGGCAATTGAAGGAAATAATGTCCTTGGTCCAAGTATGCATTCTATGTTAAGTCTAATAAATACGGTTCAGTATTAATTAACAAGTTAATAATTCAGTGAGATCAAGTGAGTTGAATGCCTAGCTAGAGGCCGCTTCAGTTCAAGTGGAATTAATGATATTAATCCACAGCTTACTCTTGACTGAACCCGTAGGGTCACACAAATAATACGTAAATGGATCAAGTATTTAATGGCATTAAATACTCTATCTATGGATATTCGGAATCGACGGATCTTGGTTTCAGTGGGAGCTGAGATCGTCACAAGCAAGAAATGAATACTCCGGAAACGATGATATTGCCGGAAACGGAAATATGGATCGTATTGGAAATATAAATATTATCCAAGTCGTAGATGTTGCCGGAAACGGAAACATGGTACGTATCGGAAAATATTATCGGAAATGGAAATATTGCCAGAATCGGAAATATTGCCGGAAACGGAAATATTATCAGAATCGGAAATATTATTGGAATCGGAAAATAATTCCGGAAACGGAAATATTAAATATTTGTTCGAAACGGAAATTAATTCCGTAATCGGAAATATTAAATATTGTTCGTATCGGAAATGAATTCCGGAATCAGGAATTTAATCGGAAGCGTATCGTACGAATTAGCATCGGACGAGGCCCGCTAGACGAAGGCCCAGCACGAAGCCAGGCCATCGTCCAGCGAGCCGCACGCACCAACGCACGCCTCGACCAGGCCAAGCGCAAGGCCAGGCCCAGCCAAGGGCGCGCGCGCGCGAGAGCACAACAGCGTGGGCTGAGCGATGTGCGCCTGGCGTGGGCCGCAAGGCTTGCGCGGGTGCACGGCTCGTGCAACGCTTGTGCGGGAATCCTAATCCTATTAGAATTCGTGCAAAGATTAAATCCTAATCCTAATAGATTGATTTTGTTATTTAGAGTCCTAATAAGATTCTAACTAGCAAATCCACATCCTAGTAGGATTACAATTCCTTTTCCATACCCCTATAAATAGGTGCCTAGGGTCACAATTTATAGGGACGATTGAAGTATTCAACGGGTAAGTTTTTGAAAGAAAAATCAGCCATACACTTGCAAACACATAGCCGAAAATTCCTAAGCACCTTAAGGGAGATTCTAGTTGGTCTAACTTGAGGCGGATCCGGACGTACTGTGGACTATCTACGGAGGGACGACATTTGGAGTCCTAAAGACTTGTTCTTGTTCGGTTCGGGCGCAGCTAGGGAAGGCACGCTACAACATGTATGCATCTATTCTATGCTAAATGATTATGTGTAAATAATATGCTTTCCTGGCTTTATGGTTTTTCCGCATGATTTATGAATTGTCATATGTATCATAACCTAACAGTGGTATCACGAGCCTCTTATTATTTTCATAATCTAAATTGCATAAACATGGTTAAATATTACAAATTTGCAAGAATTAAAAGGGGTGATTAATTTTCGTAATTGTTAATTAATTGCAAATTGCGTTTATGTAATTATATGTACGCAGTTTTTCGGCAGTTTCTTCGTTACTCATCCAAAGCGAGTGATTTTTGTGTCAATTCCGCATGTAAAAGGCATTCTAAAATTTTGACAAAACTAGTATTTTTCGGCCGAACCCAGAATTCTCAAATTCGAAGCCTAACTATGACTTTTCGGAGGTTTTAGTTTTTCGAACGCAAAATTTTGTAAATTTAAGATGTTAAATTAAATATTTGCGATTCTTGTTGATAAATCTTGAATTTTTGATTGACCTACTGTATATGTTTAACAAGTTTGAATACCTAGCCTTGTTAATTATGCAATCTAATTTGTAATTATGATTGATTTGTTGAAATTCGAATAATTTAGAATTGATTTGATTTTCATAATTAATTAATAATTTAATTAGATACCTATGATTAAAAACCACCATAAAAATTGTAAATTTGTGTTAAATTTTAAATTTTTATGACCTAGATTTGAATCCATGATCGATCGGAAATTAATTAATTAATAAATTTTCGATTTTTCGCCCTAAAATTATGAAATTAATATGTTTTATTTATTTGTCATTAATTTTGAATAAAAAATTTTAAATTTTTATGCGACTCGCTCATAAAACTTGCACGCACAAAGCAATGGACGCTACGTGCTACCCTTCAGGGGTGTTGTATAGTGCGGGCATGCGACGACGAGCAAGGGAGCTCGTCGGCCATGCGGTACGAATGCAGCGCACAAGGGCATGGTGCACGAGCACAAGGCAGCATCCCTGCCTTGTGTCGTGGGCTGTGTGCGATGGGCGAGTGGGCAAGGGCGAAAGCAAGGCACGAGCAGTCGCGTGTGGGCAGCAAGCGAGCTGCGCCACAGCGCGCACTGCCTCGCGCGCAGCGAGCGCAAGCTCGCGTGCCACGAGCGCTACGCCCAGCATCGATCGCTCGCGCGCAGCGAGCGCCTGCTCGCATGCTACTGCCTCGTGCGATTAGCGCAAGCTCGCGTGCGACAAGGGCAGGCGCGTAGCGAGCCAGAGGTCATGCGTTCCTCGGATGCCTTGCGATGGAATGCAGCAGCAGATGCGACGCAGCGCATGGGCTGCGTGCACATGGCCAGCGATGGCTGCGTGCGTGTGGCCTATGGCTGTGCGTTGCGTGGTGATGTTGCGTCACGATTAGATCGTTCTTAAAATTTTAATTTGAAATTTTCAGTTTACGTAATTTTAATTAATTTTAAAATTAATAATTTAAATTATTTTCTTGGATTTTAATTTTGAATATTGTAATTATAATAAATTTCATTTATTCTAATTATTTTACTAAAATTAAAATCATGAATTAATTTAAATACGACTGAAAATAAATTAAATATGTGGATTCAATTATAAATTTATAAGAGCATTAAAGTTTAATTAAATTTGTATGTTTCCGGTTAGACTAGAAATACATTTTTATGTTTAAAATTAGTAAAGCATATGAATTTATTGGTTTAAGTGGGAGCCCTTTTAGTCATAAACTCTTAATTAGGTCTACAAATCCTTAAGGTTAAAACAACTTGATTAGAATTAATAAGGACTGAATAATTTGTAGATTATTGGTGCCCTTGATTAATTGCTGCAATTGTTTATGTGATGCATAATGTGTTTTACTAATCAGCTATGTGGGCCATTCATGATAATGAATGGGTGAATGGTATATATTGTAAATGTACTGTTTTGCAGGTTATGAAGTGACTAGTATGGCCCAAATAGGATAGAAAATATGGTCTGCGTACCATTAATTTGAATGTAATTGGTCTAAAGTACCAAAATTGTTTTTCAATTCAAATATGGTCTGCGTACCATCAAATAGTTGTAATTAGTTTAATTATAGCTTATCCTATTTGAAGAAAATGGTGCCTCCCACAGAGATTTTCGAGACGGACTTTGAAGTTGAAGCTTCAAGATGAAGTCGGGCCATACTAGATCACATTTATCTTATGCATGCTTTAAGTTATGTATTGCTTTAAATATGTCTTAATTATGCATGAGTTTGTGGCTTGATTATGTTGCATGATTAAGGATTTTAGTTCACTTAAAATCTAACCAACATAGTAAGAGCCTTAAGTTCCAAACTTAAAAATTGAGTTAAAAGGTGCCATGCCAAAATATACACTTGCTTGGATATCCTTTACATCAATCTAGTAATAGTTTTCGCTCAGCGAGGTGTTACTTATTGGTCATAAAGGGGCAAGGTACAAAAATAATTGTGAGTACATGTTAGTTTTGGTGAAACTCAACGATATAAGTAAGGAGTCCTTTTATGTCGTGGCAAAATCGATAGGTTTACCTAATAAGTTCTTAGACGTACCTATCAACCAAGAGTAGTTTCTAGACTATTAGGAAAAGACTTTTGCTTACCTAAAATGTTTTAGAATTGAGTCGACAAACTGTGCTTAATTCTTCAATGGTTTTAGGGTCTTGGAATCATTTTATTCACACCTGCCGGAACACATAATTCGAATAAAATGCTAATGACTTGTTTAAATTTCATGATTGCTTTCATTTTCAAGTTATTATTCATGATAAATGTTTAGACTTTGCATGCTTCAATGAATGTTTTGATTATTGTTTATAATTAAATATCTTGCACTGCAATAAATCCTTTTAGAAAGGTAACAGTAAATTTCCTCGATTGGTAGTGAATCCAAGAACGATTCACGGAAATGAGAGAAAATGAGGAATTTAAATGTACGTTTCTTTTAGCGACTTTTATGGTTGTTTTCGAATATGAAAGTCGAATGGCAAACCGATTGGTGCTTGTGAATTCAAAATACAATGTAGTTTTGAGATCATAAAGCATTGAGTTTAAACGCTCAGCTTTACCAATGGTTAACAACCTAATATCTTTGTCCATTTAATTCTCGAATGAGTCTAGTCCCTAGACATTCGAATAGATAGATGCTTAGAGAACTTTAGAAGCTTCTGGTAAGATCATCTAGTTGAAACAGAATATTCAACATAAATGGTAAGAACTTTGTTGGAGTGACATTGGACATGTCTAAACAAAGTATAAAAGTCAACACTAAAGAATTCAATTCTTAAAGCTATTAGAAAAGGTACAAGAAATAGGAAAACAAAGGAACAAATGAAAGAATTTACGATTCCGTTACTACCTATAAGTTTATATTTAAAGAGAAGTGACCTAGCAATCAAACTTCCTTGGTATCATATACCGCTTGAGGTTCTTACTTCGGTAATAACTCAAACAATGGAAGCTAGGCTACACTAATGGCCTACAAGTGGGAAATGAAGCATGGAAATGCTACATTAGTTGTAGGGTCATCTAGTTTGTTTTTAAGTCCTTTCAAGGCTGGAACTTAATGGCTATATTGTTCCATAATCAACATACCTAAATTTCTGTTTTTAAACACAGAAAGACTCACATTCAGAAGAACAAAAACAATGCTTGTTTGTTTGTTTGTTTATATGAATGAAATGGTCATTTACGGGTTGAGTCAATATGCTTGATTAAAACAAACAAATCTTTAACAATAAAACTTTACTAGGTTCAAATCAATCTCTTGATTTGAGTTCCACTAACCTTTAGCATTGTTGCTTAGACCATATCAACAAGTTAACATTCAAAAGATCTATTTTGATGGACTTTTGAAAGTTGATTGATTTCTAGATCAATTTAAGACAACTAGTCTTACTTGTTGAAAGTAACAAAAGATATGAACTATTGTTAGAACGCCTAGACAATAGAGTTCAAAGCTAAAGAAAGATTTTATGACTTTATTATTTCACATGGATCTGAGTGAATATAGGTTTATTTACTCAAAGTGATATAAACTCGAATCTGTTTGGCTAGTTCAAAGATTCAGAAGTATAAGATCCACTTGGCAAGAAATCATGTTGATGATTACTTAAGTCAAGAATGATCATCAATGATTGTGTGTAGTATAATTCACAATCTAGCTCCATAAGATATGGCATATCTAAGTTGGAATGATCGAAGTCGATTAGTACTTGATTCGATCAATGATGGATCATAAAGACTTTTCCTATAATTTCTAAAACAAAATGCTCAACTACCACCAAACTAAACCAAATTCGTCAAAGCTATTGAAAAGTAATTTCAGAATATCTTTTCATAATATATATCTAGAGAGTTTCTAAACTCAGTGGGAGCTTAGTGTTTTTCATTCGACAAACTAAGGCCCAAGTATAGATATATGTTTCATTGTGATTTATTCAAATGAGACACAAGGGTATTGTTTCTACCACGAATTTTTGAGAACATAATATTTGTTTGCTCGAAATAATGTCCTTTTGGAGATTCGTTTCCAAAATGACAAGTGGGAGAAAATAGACCTCGAAGGTCTTCGAGGCGAACAACAAACATAAACGGACATTCCGGAGGCTTTTCGAAGTGCTTCAGAAAACCCGAACTTATTCTTTAAGGACTTAAGCATTGGCTTTAAAGAATAGACATCTCTTAGAAGACTTTACAAATACGTGCTTCAAGGAGAACAGAATATTCAAAGGACTTTCAAGTGGCTGTTGATATTCTATTGTTTGAAGTTCTATACCCAAATAGGCATAGTGCTCAAGTCACTGAAACTATGAGATTCTTCTATTAGATAGTGAAGAAACATAGAGTTCAGGTCAATGAAACTATGAGATTCTTCTATTAGATAGTGAAGAAACCTACAACTTGCATTCAAACTATTATCATGTAGATTAATGAGTTTGTGACTTATAAGAAAGCTATGACGAAATATAGATTCCCTAAAATGGTTAGAGGCCATATATAGACTCAAATGTTTTAGATGGTTAGAGGCCATAAAACATACTCAATGTTTTGATGACAAAATTGAAATTTTGTTGATTTGCAAGAATAGTTTCACACCTATTGGTTGCAAGTTTGTTTTAAGGATAAAAACCATCAAACATGGAATTGTGTTCACACACAAAGCTAGATCAGTTGCTAAAGGTTACAAGCAAATTCATGGCATGGATTGTGTTGAAACCTCATGCATAATCGTAATGCTCAAGTCTATAATTCAAGCAATGATTGCATATTGGTACATATGGCAACTGGATGACAAAACGTATTCCTCAATCAAATGTTGGAAGAAACTATGTACATGGCATGTCATAGGATTTTTGTGGATCCAAATAAATGTTTGAAAAGGAAAGCTAGCTTATGAAATCTGAGCACAGATTTAAGCAAGCAATTGGGAATTGGAATTGTATTTTAGTGAAGCTAATAAGTATTTTAGTTTCATAAAATGTACATGATTCTTATAGATATATAAGAAGTTTAGTGGGAGTACATAAAAACTTAATTGGTCCTATGTGTATCACACACATATCTCTCTATTGTGAAATAACATTCAAATACTAATGACTTAGATTTGAAATTATTCATCAATGACGGACCATGGAGAAACTTAGTACATACTGGGTATTAAGATCTGGTAACAAAGGTCTTATAATATTGTTTTAGATTAAGTAATGGAATTTACTAAATCAAACACGAAGGACTCCATTGGAGATATTCGACCCATATGAATAAATCTAAGTAAAGGATGTTTGAACTATGTATAAGCATTTACTAAGTTAAACATCAAAGAGTCTAAATGAGATTCTTAAACCTATATTATATGTCAAAGAATTTAGCTGGATTCAGTATCTACTGAAATTGAATGAGCTAAAGTTACATGAATAGAATTCAATTGAGAATAATTCTGCAAAAGAATTTATCATGTATGATATAATATGAGGATCGCCAAAAATATATCGTATGGCTTTAGGCATAACGAACATATACCAATCTCTATTGATCTAAGTGAAGATCAACTAGATTGAGATCAAGAATACTTATGGTACTTGAAAAGTACATAGGAATAGTTCTTGATTCAAGGAAATAAAGATATGCAAAATATTGATGCTACACGCATAAACACTGGCAGAGGATCAAGCAAGATTCCTTTGGAGTTAACCATTGACAAGGACGAGCTAAAGAGCATCGTGTTTTGAAATGGCAACATGGATTGGAGACCATGAGTTGTTGCGTGGGAAATTAAATATCAATTTCTATGTTCTGAGATACAGATGGAAAGTCTTCCACATATTTGTGAACTGCTTGGATAAGTAATTCCAAACAAAGCATCACTAGCAACCTATAAATTTGAAGTAAAAGTACTTATTGCCTAAGAAGCAATAAAACAGGGTTGTTTATGTTAAAGAGTTCTTCACCGAACTTGGGTAGATCACATGTCTGCTGGCTTGATGGTTCTTCATTGAAAAATGCGTAGAACCACTCTTGAAGCAAGAAAAGACTAGATCACAAAATGAACATACTCAAAAGATCTTATCATCTATCTCGAAGAACATTCGATGTAAAGGATATTAAGATTGGCAAAGCAATAACTTTTCTAGCCCTAAAAGTCTTTTCATTTTGTGGCTTGCTGTTCATGGGAGGCTTTCTACCAAAGACAGACTCATGCAGTGGGGCATAGCTACTGATGGTGTTTGCAGTTTATGTGGTGTTGATCCAGAATCAGTGCAGCACTTGTTCTTTCAGTGTTCTTATGCTAGACAAGTCTGGCAGAAATTCCTACAGATTCTGATTATCAATAGGAGCAGCCAAGCTTTTGATCAGGAGCTCCAATTTGCTATGAGAATGAGTAAAAAATGTACTGCTGTGAGCAAACTTCTCCTTGCTGGGTTTGCTGAAGCAGTTTATTGCCTGTGGATTCAAAGGAATCAAAGAGTCTTTGCTGGTCATGTTCAATCAGCTGAGCAAATTGTTAAAGAAATTGTGTTTAAGGTTGCTTGCAGATGTAGAGATTCAGACATTGCTTTGTTGCTGTATTAGGCCTGTTGCTGTCAGGTTCTAGTTTAGGTGGTTTTGTTTTGTTCCTGTTGGGGAACTAGTGCTCCAGTTGTTCTGGTGCTTGTAATCTTTGAGCTGTTGCTCTTTCCTTTTGGTTTATAAAATTTTTATTTGCCAAAAAAAAAAGATTGGCAAAGCATGATAACTAAACCTATGCAACAAGTGAGAAGCAACACTCACATTGTAGCACTGGAAATCAAGCATAGCTTTGAATTCCATGAACTGTTTTAAAAATGGGTTTAAGGCCCATGGTTGTAAAACATTGGGGTTGAAAATTTATCATATATGAAATGTATTTTCATATTCCATTTAATCTTGGTTTAGTATTAAATGATGAGTTCCTTCAATTTGACGAAATATTCAAGATAGACTGTCAGGACCAGTCCTGTGACTAAGAAATGTCTATCAAGTGAACTTGAATGTCAAAGGTTGAAAATGGTCCCTGGTCGGAGTTTTCTATAAAGATGGACGCATAGAAAACGTTAGACGACTAGAATGCAAGAGGACTAGTAGTTCTGTTTCTTAAACTATGTGGACATGGCAATGTCGCAATCATTTGCATAGATACTTACTTTGGGAAGACTAGTATCGGACAGACCTATGAAACTTTACTGTAAGAGATGAAAATCTGTCATAAGTAAATTTCATTAAATTATTAGACACTAAATCCTCAATACCTGAGTGATTTTAGATTACTTGTTTGAGAACTGGTTGCTTTGACGTTGACCAACCATCGCACCGTAAAAGGAGGCTATAAAGGCAACGCTCAGGTAATCACCTATCAAACGAAGTCTAATCTCAAGATCTCAAGATTGGGATTGTCCTCCCATAAATCGGGATGAGATGCTTAAAAGTTGTACAAGGCCACTCGGAGAGCTAGAAACTGTGAAATGCATGGCCGTGCTCGGATGAATCATAGGCTATGATTATCTGTTTATTTGATTAGTTGAACTCTGAAACCGAGAAACACCTCTAGACATAATAAGGATGACAACTCTTAACTTACGTTCAAGAGCAAGCATCTAGCGACAAAGGAATTAGGAAATGCACACTTGTCCCTAAGGACAAGTGGGAGACTGAAGGAAAAAATGCTCTTGGTCCAAGTATTCATTCTATGTTAAGTCTAATAAATGCGGTTCAGTATTAATTAACAAGTTAATAATTCAGTGAGATCAAGTGAGCTGAATGCCTAGCTAGAGGCCGCTTCAGTTCAAGTGGAATTAATGATATTAATCCACAACTTACTCTTGACTGAACCCGTAGGGTCACACAAATAGTACGTAAACGGATCAAGTATTTAATGGCATTAAATACTCTATCTATGGATATTCGGAATCGACGGATCTTGGTTTCAGTGGGAGCTGAGATTGTCACAAGTAAGAAATGAATACTCCGGAAACGATGATATTGCCAGAAACGTAAATATGGATCGTATCGGAAATATAAATATTATCCAAGTCGTAGATGTTGCCGGAAACGGAAACATGGTACGTATCGGAAAATATTATCGGAAATGGAAATATTGCCAGAATCGGAAATATTACCGGAAACGGAAATATTGTCAGAATCGGAAATATTATCGGAATCGGAAAATAATTCCGGAAACGGAAATATTAAATATTTGTTCGAAACGGAAATTAATTCCGGAATCGGAAATATTAAATATTGTTCGTATCGGAAATGAATTCCGGAATCAGGAATTTAATCGGAAGCGTATCGTACGAATTAGCATCGGACGAGGCCCGCTAGACGAAGGCCCAGTACGAAGCCAGGCCATCGCCCAGCGAGCCGCACGCACCAATGCACGCCTCGACCAGGCCCAGCGCAAGGCCAGGCCCAGCCAAGGGCGCGCGCGCGCGAGAGCACAGCAGCGTGGGCCGAGCGCTGTGCGCCTGGCGTGGGCCGCAAGGCTTGCGCGGGTCCACGGCTCGTGCAACGCTTGTGCGGGAATCCTAATCCTATTAGAATTCGTGCAAAGATTAAATCCTAATCCTAATAGATTGATTTTGTTATTTAGAGTCCTAATAAGATTCTAACTAGCAAATCCACATCCTAGTAGGATTACAATTCCTTTTCCATACCCCTATAAATAGGTGCCTAGGGTCACAATTTATGGGGACGATTGAAGTATTCAAAGGGTAAGTTTTTGAAAGAAAAATCAGCCATACACTTGCAAACACATAGCCGAAAATTCCTAAGCACCTTAAGGGCGATTCTAGTTGGTCTAACTTGAGGCGGATCCGGACGTACTGTGGACTATCTACGGAGGGACGACATTTGGAGTCCTAAAGACTTGTTCTTGTTCGGTTCGGGCGCAGGTAGGGAAGCCACGCTACAACATGTATGCATCTATTCTATGCTAAATGATTATGTGTAAATAATATGCTTTCCTGGCTTTATGGTTTTTCCGCATGATTTATGAATTGTCATATGTATCATAACCTAACAGCAATGTCATAATCATTTGCATAGATACTTACTTTGGGAAGACTAGTATCGGACAGACCTATGAAACTTTACTCTAAGAGATGAAAATCTGTCATAAGTAAATTTCATTAAAATTATTAGACACTAAATCCTCAATACCTGAGTGATTTGAGATTACTTGTTTGAGAACTGGTTGCTTTGACGTTGACCAACCGTCGCACCGTAAAAGGAGGCTATAAAGGCAACGCTCAGGTAATCACCTATCAAACGAAGTCTAATCTCAAGATCGCAAGATTGGGATTGTCCTCCCATAAATCGGGATGAGATGCTTAAAAGTTGTACAAGGCCACTCGGAGAGCTAGAAACTGTGAAATGCATGGCCGTGCTCAGATGAATCATAGGCTATGATTATCTGTTTATTTGATCAGTTGAACTCTGAAACCGAGAAACACCTCTGGACATAATAAGGATGACATCTCTTACCTTATGTTCAAGAGCAAGCATCGAGCGACAAAGGAATTAGGAAATGCACACTTGTCCCTAAGGACAAGTGGGAGACTAGAGGAAATAATGCCCTTGGTCCAAGTATGCATTCAATGTTAAGTCTACTAAATGCGGTTCAGTATTAATTAACAAGTTAATAATTCAGTGAGATCAAGTGAGCTGAATGCCTAGCTAGAGGCCGCTTCAGTTCAAGTGGAATTAATGATATTAATCCACAGCTTACTCTTGACTGAACCCGTAGGGTCACACAAATAGTACGTAAACGGATCAAGTATTTAATGGCATTAAATACTCTATCTATGTATATTTGGAATCGACGGATCTTGGTTTCAGTGGGAGCTGAGATCGTCACAAGCAAGTGAATACTCCGAAAACGATGATATTGCCGGAAACGGAAATATGGATCGTATTGGAAATATAAATATTATCCAAGTCGTAGATGTTGCCGGAAATGGAAACATGGTACGTATCGGAAAATATTATCGGAAATGGAAATATTGCCGGAATCGGAAATATTGCCGGAAACGGAAATATTGTCAGAATCGGAAATATTATCGGAATCGGAAAATAATTCCGGAAACGGAAATATTAAATATTTGTTCGAAACGAAAATTAATTCCGGAATCGGACATATTAAATATTGTTCGTATCGGAAATGAATTCCGGAATCGGGAATTTAATCGGAAGCGTATCATACGAATTAGCATCGGATGAGGCCCGCTAGACGAAGGCCCAGCACGAAGCCAGGCCATCGCCCAGCGAGCCACACACACCATCGCACGCCAAGCCTCGACCAGGCCCAGCGCAAGGCCAGGCCCAGCCAAGGCCTGGGGCGCGCGCGCGAGAGCACAACAGCAGTGGGCTGAGCGCTGTGCGCCTAGCTTGGGCCGCAAGGCTTGCGCGGGTGTACGGTGCTCGTGCAATGCTCGTGCGGGAATCCTAAAGCAAACGGGATTCGAAATATGATTAAATCCTAAAACTATTAGATAATGATTATTTAATAGAGTCCTAGCAGGATTCTAATTAAACTAATTAATAACCTAATAGGATTATAATTCCTTTTCCATACCTCTATAAATAAGTGCCTAGGGTCATAATTTATAGATACAATTGAAGTATTCAAAGGGTATGTTTTTGAAAGAAAAATCAGCCATACACTTGCAAACACAATAGCCGAAATTCCTAGTAACCTTAAGGGCGATTCTAGTTGGTCTAACTTGACGCGGATCCGGACGTACTGTGGACTATCTATGGAGGGACGACATTTGGAGTCCTAAAGACTTGTTCTTGTTCGGTTCGGGCGCAGCTAGGGAGGGCACGCTACAAAGTGTATGCTCCTAAATTATGCTAAATGATTATGTGTAAATAATATGTTTCCTGGCATTAAGGTTTTCCGCATGATTTATGTTTTGTCATATGTATCATAACCTAACATCACGGTATGCTGAAAACCGCTGAAAAGACGCTCAAGCAAGAGAACAAGCACGATATGCTTATGGTGCGCAAGGCCAAGAACTTCAAGAAATCAGGCAAGAATAAGGGCAAGAAGGGTAAGGGCAAGGCTTCACCCTCATACAAGTCCAACAGCGCTAGTTCTGGTAAATAGAAAAGGGCGACTCGTTCTCCTGCCGAATCTGAATGCTTCTACTGCAAGAAGAAGGGGCATTGGAAGAGGGATTGCTTGAAGAAGAAGGAAGATGAGAAGAACGGGAACGTTGCTTCTACTTCAGGTGTATATGTTATACATTGTAATCTTGCTAATTCTACTTCTTGGGTATTAGATACTGGTTGTGGCTCACACTTATGTTCCAATTCACAGGGACTAAGGAGAAGTAGAAAGCTTGATAAAGGCGAGATGGATCTACGCGTGGGAAATGGAGCACGGATTGCTGCATTAGCCATAGGATCTTATTTTATTTCTTTGCCTAGTGGGTTTGTTTTGGAACTAGAAAACTGTTACTATGTTCCTAGTATCACCAGAAACATCATTTCTGTTTCAAGTTTGGATTCTAAAGGTTTTAGTTTTCAATTTAAAGACAATAGTTGTTCTTTTTCTTTGAATGGAATGTTTTATGGTTCAGCACAACAAGAAAACGGTCTTTATGTGCTAGATACGAGCAAACACATTTATAACATAAATACCAAAAAGGCTAAAACTGGTGATTCGTATCTCACATTTCTGTGGCATTGTCGATTAGGCCATATAAACATAAAGCACATGGAATTACTTCAACGGAAAGGAATTCTAGAATCATTCGACTTAGAGAAGATTGATCAATGCGAATCTTGTTTACTTGGCAAAATGACAAATCAACCTTTCTCAAAGGTGGGAGAAAGAGCAAGCGAACTACTAGGGCTAATACATACGGACGTATGTGGGCCTATGAGTGCGAAAGCTAGAGGTGAGTTCAGCTATTTCATAACGTTTACGGACGACTTCAGTAGATATGGCTATATTTACTTAATGAAGCACAAGTCTGAATCGTTTGAGAAATTCAGAGAATTTCAAAATGAAGTAGAGAATCAACATGGCAAGAAAATCAAAGCTCTAAGATCGGATCGAGGAGGTGAATATCTTAGCCACGAGTTTGATGACCATCTAAAAGAATGCGGTATTCTTTCTGAATTGACTGCTCCGGGGACACCTCAATGGAATGGAGTATCGGAACGGAGAAATAGGTCCTTACTCGATATGGTCAGGTCAATGATGGGTTAGGCCGAACTTCCTTTACAGTTCTGGGGACATGCGTTGCAACCTGCAGCACTCACACTGAATCGTGCTCCGTCAAAAGCTGTTGAAAAGACTCCATACGAATTATGGACTGGGAAACTTCCAAAGTTGTCTTTTCTGAAGATTTGGGGTTGCGAAGCATATGTCAAGCGATTAATTTCGGACAAGCTACAACCTAAATCTGACAAATGTTTCTTCGTTGGGTATCTAAAAGAAACTATGGGGTATTACTTCTACAACAAGTCAGACAACAAGGTTTTCGTTGCTCGTGACGGTGTCTTTTTGGAAAGAAATCATATTTCCAAATTGACAAATGGGAGAATAATAGACCTCGAAGAGATTCGAGACGAACAACGAACTCAAAACTCTTTAGAAGCAGTTCAAGTTGATGAACCTCCAAGGTCTTTAGAAGAGCTAGTGGGAGTAGTTCCTCAAAACGTTGTTGCCCCTCATAGGTCAAATAGAACTATTTTTCAGCCGGACAGATGGACAAGCGTCCTCGTGACTGAAAACTTAGACGTTCTCATATTGGATAGTGATGGTCCTTTGACTTACAAGCAAACTATGACGAGCCCAAGCTCCATTAAATGGTTATAGGCCATGCAATCTGAAATAGACTCCATGTCTGAAAATCAAGTCTGGGATTTGGTTGATTTTCCGGATGGGTTCACACCTATCGGATGCAAATGGGTTTTCAAGTTGAAGAAAGACAAAGACGGAATTGTATACATATACAAGGCTAGATTGGTAGCAAAAGGTTACAAGCAAGTTCACGGCGTTGACTACGATGAAACCTTTTCTCCAGTCGCGATGCTTAAGTCTATTCGGATAATCCTTGCGATTGTCGCTTTTCATGACTATGAAATATGGCAAATGGATGTCAAAACTTCCTTCTTGAACGGTGTTCTTGAAGAGACTGTGTTCATGACACAGCCGAAGGGTTTTGCCGATCAAAAGAACCAAGGAAAGGTATGCAAGCTTAAGAAGTCCATCTACGGACTAAAGCAGGCATCAAGGAGTTGGAATAAACGATTTGATGAAGCAGTCAATAAGTTTGGCTTCATCAAGATCAGGACGAATCTTGTGTATACAAGAAGGTCAGTGGGAGTAAAATTGCATTCCTAGTCTTGTATGTTGACGACATACTGCTTATTGGAAACGACATTCCTATGTTGGAGTCTGTAAAGACTTGGCTCGGGAAGTGTTTCTCAATGAAGGACTTAGGAGAGGCACATTACATATTGGGCATCAAGATCTATAGGGATAGATCTAAGAGGATGATTGGACTAAGCCAAAGCACTTACATTGACAAAGTGCTAGCTAGGTTCAATATGATGGAAGCCAAGAGAGGCCATCTACCCATGTCTCATGGCATATATCTAAGCAAGAATCAGTGTCCCAAAACATTTGATGAGCGTAGAAAGATGAGTGGAATTCCATACGCTTTGGCTATTGGATCCATCATGTATGCTATGATTTGTACAAGGCCGGACGTTTCGTTCGCACTCAGTGCAACGAGCAGGTACCAGTCAGAACCAGGTGAGGCGCATTGGACTGCTGCCAAGAACATCCTAAAGTACCTGAAAAGGACTAAGGATAAGTTTCTGGTTTATGGTGGTACAGATGAGTTGATTGTTAAGGGCTATACGGACGCAAGCTTTCAAACCGATAGAGATGATTTCAGATCACAGTCTGGGTTTGTGTTCTGCCTCAACGGCGGAGCAGTAAGCTGGAAAGTGCTAAGCGAAGCACTATTGCGGATTCTACAACAGAAGCCCAGTACATTGCTGCCTCAGAAGCAGCAAAGGAAGCTGTTTGGATTCGGAAGTTCATCGAAGAACTTGGTGTTGTCCCCTCCATTAAAGGACCAGTGGCTTTGTATTGCGACAATAGCGGAGCCATTGCCCAGGCAAATGAGCCTAGGATCCACCAGAAGTCCAAGCACGTACTGCAGCGATTTCATATACTTCGAGAGATCGTTGAAAGAAAGGAAATCGAGATTTGCAAGGTTGGAACTGACGACAACGTCGCGGATCCATTGACTAAACCGTTGCCACAAGTGAAACACAACGCACATGTAGCAACCATGGGAATCAAGCATGTTGGAGAATGGCTTTGATTTTCTAAGTATTGTTTTAGAACATCTGTTAGATCTATGTTTAAAACAATTGGTTTAACCATTTCATATTTATGAAATTTATTTATTTCATATTCATTTAATTGTGGTTTAGAATTAAATGATAAGTCCATGTGATTCAAATCATTCAAATGGGATGTCAAGATGGATTCTTTGACAAAGAAACACCCACAAGTGAACTTGAATATTGAAGTCACAAAGGATCCCTAATCCAGGTCATTGAAAGGTGGACGACCAATGACTAATGAAGATTAGATTGCAAGTAGATTACTTAGTTCTGTTTCTTGAACTAGAGTGACTGGATGTCAGAATCTTTTGCATAGATACTTATTGGATCTTGCATTGGATTGACCATGAGAACGCTTTAAGAGATTAAAGTCATGTCATAGGTAGTTCTCATTAATGGTGATTAGAAACCGTTCCTCAGAACATGAGCGATTATGTCTGCTCGTTTGAGAATTAGTTCATTTTGATACTAGCTAAACGTCGCACCGTAAAAGGAGACTATAAAAGAAGTTATTGGGCGTACTATGAATCAAAGTGAGTGTTCATATATTGCAAGAATGGATGGTCCTCCTATCTTTGATAGGATATGGTGTTGTTGTGTAACAAGGCCTCTCGGAGAGTTAGATACTGTAAAATGCATGGCCGTGCTCAGAATGGCTAGGCTTAACCTTCTGCAAAAGTTTGACAGTTGAACTCTGTAATCCGAGAAACACTTCTGGACCTAATAAGGATGGCTTGGATCTTACCTTATGTTCGGTAAGTAACACTAAGTGACAAAGGAATGTGGATGCACACTTGTCTGAATGACAAGTGGGAGATTGAAGGAAATATGTCCTTCACCCAAGGTGCATTAAGTCTAATACCAAGGTTCAGATTAATTGCGAACAATTAATTCAGTGAGATCAAGTGATCGGAACAGATAGCTGGAGCAATGCTTTCGATCAGTGAGTTCTAGTGGATATTGAACTCACAACTTACTCTTGACTGAACCTACAAGGTCACACCAATGACACGTAACAGATCACCGGATTAAATGAATCGGAAATTCATTTAATAGCTTTTCGGGAATTAGTTTTGGAAACGTATTATACGATACGACCTTGCATCGGAATCGTATATCGTATCGCGAATATTCGTAAGCTAGGCGAGACAAAAAAATCGTATCGTACGACGGTGATTCGTCGTATACGAAACGATAAATAAATATATCGGAAATATATTTAATCGCGAATACGAGGAGCGGCCCACGAGCCAAGCGCACGAAGAACTCGAGGCCCATGGGCGTGCGCATAGGCGAGCAAGCAAAGCGCGGCAGCAGCGAGTCCCAAGAGGCGAGGGCTGTGCGCGTGCGAGCGGGCCGAGACCACGACACAAGCAGCAGCGTGGCCCACGGCCCTTCGTTGTGCGTGTCCGTGTGACTTGGCGTGCAAGCTTGCTAGCCGGCCTTACCTCTTGGCTTGGTCGGTTAGTAAGGTTATGTAAATAACCGTACAACCTAATTTCCAACTAAGCACAATCACAATTCAGATTACACACAACCCTAGGATAAAACAGAGAACCCTAATTCTCTCTGTGCCTCCATAGTGTGTTCATCCCAAAAGGCAAAGTATCTTGATCAATTGTCTAAGCTACGATAATCAAGACGGATCTAAACGTGTCGGTGAACCAAGTAGAGGAACTACAAGTGGAGTTCTTTGTTCGTGTTCGTTGACAGATTATTGTGGAAAACACGCTTCGAATGTAAGCTTGCTTAATCTGTGCTTTATACATGTTTCCTGGCTTTGGGGATTGTTCCGCACATGTTATTATGTTTAACTGTATTCCCCTACACGTGGTACGAATAATTGGCTCAAGAGTATGTTAGACATCCCGTACAATAGCATAATAATAAATAATCCATCCCTTGTATGTGAAAACAAACCATACATGCATAAATATTGAACAACATGATTGATAATGAAATCCATACTCATACTAATCCCAACATGCTTGTTCAACCAATAGTTCAATAATCCAAAATAATAATTCACATGATCGTTCACCAAAATAAACATGAATCCACATAATATAATTCACATCAACAACAATCATGCAATTCTCTTGACAAATGGTGTGTTCGCCCTAGACTTGTACGTACCTTGAATACCTAAGCGTATGGGCCACTTTGCAATAACGAGCACTCACTTAGAAATCACTTCCTATCATCAAAATAATGAAACTTAAATTATTTCCATGTTCATTAAATTTCCAGCAACTTTATAAAATCTAAAACCTCATTTAAACTTTAGAATTCAATCGTTTTTCAATAATATAATCATCTCAATTTGCAAAACCAATCCCTAGTACGAAGACATACTTTTTACGCCTTTAAAAAATCAATAAAAATCAACACTTTAAGCCTTTATTCAAATCTGAAAATATAATTGATTATCATAATTAAAATCATCACCTAATTATTCTAATCAATTGACTCATTAGGTCTAGATTAAAACCCTAACTTGAAAATCCCAATAAAACCAATTTATCATCATAAAAATCAATTCTTTATTAAATAAACGAATCTGAAAATTCATACTTTAATAATTAAAACAAGCCTAATGAATCACAACACGCAAATCCTCAAGGCACGGTGTTCATAACCGATTCCCAGCATTATAATCATTCAAAACAATAATAATATTATAGTTTAAAGTACGGAATTTGAATAGAATAGGTAAGGAAGAAGAGAATTATACCAATCCGGCCTATAGCACGGAACAATCACGAATTAGAGTGATTGGGCGAAAAGATTGAACAAGAACAAACAAAACACGAACACACACACACTCGTGTGTGTGCGCGCGCGGCAAAGGGGCGACGAGCAGGGGCAACGACAGAGCGCAGCGCGCGCGGGGCTGGGCGCAACGTGCGAGCGAGAGACGAGAGGGGAAGGCGAGCGAGAGAGTTAGGGCGAGGGTGTGGGTGTGCGAGGGGCAGCAGCAAACCACACATCAACAACACTCGACGCACAACAGAGGGAGCAAGGGGGGACGAGGGCTGTGTCGTGCGACAGGCACGAGCAGCACGAGCAAAGGGGACGGCGAGCACGAGGGGACAGCGAGCACGAGCACTCGTGCTGTGCTAGCCGGCCGAGAGGAAGAGGGGCAAGAGGAGTGGGGTGCAAGAGGAGTGGGGTGCAAGCAAGCAAAAAAGGGTTTTATGAATTTAAGGGGTTCATTTAATGATGGGGAGTCCTATTTATAGGCTCCCTATTTTCAATGGGCTAGGCTTAGGAAATTAGAATTGGGCTTAGAGAATTAAATGATTGGGCTAGCTTAGTACTTGAATTAAATTCTTTTGATTGGGCTCGTTTAATAAAACGAATTGGACTTTTCATTTAAAACCCAAACCTTTTAAAATTACTTGCGACCCATTAAATTTCCCAACTCAAAATTTAAATTCGTTTCGTAATTAATTAAAATAATAAATATTCTAATTAATTAAAATACATTTAAATATTATTTAAATACGAAATAAATTCCAAAAATCGTAAAAAGCTTTATAAATATAATAAAATATATTTATAAATATTATTAAAATACGAGGTATTACACTTGTCTCCATGTTTATTTGTTTATTAAATGGCTTTTGCATGTGGATTATTATTTCGTTGAGTGAAGCATGTTAGGATAAAATGTCATTCTTGCTTGTTCATACTCAGCTTTTGCTGACTTCGTGCTTCATGTCTTCTGGTCATGGAATTTGCCTAAATGACCCTATGATGATCCATCAATTGCATTTGCATTGTTGGGGAGTAGGTTTTTAATAAAGCAGGTTTGTAGAGATAACTTGCGGGAGAAGTTATCATGGCAACTGTGTTGAGAGACTTTTTAACCTTCCGTATTTTATAAACTCTTTTTATAGTCATGACTACCGCTACTATTATTACTACTACTTATAGTTAATGGATTTTGAATATTTAATACTTTGGTTTTGGGCCTTGATGGTTCCAGTTTGTTTTAATGACCATTAACAATTTAATATGTTTTGAAAGTTAGTTAATTCTGCTTCATTATTTTGGTAAATAGCCTTAGCCGTTATCACGGCGGTGGTATTATCTTGTTAATTCCTGTGTTTTAAGTTGAAAAATGTTTTATAAAAAGCAAGGAATTATTAGGGTGTTACAATTGCTCCAGCTAGCTGTTCCGATCACTTGATCTTACTGAATTAATTGTTCGCAATTAATCTGAACCTTGGTATTAGACTTAATGCACCTTGGGTGAAGGACATATTTCCTTCAGTCTCCCACTTGTCATTCAGACAAGTGTGCATTCACATTCCTTTGTCGCTTAGTGTTACTTGCTGAACATAAGGTAAGATCCAAGCCATCCTTATTAGGTCCAGAAGTGTTTCTCGGATTACAGAGCTCAACTGTTAAACTTTTACAGAAGGTTAAGCCTTAACCATTCTGAGCACGGCCATGCATTTTCACAGTATCTAACTCTCCGAGAGGCCTTGTTATACATGCAACAACACCATATCCTATCAAAGATAGGAGGACAATCTATTCTTGCAATCTAGACGCCCAATAACTACTTTTATAGCCTCCTTTTACGGTACACGTTTAGCTAGCATTAGAGCGAACTAATTCTCAAACGAGCAGACATAATCACTCATTAATGAGAAATACTTATGACATGACTTTAATCTCTTAAAGTGTTCTCATGGTCAATCCAATACAAGATCCAATAAGTATCTATGCAAAAGATTCTGACATCCAGTCAATCTAGTTCAAGAAACAGAACTAAAAATCTACTTGCAATATAATGTTCATTAGTCATTGGTCGTCCACCTTTCAATGACCTGGATTAGGGATCCTTTGTGACTTCAATATTCAAGTTCACTTATGGGTGTTTCTTTGTCGAATAATCCATCTTGACATCCCATTTGAATGTTTTGAATCACGTGGACTTATCATTTAATACTAAACCAAATTAAATGAATATGAAATAATAAATTTCATAAATATGAAATAGTTAAACCAATTGTTTAAAACACAGATCTAACAGATGTTCTAAAACAAAACTTAGAAAATCATAGCCATTCTCCAATATGCTTGATTCCCATGGTTGCTACATGTGCGTTGTGCTTTGCTTGTGGCAACGGTTTAGTCAATGGATCCGCGACGTTGTCATCAGTTTCAACCTTGCAAATCTCGATTTCTTTCCTTTCAACGATTTCTCGAAGTATATGAAATCGCCGCAGTACGTGCTTGGACTTCTAGTGGCTCCTATGCTCCTTTGCCTGGGCAATGGCTCCTCTATTGTCACAATACAAAGCCATTGATCCTTTAATGGAGGGGACAACCCCAAGTTCTTCGATGAACTTCCGAATCCAAACAACTTCCTTTGCTGCTTCTGAGGCAGCAATGTACTCGGCTTCAGTTGTAGAATCCACAATAGTGCTTTGCTTAGCACTTTTCCAGCTTACTGCTCCGCCATTAAGGGAGAACACAAACCTAGACTGTGATCTGAAATCATCTCTATCGGTTTGAAAGCTTGCGTGTGTATATAGGCCTTAACAATCAACTCATTTGTACCACCATAGATCAGAAACTGGTCCTTAGTCCTTTTCAGGTACTTTAGGAAATTCTTGGCAGCAGTCCAATGCGCCTCACCTGATTCTGACTGGTACCTGCTCGTTGCACTGAGTGCGAACGAAACATCCGGCCTTGTACAAATCATAGCATACATGATGGATCCAATAGCCGAAGCGTATGGAATTCCACTCATCTTTCTACGCTCATCAGATGTCTTGGGACACTGAGTCTTGCTTAGATATGTGCCATGTGTCATGGGTAGATGATAAGGCGTTTTTCCGTCGTTGAAAGATCAACGCCACAATGAAACAAAATTTATAGAACCACTAGACCAACCAACTATATGAATTATAGTGGCAAGTAAAGGGATCGTCCCAAAGAAACGATGGTTCTCGAGTTTAAATGTCAAGCTAATTCGAACAAGAGGTTTGATTTTAGTTATCACTATGAAGCTAAACTAACAATTAAACTAGATTGAATCAAGGAAGCTAAACGTTAGGGAGTTGGGGATTTTCTAGGGAAATCGGGGGAAATGAACTACCATATAGTAATCATGAATGATGCAATGAAATAGCACATAGGGGAATGAAAAATAATGACATACTCGCCACCTCTCGGATAGAGCACGCGAAGCAACCTAGCCTATAGAAAAGATTTCTCATAGTCCTAAGCTAGATTAGCTTGCATATAATGGGAACTATCATTCACTTGCATGAACTAGGCTCACAATGTCTTGCCAAACCTAAATCATGCATTCCAATCTAACTCAATCAACTAGCATTTGCAACTACTACTCAATTGATCATGGAAAATCCTAGCACTAAATCAATTTAATCACATCAATCATTAATCAATTAAATCATCAAATTCCCCTAATTAAGCCCTTAGATTCTCCCCTTTCCCTAACCTAAATCTACTAACTAGCCATTCTAGAAATCAAGAAATCCATTAATTCTACACTAGCAAGCATGAAATTGAAGGATTAGGAAGAGAGAATCAAAGACTAGAACAATCAATTGAACAATCAACAAGAGAATTAAGGATCAAAGTAACTAAGTAAAATCAAGAAGAATTCAAGAATTGAAGGAATTATAGAACAATCAACAATTACAACAAAAGCAAGAATTAAGAAATTGAATTGAATTGCACAAAATTAGAAGAAGAGTTTAGAGAATTACAAATTGATGCTTCAATGGAGGAGAGTTTCTCTCTCTAGAAATGCTGAAAAACTAACTTTGAGAGTCTAAAGTTATCAACTAAAATTCTCCACTTAGCAAAATAATCGAAAAATCTATTTATAAGTTTGCCCAAATAGAAGCCAAAATTCGAATAAGAGCAGCCCGCGCAGCCATTCGGTCGCACAGACCTTTTGTGCGACCGAACGTAAAAGAGTCATTCGAGCAAACACTGGGTCATGTGCGAGCGAAGGCAGCGAAGAACATTTCCTTCGTCATATTCGACCGAACGAAGAACCATGTTCGGTCGAATGGGGTTTCTTTGGCTCATAATTCCTCTGCAGCATGATTTGCTCGAACGAAAGGCCTTGTGTGGGCGCATAATTCTTGTGCGGTCGAGTTGAGAGCCTTGTGCGGTCGCATCCCAAATTAGGGACATTCTGCCTCCAAAAACCAAACCTGTGCGACCGAACAATAGAGCACGTTCGGTCGCACAAAATCTATGTTGTCGAATAGCAGACTCTGCGATCGCATCCCAAATTAGGGACATTCTGCCTCCAAAAACCAAACCTGCGCGACCGAACAACAGAGCACGTTCGGTCGCACAGAACTGGATATTCCTTGTGCCCATTTGCACTCCTCTGTTCGGGCGCACAAACCATCACTCGATCGCACAAGCCCCGTTTTGGCTTGATTCTACTTGTTTTCCATCACTTTTCATCATAATCACCTATAAAGCACAAGATGGAACGAAACTTATAAAATTCACACAAAAAGCTATAAAAACTATAAAAAGTATAAAAACTAACATAAAACCCTAAGCTAAGAGCGACATAAATGTCGTTCATCAAACTCCCCCAAGCTAAGCGTTTGCTAGTCTCTAGCAAACTAAACTCAACTAGGAAAGAACTCAACTCAACTATTAGAATCCTAAAAACTGACAAACACAAAAAAAAAAAAAAAACAGCAAATCTAATCAAGGCAAGACTAAAAATGAAAAGCACAAACCAAGAAAAGAAAGAAAGAAAAAAAGAAGAAAAGAAAAGAGAAAAAAAGAAATTAAACTACAAAATCCAAGATAGGGCCTTTATTATGGAACTAGTATAAAAGAACACTAACATTACGAATCAAATAAATGAGTACACGTTAACTAATGTCCTAAATCGAGTGAAAGATTCAAGTGCCAAGCAGAGCGAACTAAGGGTGAACACTAATCAATTCCCCTTCAACCGAGCATACCACGTCAAATCTCTAGATCCTATCCACCCTTGAGAATAGCGTCTCGAGACACCGCGAAGGTGCCGGAGAAATCAAGATTAGGCTACCCGACATCTTAGCATGACAATCCCATTCCATAAACTTGACCAAATCCTCCCTCCACCGACAATGACTCAACTCTAAAGGGTCAAGAGGACTTTTTAGGGTGTAACATAGGCTAGGGGTAAGGTGTGGAACAAATTTGGTAATTTGGTGCTCATACCTAAAGTGAAGCGCAATGATAGAACTCAACTCAAGCAAAACGAACCAAATACAAACTCATACCACTTATTTGGGGTACCCCCAAGCTTATTCAACAACAATTCTAAACTACAACTCTTTTTGCACTTTTCTTGATTTGATTTTCTCTTTTTTTTTTGCGTTTCAATTGAAGCTTTTCTCATGCCTTGTTTTTCTCTATTTTTGGCTTTTTCAAAACTTTTATTTCTCTTTTTTTTTGCTTTGCATCACTTATTCACTATATACAACACATTTCCCAAACTTTGCCATTCATACCAATAAACATCATTCCTCAAATATGCATAATCATTTCAAAACCAACAAGCATCATAACTCTAAGCTTCACTATCACTTCTAAGGGTGAAAACAAAACAAAGGCTATTAGGCTTGTAATGTGCTCATAAGAAATGAAGGGTCAAGGCTCAAATGGCTAGCAAGGGGGCAAATGCAAACAAAAACATATGTAAAAAAATAGAAAATAAAGTCCTAAACTAAAAAGAAAAAATAGTCACCGAAAGAAATGCCTCTATCGTCCCCTAAAGTAGTTCGGTCGCGGGAAGGAAATAGTCAAATTCGGGAAGTAGGAAAGTCAATGCCAAGGATCCATGCCACTCAAAATATATGAATATGTGTTTGGGCTAATTTGAACATGAACCTCACAAGGGAGCAAATACCACTCTCTCCGGTTTCAAATCACTAGAGAGATCGACACCATCTTACCACAAGCCAAGGGTTCAAGACGCATGCTACCCAACGTTCTAACCAACTTCCTTAACACCAAATCCTAAATTCGACCCAAGACATTAAAAACCGTGTAAACATATACCAATTGGGAATAAAAACATTCTAGTCTACAAGTTCCAATTTTATTTGCCCAAATCAAGAATATTGCCTAAGAAAACCTAGAAAAACTGGCCTTGACAAAAGGAAAGGAAAAAGAAAGAGAATAAGAAAACACACCAAAAAGGAAAAACGAAACAAACGAAAAGAAAAGAAAATAAAATCAAACTAAAAACAAAGAGACTAACATATACAAGTGCACAAAATGATATGGTTTGAGCATCACAAATAGGCAACTATACAACAAAACTCCCCCCAAGCTAGAAATAGGCCATGTCCTCAAGGCCTAAAACTAAGCAAGGAGGGGCACAGCTACCCATCCAACCAAATGCCCCATATGCAAGATGTCCGTCCCAAAGAATGCATGTGAGATAGAAGGATATTACCGGAAATGTCGTGGGAGCAAGTCCCGCAAAGAACCGGTAAAAACCGAACAAACTCACCAAAGTATCGACGAACAAGGCATAGGTGGGAAATGGGAACCCAGAACAACGAAACCAATCCATAAAGAACATTCAAAAGCAATCAAGAAAAATGTTAGTAGACAAGGCGAAATGGACAAAACAAACAAAAAACAAGGAAAAACCCATCATCATATATATACAACCACATGAAGTGGCAAGAAGATCACACCAACAAACATCAAACACTCCCCATAGCAAACCCCTACTCCGCACTTCTCCCCCAAGCTAATCACAAGCATACCATCACATCAAGATGGGGGAGAAATGGAGTGAACCCTAAGAAGAAGGGCCCGGGGCATGCCCTTTACCCTTTGCATCATAAATCCTCCAATGTTCATCCCGCTCAAGACGATAAGCACGAGCCGCGTCATCGGTGAACGGGGTGAAATTGAAGGTGGGGTCCACATCGGGACCCGAAGCGTCGGTATAGGGCGGCCAACCATATTCGGGCACAAGGAGGTAGTTTCCATGGGGTGGCTCTTCTCGGGGGCCATCCCAACCACCCATATATCCCCTAGGCCACCCGATGAAATCCTCGGGCCACTCACTAGGCCGATCCACCGGTGGAGGAGTGGGGTACATAGGGTCACCACGGTAGTCACTACCGCCCATCATAGCATAGTCATAGGGCGGAAAGGAGGGGGGAGTGACACCAGGTTGGGATGGACCCGTCCAATACGGGTAGGTGGGTGTACGCTCCTCATTCCAACTAGGGATGGGCCCTTGTTGGGGAGGGTGGTAAGGGTAGTTGACATAGGGGGCAAAGTCCCCTTTGTCAACATGAAAGTCGTACACCCGCCTACCGTAGTAGGACGAGTCAGAGTCGGGAAATGAATCCCCCGTGCGGCTCCCTTGAGGAGCAAGAGAAGCCAAGACACGTGCTTGGTCCTCTTGTCCTTGCAAGAGAGTCGCAAGGGTGGATTGCAAACCCGCCATGTCAAAAGGGGAGGAGAGAGGTATGTTACCCATATTCGGAGGAGGAGGACTAGGAGACCAAGAGGGAGCTTGAGTAGGCTCGGTAGTGGTATCAGTAGGCTCGGAAGTGGCGGCGGCGGCGGCCTTGACAAAATTTTGATGCCGCGGAAGCATGTAGCGGACATTAGGGGACCATGAAGTGATGGGCGGGTGCGGAAGAAAGCACCAATTGTTCTTCCGCACAAGCCAAATCCATTGCGCCTCATTGGTGGTGTAGTGGAGCCAAGTGGCATTGTACATCGCCGGGATTTTTAAGAACTCACCACCGGCCACGGGAGGTAAAGTCGCCATCTCCTTGGCATAAGGGTTGTTCGGTAGAAGCCGAGCAAGAAGAGTAAGCATGCCGCCAAGGAGGATGTCGGATTTATTCAAGTGGCTATCCCGAACCTCGATGATCCGGGAAATGAGAAATTGCCCGAAATCAAGTACCCCTTGCTCCTCTTGTGTGGCCAACCATAAGCCACCAAGTTCCGTGCCCGACAAGGCACCGGTAGCACCCTTAGAGAAAAGGGCATAGATGAGGAGCCGGCTCATGATGCGGATGGCCGAATGATGGAATGAAGAAGACTTGGCCGAGGCGGAGAAGAAATCCCCGTCATCTCCGGTGAGCTCTCTCCACCAACTATTTTCATCATAGTTGTTAGCACATTCGGACCTTGGGTTCGTGATGAAACCATGCTCCGAGTCGATGTTGAAGAGGGCATTGATTTGATTGTGGTTCAACTTGTATTGGCGACCGAAGACTTGGAAGCTCAATTCCACCACATTATCACCATCCTCATCTTCTACAAGGCTCTTCCGAGCCGAGGAGAGGAACTCTAATGTCAACCTTTTATAGGTTGGGGCACTCATCTTTGCGAACTCTTCCCACCCTAGGCCCTTGATAAACTTGTCAACCTCGGCCTCGACCCCCAAACTACGAACACTCTCCCGATGGAAGAACTTGGTGGGCTTAATTGTCCTCTTGGAAAGGAGCTCGAAGAAGTCCCAAGACCTTTGCTTGGCGAACTCAATTCCGAAAGTTTCCATGTTCGGCGGGGTTGGTGCCGTTGTTGCCTTCCTCTTTGATGAAGAGGTGGTTGCGGTCGCGGTTGCGGTGGGGTTCTTCTTTAAGAGTTTTGGTGCCATTGAGATGAGATGATGCTAAGCAAAAATCTACAAAACAAAAAGAAACAAAGCAAGACACACAAAGAAGGATAAACTAAGTTAGTTCACAATCTAGGACAAACGAACAACTACAAGAGCTAAGGTTAAACTATCTTCATCAATTCATCATCAAGCTCTAAACATTACACCAACTCCTCAACAAGCTTGAACTAACCACATTATTCCACACCAATAACCACAATCAATCAACCAACACTTCCATAAACAAGTATAGGCAAAGTAGCTCAAAATCTCATAAAATCATCTCAAAAAGTCTAGAGCTTAAATGGAACGAGGAATTAAACATTCATAGCTCATCTAGACAATTAAAGTTTAATCACAATACAAACATGCATCAACAAACAACCAAGAATCAATTATTTCAAAAAATCAAAAACAATATGAACATGGTGAAAGTGGAACGAAATACAAGAATTAAGGGAAAGAAAACATCACCACAAGCAAAGGAAGTGATCTAGGATCGATCCCAAGTATCCTCAAGAGTTCCAATTCACCACACACACATTTATGAACAATTTCACAAAAACCCTAGAAATTGGGGATTTTGCAAAAAATCTGAAATTTTGGGGATTTTGGGGGTTAGGATGAATGAGATTGAGTGTATTTGATAAATGGGAAGTGAAATTTGTGAAAGGAAGTGAATGAATTTGATGAGGAGTAGTGGTAGTAAGTGAGAGAAGAGAGAGCAATGGAGAGGAGAGTCGAACAAATGAAGGAAAAATGGGGGAGGGGCTCGCGAATTTTTCCAAATTAAAGACCTCAGAAACAGCTCCGCCAGGCTGTGCGGTCGAACAGATTAAGCCATTCGGTCGCACAGACCTTGTGCGATCGAATATCTGAAAGTGTGCGATCGTTTACCAAAAACTGGCCATTCTGTCTCAAAAACTTGGTTTGTGCGATCGAACGACAGAGCACGTTCGGTCGCACAAAACATGATTTTGCAAATGATTTACAAGCTTCCCCTTTAAATCGAAAATTAAACTAATTAATGGAAATTAATGCACAAAATCTAACAAAAACTAAAACTAGGAGTTAGACAACCGGGTTGCCTCCCGGGTAGCGCTCGTTTAACGTCATTAGCTTGACGAATCTCCCCAAAGCTCATGGGGGGGACAAGAGAGGAAAAGAATACACGGGTTGCCTCCCGGTAGCGCTCGTTTAACGTCATTAGCTTGACGGACCCCCCCCCCAAAAGTCAAGGGGGGTCAAACACCACAAACCTCGGGTCAACACTAGTCAACAAACCTTTCTTGGACTCCTTGGGCACAAACAATGATATGTGTGTTTTATGTAGAGTTTTTACCCCCGTCCCTTAGTACTTTTTGATCTCAAATGAGCTATTCGGAGCGATTTTTAGTACTAATGTGCTCCTTGTAGTGTGTTTGTAGTTTCAGGTTCATCATTGTAGGAATTAGTATATTTTTGTGCATTTCCTACTCATTTGAATCAATAAAAGAGATTATGTACTTTCGAGAGCACAAACATTAAGTTTGAAGAGTTTTGAAGCAAAGCGAATAACGAAGGAAGTACAAAAATGACTATAGTCCACTATTTTAAGCATAACTCAAGTTCTACAACTCCAAATGATGTAATTCTAATTGGGTTGGATTATAGACTTCAATATATTTCCAACAAGTGGTCACTCGCCTAATTCCGACGAATAATGAAGGAGATATGACGTTTTGAAGATAGAGGATCGTGCAGTTTCAACACGCGCCCGATCGGGCGGGCTTCGCCCGATCCGGATCGGGCGGTCATTCTGGGCGCTGTTCTGGGCATTTTGCAACCGCCCGATCGGGCGGAATTTCGCCCGATCGGGCCGACTATCGAGCACATCGCCCGATCGGGCCACGCCAACCTCCAGCGGATTTCGCGAGATTTTATTTCCGATTTTGGGCTCTATTTTGGGCAAACTATAAATACTAGCCCCTTATATTTTTAGTGACATCTTTTATTCTAGTTTTCTAATTACTTAGTCTATTTTAGTTCTCTCTATTTTCTCCAAACACTTAGTTTTAATTTTAATCAAAGATTCAAGCTTTATTATTCCATTGTTCTTCAAGTCGGTATTGTTTCTTGCTTTAATTTATCTTATTGCTTGATCATGTTTTCTATTATGTTAATTGCTTTGTTATTTATTATCATGAGTGAGTAGTTTAATTTCTAGGGTTTAGGGGATCCATGAATGCATGATTGGGATTATATGTGGACTTGATTAATTGATTGATTGATTATAATTTCTATAGCTTATTATTATTGCTCGTCAATTCTGTTCGGCCGGACTATTTTGATTTGAGTTTGATTAACCTTAGATTATGCGCCGAGAGGTATAAATATGATGTTTTTTGGTCTGTGGCTATTAGATAGGAATTATTTCTAGTACGTAGCGAGAGCCCGCTAGTTTTTCTATCCTAAGGAATTCATAAGATTCGAGAGATGCATGTTTTCCTAATTATGATTGTTCATTGATTGTTATTGTCCGTTGTCCAATCCCGCTCTGCATTTATGGTGAACCGTTGCCCTAGATTCCTTTAATATTGTTATTTTCCGATTTGATTATTTGCTTTAGTTTAATATACAAACCAATCCAACTCTTTGTTACCAGTAGTCTAGATTAGTTAATTAATAGTAGAAAGAACATTGTTTCCCTGTGGATACGATCCCTACTTCCTTTACTATATTTTTAGATGGTGAACGTTAGGTTTATCTTTGATATGAGTGCGATTTAGCCTGTCAAATTTTGGCGCCGTTGCCGGGAAAACGGTTTAATTTTCTGCTACTAATTTTATGATCTAGATTATTTTCTTGAGTCTCATAGAACTTCTTGTTCTTTGAGACCATGTATATATTTTATTTTATTTAGTTTATTTTTTTATTATTTTTTTTTTAAATATTTTTTTCCCCTGAAAAAAATGGATTATTATTCTTTCCCTCAATTCTTAAATGAGCCTTTTTGGGTGTATTTCGATAGGCTAAATGATTTTATTGGTTACCACAATTTTAATCTTTGGGATTCTTGTGGTTTTGCTTATGGTGGTTTAAATGAGTATACAAGGAATGTGATAGAAAGTAGATTTAATGGTGATTTTCGAGCCTTGTCTTTGGATGATATGTCGGATTACTATATGTGGTTTGCAAGGGATTTGTATGAGCGTGAAATGGCGATTCATGTTACATGTGCTAATCCAAATTATGAGCACAATCTACATGTTTCTACCCCCTCTCCCTTGAATGCTTGTTATAATGAGGTGCATTCTAATGTTTATGATAATCATGTATATTCTAACGACTTATCTAACCCTTGCATGGATATCAATGTTTTGCCTCATGATTCCACTGTTGCTTCTCCCGTGTATTATTGTGAACCCTTGCTCAATCATGTTCAACCCGAATCAGAAAGCAGAGATAGCTTCTTAGAGGAATTAAGAAGATTAAACTCTGAGATTGAGATTCAGTGTACTAGATCTCAAGAGGCTACTAATGAGATTATTAAAGCTAGTAAGGCTACTCTTGAGAGATTTAGAAAAGTTCAAGAAATTATTGAAAATAATGATTCGAGTTGTGTTGGGGATGGGGGTCAACTGAGTGAACCCATAGGCAACCAAGAGTGGGAGGAGCTTATAACAGAGGCTGAGGATGAGTGGGAGGATGATGATTTGACTGTTGGATCAATGGATGAAGGATTTGTTGAAACTGAAAAGCCATATGTCATAGAGCAAGTCCATGAGGAAGTTGAAGTTGATAAAACCCTTCTTGTGTTAGGTTATGATACATATGACAATTCATAAATCATGCGGAAACAACCATTAAGCCAGGAATATATATTATTTACACATAATCATTTAGCACAATTTAGATGCATACTCTTTGTTGCGTGCCTTCCCTAGCTGCGCCCGAACTGAACAAGAACAAGTCTTTAGGACTCCAAGTGTCGTCCCTCCGTAGATAGTCCACAGCACGTCCGGATCCGCCTTAAGATTGACCAACTAGAATCGCCCTTAAGGTACTATTAATTTTCGGCACTTTTAGGCAAATGTGTGACTGAATTTTTTTCTCAAAAACTCACTTTGAATACTTGAAAACTCGTTGTAAATATGTGACCCTAGGCACTTATTTATAGAGTTTACGGAAAGGAATTATAATCCTACTAGAATACAAATCTATTTAATTACAACCCTACTAGGATTCTAATTAAACAAAGTTTATCTATTAGGATTAGATTTAATCATATTACGAATCCCGGTAGCCTTAGGATTCTGAGTAACACACACGAGTGGCGCACAAGCACCGCACGCCCGCACGCAGGCCTTGCGGCCCACGCCGAGCGCACAGCGCAAGGCCCACTGTCGCAGCCTTGTCCGCGCGCGCCCAAGCTACGGCTGGGCCTGGCTTTTGCGCTGGGCCTGGTCGTATGCTTGGCGTGTGGTTGTTGCGCTTGGCTTGCTGGGCGATGGCCCGGCTTCGTGCTGGGCCTTCGTCTGGCAGGCCTCGTCCGATGCTAATTCGTACGATACGCTTCCGATTAAATTCTCGATTCCGGAATTCATTTCCGATACGAACAATATTTAATATTTCCGATTCCGGAATTAATTTCCGTTTCGAACAAATATTTAATATTTCCGTTTCCGGAATTATTTTCCGATTCCGATAATATTTCCGATTCTGACAATATTTCCGTTTCCGGCAATATTTCCGATTCCGGCAATATTTCCATTTCCGATAATATTTTCCGATACGTACCATGTTTCCGCTTCCGGCAACATCTACGACTTGGATAATATTTATATTTCCGATACGATCCATATTTCCGTTTCCGGCAATATCATCTTTTCCGGAGTATTCTTTTCTTGCCTGTGACGATCTCAGCTCCCACTGAAACCAAGATCCGTCGATTCCGAATATCCATAGATGGAGTATTTAATGCCATTAAATACTTGATCCGTTTATGTACTATTTGTGTGACCCTACGGGTTCAGTCAAGAGTAAGCTGTGGATTAATATCATTAATTCCACTTGAACTGAAGCGGCCTCTAGCTAGGCATTCAGCTCACTTGATCTCACTGAATTATTAACTTGTTAATTAATACTGAACCGCATTTATTAGACTTAACATTGAATGCATACTTGGACCAAGGGCATTATTTCCTTCAGTCTCCCACTTGTCCTTAGGGACAAGTGTGCATTTCCTAATTTCTTTGTCGCTCGATGCTTGCTCTTGAACATAAGGTAAGAGTTGTCATCCTTATTATGTCCAGAGGTGTTCCTCGGTTTCAGAGTTCAACTGAATAAACAGATAATCATAGCCTATGATTCATCCGAGCACGGCCATGCATTTCACAGTTTCTAGCTCTCCGAGTGGCCTTGTACAACTTTTAAGCATCTCATCCCGATTTATGGGAGGACAATCCCAATCTTGCGATCTTGAGATTAGACTTCGTTTGATAGGTGATTACCTGAGCGTTGCCTTTATAGCCTCCTTTTACGGTGCGACGGTTGGTCAACGTCAAAACAACCAGTTCTCAAACAAGTAATCTCAAATCACTCAGGTATTGAGGATTTAGTGTCTAATAATTTTAATGAAATTTACTTATGACAGATTTTCATCTCTTACAGTAAAGTTTCATAGGTCTTGTCCGATACTAGTCTTCCCAAAGTAACTATCTATGCAAATGATTATGACATTGCCATGTCCTCATAGTTCAAGAAACAGAACTACTAGTCATCTTGCATTCTAGTCGTCTAACGTTTTCTATGCGTCCAATTTTATAGAAAACTCCGACTAGGGACCATTTTCAACCTTTGACATTCAAGTTCACTTGATAGACATTTCTTAGTCACAGGACTGGTCCTGACAGTCTATCTTGAATATATCGTCAAATTGAAGGGACTCATCATTTAATATTAAACCAAGATTAAATGGAATATGAAAATGCATTTCATATATGATAAATGTTCAACCCCAATGTTTTACAACCATGGGCCTCTAACCCATCTTTAAAACATTTCATGGAATTCAAAGCTATGCTTGATTTCCAGTGCTACAACGTGAGTGTTGCTTCTCACTTGTTGCATAGGTTTAGTTATCATGCTTTGCCAATCTTAATATCCTTTTCATCGAATGTTCTTCGAGATATGATGATAAGATCTTTTCGAGTTTGTTTATTATGTGATCTAGTCTTTCTTACTTCGATGGTGGTTTTACTCATTTTGCAATGAAGAACCATCAAGTTAGCAGACGTTTTTCTTGCTTCAAGAGTGGTTCTACGCATTTTTCAATGAAGAACCATCAAGCCAGCAGATAGGTGATCTACCCAAGTTCAGTGAAGAACTTTAAACAACCCTGTTTTATTGCTTCTTAGGCAATAATTACTTTTACTTCAACTGTATAGGTTGCTAGTGATGCTTTGTTTGGATTTACCTATCCAAGCAGTTTATAGATATGTGGAAGACTCTCCAACTATATCTTAGAACATAGAAATTATTATTTTAATTTCCAACGCAACAACTCATGGTCTCCAACCCATGTTGCCATTTTCAAAACACGATGCTCTATAGCTTGCCTTATCAATGGTTAACTCCAAAGGGTCTTTGCTTGATCCTTTGCCAGTGTTTATGCGTGTAGCATCAATATTTAGCATATCTTTATTTCCTCGAATCAAGAACTATTCCTATGTACCTTTTCAAGTACCATAAGTATTCTTGATCTCAATCTAGTTGATCTTCACTTAGATCAATAGAGACTGGTATATGTTCGTCATGCCTAAAGTCATACGATACGTTTTTGGCGATCCTCATATTATATCATACATGATAAATTCTTTTGCAGAATAATTCCCAATTGAATTCTATTCATGTAACTTTAGCTCATCTAGTTTCAGTAGATACTAAATTCAGCTAAATTCTTTGACATATAATATAGGTTAAGAATCTCATTTAGACTCTTTGATGTTTAACTTAGTAAATGCTTATACATAGTTCAAACATCCTTTACTTAGATTTATTCACATGGGTCGAATATCTCCAATGGAGACTTTCGTGTTTGATTTAGTGAATGCCATTACTTAATCCAAAACAATATCATAAGATCTTTGTAAATAGATCTTAATACCCAGTATGTACTAAGTTTCGCCATGGTCCATCATTGATGAATAATCTCAAATCTAAGTCATTAGCATTTGAATGTTATTTTACAATAGAGAGATATGTGTGTGATACACATAGGACCAATTAAGTTTTTATGTACTCCCACTAAACTTCTTATATATCTATAAGAATCATGTACATTTTATGAAACTAAAATACTTATTAGCTTCACTAAAATACATTTCTAATTCCCAATTGCTTGCTTAAATCTGTACTTAGATTTTATAAACTAGCTTTTCTTTTCAAGCATTTATTTGGATCCACAAATCCTATGACATACCATGTACATAGTTTATTCCAACATTTGATTGAGGAATACGTTTTGTCATCCAATTGCTATATGTACCAATATGCAATCATTGCTTGAATTATAGACTTGAGCATTACGATTATGCATGAGGTTTCAATACAATTCACACCATGAATTTGCTTGTAACCTTTAGAAACTAATCTCGCTTTGTATGTGAACACAATTTCATGTTTGATGGTTTTTATCCTTAAAACAAACTTGCAACCAATAGGTGTGAACCTATTCTTGCAAATCAACAAAATTTCAATTTTGTCATTAAAACATTGAGTATGTTTTATGGCCTCTAACCATTTAAAACATTTGAGTCTATATATGGCCTCTAACCATTTTAGGGAATCTAGGTTTCGTCATAGCTTTCTTACAAGTCACAAACTCATTAATCTACATGATAATAGTTTGACTGCAAGTTGTAGGTTTCTTCACTATTTAATAGAAGAATCTCATAGTTTCATTGACCTGATCTCTATGTTTCTTCACTATCTAATAGAAGAATCTCATAGTTTCAGTGACTTGAATTCTATGCCTACTTGGGTATAGAACATCAAACAATAGAATATCAATAGGCACTTTGAGAGTCCTTTGAATATTCTATTCTCTTTGAAGCACTTGTACAGTCTTCTAAGAGATGTCTATTCTTTAAATCCACTTCTAAAGTCCTTAAAGAATAAGTTCGGATTTTCTGAAGCACTTCGAAAAGCCTCTGGAATGTCTGTTTATGTTTGTTGTTCGCCTCGAAAACTTTCGAGGTTTATTTTCTCCCACTTGTCATTTTGGAAACGAATCTCCGAAAGGACATTATTTCGAGCAAACAAACATTATGTTCTCAAAAATTCGTGGTAGAAATAATACCCTTGTGTCTCATTTGAATAAATCACAATGAAACATATATCTATACTTGGGCCTTAGTTTGTTGAATAACAAACACTAAGCTCCCACTGAGTTTAGGAACTCTTTAGATATATTATGAAAAGATATTCTGAAATTACTTTTCAATAGCTTTGACGAATTTGGTTTAGTTTGGTGGTAGTTGAGCATTTTGTTTTAGAAATTATAGATAAAGTCTTTATGATTCATCATTGATCGAATCAAGTACTAATTGATTTCGATCATTCCAACGTAGATATGCCATATCTTATGTAGCTAGATTGTGAAATTACAACACACAATCATTGATGATCATATTTGGTCTCAAGTAATCATCAACATGATCTAACCTAGATCTTTATGATTTCTTGCCAAGTGGATTTTATACTTCTGAATCTTTGAACTAGCTAAACAGATTCAACTTATATCACATTTGAGTAAATAAACCTATATTCACTCAAATCCATGTGAAATAATAAAGTCATAAAACCTTCTTTAGCTTTGAACTCTATCGTCTATGCGTTCTAACAATAGTTCATATTCTTTGTTACTTTCAACAAGTAAGACTAGCTTGTCTTAAGTTGATCTAGAAATCAACCAACTTTCAAAAAGTCCATCAAAATAGAGCTTATGAATGTTAACTTGTTGATATGGTCTAAGCAACAATGCCAAAGATTAATGGAACTCAAATCAAGGGTTTGATTTGAACCTAGTAAAGTTCTTTAAAGAGTTGTTTGTTTTAATCAAGCATATTGACTCAACCTGTAATTGACCATTTCATTCAAATAAACAAACAAACAAGCATTGTTTTTGTTCTTCTGAATGTGAGTCTTTCTGTGTTTGAAGCAGAAATTTAGGTATGCTGATTATGGAACAAAATAGGCATTAAGTTCCAGCCTTTGAAAGGACTTAAAACAAACTAGATGACCCTACAACTAATGTAGCATTGCCATGCTTCATTGCCCACTTGTAGGTCATTAGTGTATCCTAGTTTCCATTGTTTGAGTTATTACCGAAGTAAGAACCTCAAGCGGTATATGATACCAAGGAAGTTTAATTGCTAGGTCACTTCTCTTTAAACATAAACTTATAGGTAGAAACGGAATCGTAAATTCCTTTCATTTGTTCCTCGTTTTCCTATTTCTTGTACCATTTCTTATAGTCTTAAGAATTTATTTCTTTAGTGTTGACTTTTATACTTTGTTAGAGATGTCCAATGTCACCCCAACAAGGTTCTTACCATTTATGTTGAATATTAAGTTTCAACTAGATGATCTTACCAGAAGCTTCTAAAGTTCTCTAAGCATCGATCTATTCGGATGTCTAGGGACTAGACTCATTCGAGAATTAAATGGACAAAGATATTAGGTTGTTAACCATTGGTAAAGCTGAGTGTTTAAACTCAATGCTTTATGATCTCAAAACTACATTGTATTTTGAATTCACAAGCACCAATCGGTTTGCCATTCGACTTTGATACTCGAAAACAACCATAAAAGTCGATATAAGAAACGTACATTTTAAATTGCTCACTTTCTCTCATTTCCGTGAATCGTTCTTGGATTCATTACCAATCGAGGAAATTTACTGTTACCTTTCTAAAAGGATTTACCGCAGTGCAAGATATTTAATTATAAACAATAATTAAAACATTCATTGAAGCATGCAAAGTCTAAACATTTATCATGAATAATAACTTGAAAATGAAAGCAATCATGCAATTTAAACAAGTCATTAGCATTTTATTCGAGTTTATTGTTCCGGCAGGTGTGAATAAAATGATTCCAAGATCCTAAAATCATTGAAGAACTAAGCACAGTTTGTCGACTTAATCCTAAAACATCTTAGGTAAGCAAAAGCCTTTTGCTAATAGTCTAGAAACAATTCTTGGTTGATAGGTACGTCTAAGAACTTATTAGGTAAACCTATCGATTTTGCCACGACATAAAAGGACTCCTTACTTATATCGTTGAGTTTCACCAAAACTAACATGTACTCACAATTATTTGTGTACCTTGCCCCTTTAGGACCAATAAGTAACACCTCGCTGAGCGAAAACTATTACTAGATTGATGTAAAGGATATCCAAGCAAGTGTATATTTTGGCATGGCACCTTATAACTCAATTTTTAAGTTTGGAACTTAAGGCTCTTACTATGTTGGTTAGATTTTAAGTGAACTAAAATCCTTAATCATGCAACATAATCAAGCTTTTGATCTCATGCATTTTAAGACATATTTAAACGCAATAAATAACTTAAAACATGCATAAGATAAATGTGATCTAGTATGGCCCGACTTCATCTTGAAGCTTTAACTTCAAAGTCCATCTTGAAAATCTCCGTGGGAGGCACCATTTTCTTCAAATAGGATAAGCTATAATTAAAACCAATTACAACTATTTGATGGTACGCAGACCATATTTGAATTGAAAAACAACTTTGGTACTTTAGACCAATTACATTCAAATTAATGGTACGCAGACCATATTTTCTATCCTATTTGGGCCATACTAGTCACTTCATAACCTGCAAAACAGTACATATACAATATATACCATTCACCCATTCATTATCATGAATGGCCCACATAGCTGGTTAGTAAAACACATTATGCATCACGTAAACATTTGCAGCAATTAATCAAGGGCACCAATAATCTACCAATTATTCAGTCCTTATTAATTCTAATCAAGTTGTTTTAACCTTAAGGATTTGTAGACCTAATCAAGAGTTTATGACTAAAAAGGGCTCCCACTCAAACCAATAAATTCATATGCTTTACTAATTTTAAACATAAAAATGTATTTCTAGTCTAACCGGAAACATACAAATTTAATTAAAATTTAAAGCTCATATAAATTTATAATTGAATCCAAAAAGTTTAATTTAATTTCAGTCGTATTTAAATTAATTCATGATTTTAATTTTAGTAGAATAATTAGAATAAATAAAATTTATTATAATTACAATATTCAAAATTAAAATCCAAGAAAATAATTTAAATTATTAATTTTAAAAGTAATTAAAATTACGTAAACTGAAAATTTCAAATTAAAATTTCAAAACGATCTAATCCTAACGCAACAACCTTACGCATCGCACGCCCATGGGCCACACGCACACAACCATCGCTGGCCATGTGCGCGCAGCCCATGCGCTGCGTCGCATAGCTGCTGCTGTTATCCTTCGCAAGGCTCCACGCGAGCTTGTGCTCGCTGCGCGCGCGCCAGCGCTCGATGCACGCGAGCCATCGCTCGCTGCGTTCGCTCGCCAGCGCTCGCTGCGCGCGCTCGCCAGCGCTCGCTGTGCGCGCTCGCCAGCGCTCGCTTGATGCGAGCCAGCGCTCGCTGCGCGCGCTCGCCAGCGCTCGCTGCGCGAGGCATCGACGCTGGGCGCAGCACTCGTGGCACGCGAGCTTGCGCTCGCTGCGAGCGAGGCTGCGCGCGCTTGTGCGAGGCAGTGCGTGTTGTGGCGCAGCTCGCTTGCTGCCCACACGCGACTGCCGTGCCTTGCCTTCGCCCATGCCCATTCGTCCATTGCTCATAGCCCACGACACAAGGCAGGGCTGCTGCCTTGTGTTCGTGCACCATGGCCTTGCTCATTGCATTCGTGCCGCATGGGCGACGAGCTCCCTTGCTCGTCGTCACATGCCCGCACTATACAACACCCCTTAAGGGTAACACGTAGCGTCCATTTCTTTGTGCGTGCAAGTTATATGAACGAATCGCATAAAATTTAAAAAATTTATATTTAAAATTAATGACAAATTAATAAATAATATTAATTTCATAATTTTAGGGCGAAAAAATCGAAAATTTATTATTCAATTGATTTCCGATTAACATGGATTCAAGTCTAGGTCATAAAAATTTAAAATTTAACATAAATTTACAATTTTTATGGTGGTTTTTAATCATAGGTATCTAATTAAATTATAATTAATTATGAAAATCAAATTAATTCTAAATTATTCTAATTTTCAACAAATTAATCATAATTACAAATTAGATTGCATAATTAACAAGGCTAGGCATTCAAACTTGTTAAACATATACAGTAGGTCAATCAAAAATTCAAGATTTATCAACAAGAATCGCAAATATTTAATTTAACATCTTAAATTTACGAAATTTTGCATTCGAAAAACTAAAACCTTCGAAAAGTCATAGTTAAGCTTCGAATTTGAGAATTCTGGGTTCGGCAGAAAAAAAAACTATTTTTGTTAAAATTTTAGAATGCCTTTTACATGCGGAATTGACACAAAAATCACTCGATTTGGATGAGTAACGAAGAAACTGCCGAAAAGCTGCGTACGTATAATTAAATAAACGCAATTTGCAATTAATTAACAATTACGAAAATTAATCACCCCTTTTAATTCTTGCAAATTTGTAATATTTAACCATGTTCATGCAATTAAGATTATGAAAATAATAAGAGGCTCTGATACCACTGTTAGGTTATGATACATATGACAATTCATAAATCATGCGGAAACAACCATTAAGCCAGGAATACATATTATTTACACATAATCATTTAGCATAATTTAGGAGCATGCACTTTGTAGCGTGCCTTCCCTAGCTGCGCCCGAACCGAACAAGAACAAGTCTTTAGGACTCCAAGTGTCGTCCCTCCGTAGATAGTCCACAGCACGTCCGGATCCGCCTTAAGATTGACCAACTAGAATCGCCCTTAAGGTACTCTTAATTTTCGGCACTTTTAGGCAAATGTGTGACTGAATTTTTTTCTCAAAAACTCACTTTGAATACTTGAAAACTCGTTGTAAATATGTGACCCTAGGCACTTATTTATAGAGTTTACGGAAAGGAATTATAATCCTATTAGAATACAAATCTATTTAATTACCACCCTACTAGGATTCTAATTAAACAAAGTTTATCTATTAGGATTAGATTTAATCATATTATGAATCCCGGTAGCCTTAGGATTCCGAGTAACACACACGAGTGGCGCACAAGCACCGCACGCCCGCACGCAGGCCTTGCGGCCCACGCCGAGCGCACAGCGCAAGGCCCACTGTCGCAGCCTTGTCCGCGCGCGCGCCCAAGCTACGGCTGGGCCTGGCTTTTGCGCTGGGCCTGGTCGTATGCTTGGCGTGTGGTTGTTGCGCTTGGCTTGCTGGGCGATGGCCCGGCTTCGTGCTGGGCCTTCGTCTGGCAGGCCTCGTCCGATGCTAATTCGTACGATACGCTTCCGATTAAATTCTTGATTCCGGAATTCATTTCCGATACGAACAATATTTAATATTTCCGATTCCGGAATTAATTTCCGTTTCGAACAAATATTTAATATTTCCGTTTCCGGAATTATTTTCCGATTCCGATAATATTTCCGATTTCGACAATATTTCCGTTTCCGGCAATATTTCCGATTCCGGCAATATTTCTATTTCCGATAATATTTTCCGATACGTACCATGTTTCCGTTTCCGGCAACATCTACGACTTGGATAATATTTATATTTCCGATACGATCCATATTTCCGTTTCCGGCAATATCATCGTTTCCGGAGTATTCTTTTCTTGCCTGTGACGATCTCAGCTCCCACTGAAACCAAGATCCGTCGATTCCGAATATCCATATATGGAGTATTAAATGCCATTAAATACTTGATCCGTTTACGTACTATTTGTGTGACCCTACGGGTTCAGTCAAGAGTAAGCTGTGGATTAATATCATTAATTCCACTTGAACTGAAGCGGCCTCTAGCTAGGCATTCAGCTCACTTGATCTCACTGAATTATTAACTTGTTAATTAATACTGAACCGCATTTATTAGACTTAACATTGAATGCATACTTGGACCAAGGGCATTATTTCCTTCATGTTGTTGTGTCAACCCCTACCCCTCATATTCCAAGTCCAAGAAGGGTTATTCTTAGCCCCGTTTACACCGTCTCACTCCCCTTCTCTTTCCCCATAAAACCTTTGCTTGAGGATCTTCCTCCTCCCCATGAAAATCAAAAGCCCAATGACCCAATAGAGTATGTTCCTCTTTGTGAATCTTTCGCAGGTACTTACAATACTTACAAAGAAGAGGTGGATGCTTTGCAGAGAGCTCTATATGGTGAAGAGCCTATCCACCATGAATTCCAAAACACAGAGAGAGCTATTTCATTGATCATTGAGGTTGAAGAATCAATAGTCCGTAAAAACAACTTCCATAAGGAGAGTATGCCTACTTTCTCTTTTCCTTCCTTTTCTTATTCTTCTTTTATTGTTATTTTTTCTTTTTGTTCTTCTTCCTTTAGGCATCCTACTCCTTACTGGCATAGAGTTCATTCGGACTTTATGCAAATGTTGTTGTTGATTATCGTGCATGTCTTGTTGCACGAAAGTTGTGCGAGTGCGCATGACAAGCTTCTGCGCTCGTTCGTTGGTTATTTACTAACCAATCTCTTTGCGGGAGGCACGATTTGATGATGCTGAGACCCGAAAGGCCGAAAGCTCGGTGAACGGTGGGCACCATATTCATGATCGGGGTCGTGGTCTGTCACTTCCCGCGCCACATAGCTCATCCAAGGCAATTGATTCGACACCAGATGGCACCATCTTTGGTGCCCCCATTCGATGAGCTGTCGTGGCTCTCATCCCCTTCCTTTCGTTGTCTGTACATAAACTAAGATTGTGTAATGGGGACATTGCATCAATCTAATAGGGGATGAGTATTTCACTATCCATTTATTGCTTTTCGTAGTGTATTTTTCGCTTTTGTTTGTGTGTTTTAGTATAATTTTTGAGCAAGTGTGTGTTTCATTGTAGTTTTTGGTGTTAGAGAGGTGAGAAGAGGGTATTTTACGGTTTGGACGTTTAATGTTGTGCAGGTCTAAGGCTCCAAGTTCGAAAAAGTTGAATTCAAGCTGAAACGGAGTAGTCTGCGTTTTGCCCGATCCGGATCGGGCGAGGAGCGCCCGATCGGGCGCGTGTCGATTCAAGGAAAATGTTGGAAAATCGCCCGAACGGGCGACGGTTGCCCGATCCACACAAAAGGCGAGTGAAATGCCCGATCGGGCGAAATTCCGCCCGATCGGGCGGTTGATGATGACGTCGTAGAAAAGTCAAGGAAGGATTCTGGGCTGAGAAAAGTCAATAAAACAAGGCATTGCATTTCGCCCGATCCGGATCGGGCGAGGTGCGCCCGATCGGGCGCGCGCAGATTCAACGGAAAGGTTCGAAATTCGCCCGATCGGGCGATTTGCGAATCAGCGACAAATAAGCCACGGTTTGCTCACTTTCCTCATGATACCCCTTGAGCCAATGAGGACATTGTCTGATTTAGCTTGGGGGGGTGTTTCACTCACTTGTACATATTAGGTATGTTTTTCCTTTTATTTTTTAATGTTTTCTAGAGTAGTTTATTGCTTTGAAAAAAAAAATACAAAAATACGTTCCGATGAATACAATATCATGCTTCCCTGTGCCCCTTGAACGAAAATTGTTTTGATTCTTGGTATGTGATGATGGGCAATGTAGATGTGTTAGCCATGATTTGATATTCGATTGCTTTGATGCCTTAACATGAGTCAACTCCGACTAACTATTTGTGGACTTGGTGCTTGACTAGTTGATTTGGTTAGGATGTGTGATAACTTCCTAGTGTGTCATTGATTTTGAGTATTGATTTGCAACTATTAGTAGTGTTTTATGACTCATATACATGCGCATTGTGGAGGACGAAGGCATTTTTCTATTTAGGTAGCCTTCAGATGAAATTAGATACATTTGTCCCCTCCTTTTCTACCCATGTTGTTGCTTGTGCCCTTTTATTCGCTGACTAGCCATATTACAAGCCCATGAAAAACCCCATTGGTTACTAGTCCCAAGCCTAGCTTGGGGGAGCTAATAGTAGTGAGGTGAGGGAGTTGTAATGTGCTACATTTTGAGCACAAAGTAGGTATTGAAAAAGGAGTTCGTCTTATCATGTTTGTTGTTGAAAATGAGTTGAAAATGAAAAGAGATAAAAGAACAAAACAAATGTGAAGGTTTCTAAAAAGAAAGAAAAAAAGAGAGATTGAAAAGGAAAAGAAAGAGAAAAATCTATTACTCTAATAAAAAAGTTCAAAGTGTTGTTTCAATCAAGTTCTGCAAATTCATATCCTTATGAGTGATTGGTTACAATTGTGAAAAAAATGCAAGAAAGTATGGTGTTGGCTATTTGTTGTTTTGTCATGTGTTGAGTGGGAGATTATGGTCATTATGTTGATTGATCACGGTTGTTTTTAGGATTTATGCTCCCCAAAGTCAAGGCTTTAAAGCTCACATTATACCCAAATTTACCGCACCCTTACCTAAGCCTAGCATTACAAGCTTTGAAGACCTTCCGACCTTTGTGCATAGAGTCGTACTTATGTGAAAATAGTTGTTTATCAATGCAAGTTATGATATGACACATTTCAAGTCGACTACTAGGTTGAGTGTATGTTTTTCTAGACACACGAGTGTTGTGAGTTTGGGAGGGCATTGTTCACTTATATGTTGGGAGGAGAGCGAACGGGTACATCTTTTACCCGCCACATAAATGAGTGATGAGTGTGTGAGCACTAGTCTTGAATTCCATTGTGCACTTGTGGTTCTCTTTGCGTGACGATTGTTAGGGAGGATTTGTGGTTGGGTGGATTTGATTGGTTGACATTGATGCATGCTCGTTAGATTTTGTCTTGAATTATGTTTTTCATTATGAAATATGGTGGGGGTGAAGTTGGTCTTGTATTCATCGATGATTTTCTTGCTTAGGGACAAGCAAGGATCTAGCTTGGGGGAGTTTGATATGTGTGTTTTATGTAGAGTTTTTACCCCCGTCCCTTAGTACTTTTTGATCTCAAATGAGCTCTTCGGAGCGATTTTTAGTACTAATGTGCTCCTTGTAGTGTGTTTGTAGTTTCAGGTTCATCATTGTAGGAATTAGTATATTTTTGTGCATTTCCTACTCATTTGAATCAATAAAAGAGATTATGTACTTTCGAGAGCACAAACATTAAGTTTGAAGAGTTTTGAAGCAAAGCGAATAACGAAGGAAGTACAAAAATGACTATAGTCCACTATTTTAAGCATAACTCAATTTCTACAACTCCAAATAATGTAATTCTAATTGGGTTGGATTATAGACTTCAATATCTTTCCAACAAGTGGTCACTCGCCTAATTCCGACTAATAACGAAGGAGATATGACGTTTTGAAGATAGAGGATCGTGCAGTTTCAACACGCGCCCGATCGGGCGGGCTTCGCCCGATCCGGATCGGGCGGTCATTCTGGGCGCTGTTCTGGGCATTTTGCAACCGCCCGATCGGGCGGAATTTCGCCCGATCGGGCCGACTATCGAGCACATCGCCCGATCGGGCGAAGAGTCGCCCGATCGGGCCACGCCAACCTCCAGCGTATTTCGCGAGATTTTATTTCCGATTTTGGGCTCTATTTTGGGCAAACTATAAAAACTAGCCCCTTATATTTTTAGTGACATCTTTTATTCTAGTTTTCTAATTACTTAGTCTATTTTAGTTCTCTCTATTTTCTCCAAACACTTAGTTTTAATTTTAATCAAAGATTCAAGCTTTATTATTCCATTGTTCTTCAAGTCGGTAGTGTTTCTTGCTTTAATTTATCTTATTGCTTGATCATGTTTTCTATTATGTTAATTGCTTTGTTATTTATTATCATGAGTGAGTAGTTTAATTTCTAGGGTTTAGGGGATCCATGAATGCATGATTGGGATTATATGTGGACTTGATTAATTGATTGATTGATTATAATTTCTATAGCTTATTATTATTGCTCGTCAATTCTGTTCGGCCGGACTATTTTGATTTGAGTTTGATTAACCTAAGATTATGCGCCGAGAGGTATAAATATGATGTTTTTTGGTCTGTGGCTATTAGATAGGAATTATTTCTAGTACGTAGCGAGAGCCCGCTAGTTTTTCTATCCTAAGGAATTCATAAGATTCGAGAGATGCATGTTTTCCTAATTATGATTGTTCATTGATTGTTATTGTCCGTTGTCCAATCCCGCTCTGCATTTATGGTGAACCGTTGCCCTAGATTCCTTTAATATTGTTATTTTCCGATTTGATTATTTGCTTTAGTTTAATATACAAACCAATCCAACTCTTTGTTACCAGTAGTCTAGATTAGTTAATTAATAGTAGAAAGAACATTGTTTCCCTGTGGATACGATCCCTGCTTCCCTTACTATATTTTTAGTTGGTGAACGTTAGGTTTATCTTTGATAGGAGTGCGATTTAGCCTGTCAAACAACTTACCCAAACCGCCACTTAATGAGTGGGGACCAAACCAAGTCCTTTTAGGCATAGGATTGCCTTGCTTGGACTTCTTGCTCATACACTTCTTACCATAGATGCCGGAGTGAGTGACTTTACATCATCAAGATCCATCCCGAATGTGTCGGGAATGGTAATGACGTCATCATAGGGATCTCCTTGCACAAAGGAGCTCTCGTGCACATCCTTCTTCACCTTCCTATCAATATCAAAATCACACTCAAGAACACAAGGATTGTTAGAAGCAATGGCACAAGAATGATTATGCTCAACACAAGCAAGAGTGTCAACTTTCATGCAACTTTTCATCTTAGAGCAACAATGTTCATCAATTGCAAGCTTGAAACTATCCTTGGCGTCTCCCGCTTTCAAGGTGATTAGTCCTCTTTGCACATCGATAAGAGCACCCGCGGTGGCCAAAAATGGCCTCCCCAAAATAATGGGGGTATGGGCATCCTCATCAATATCCAAGACGACGAAGTCCACAAGGAAAGTAAGCTCGCCAACAACTAGGGGAACATCCTCAATCCTACCCAATGGAAACATAACCGATCGATCGGCTAGTTGCAATGACATAGCAGTAGGAGAGAGATCACCTAGCTTGAGCTTCTCATAAGTCTTATATGGCAAGATGCTCACACTCGCCCCCAAATCACAAATAGCATTATCAAATTTGAGCTTTTGAATGCTACAAGGGATAGAAAAACTCCCAGGATCATTGAGTTTTGGGGGAAAGGAGTGTTGAATTAGAGCACTATAACTCTCCGTGAGTTGCACGGTCTCCTTTGCTTCACAACTTGTCTTGCCACTAAGAATATCTCTCATGAATCTAGAATAGTGAGGCATTTGTTTGAGTGCCTCGGTGAAAGATAAGGACACATAAAGCTTGCTAATGGTTTCCCAAAACTTGTGAAATTGATCATCAAGTTTATTTCCAGAAATTCTTTGAGGAGAGGGGGAAGGTGGAACTAGGAGAGGAGGAAGAGTAGTCCCCGTCGACTTAACACAATCAATCACACCATCGACATGAGACTCCTCTTCCGCAATATCACAGTCCGGAGACTCATTCCCCTTAGGATCTTCACCCCTAGAACAAGGTGCATCAACTAGCCTAGCATCATCATCTAGAGTCATCCCACTCCGAGTCACAACCGAGTACATCTGTTTAGGTGCTTGACCTTGGGGTGGGAGACTTGTGTGCACTTGTTGCTCTTTCATGGTGCTAGATAGTTGAGAAATTTGGGTCTCAATCATCTTCAAGTGAGTGTTGGATTGCTTGAATCCATCCTCAAACTCGACATTCTTCTTGGCTTGCGCCCCCACAAACGACTCCATGAGAGCCTCAAGATTAGACTTGAGAGACGGGAGTGGTGGAGGTGCAATGCCATAACCACTAATGTTTGATTGATATTGGTTGCCAAAGGTCCTCGGTCCATTGAATCCGGGAGGTGGCAATTGAGATGCACCATAAGGACCTCCCGAGTTCAAAGGATAACCCCCACTTGAGGCACCCCTAAATTGCCCATAAGAGTAGTTATAACCCCCTCCACCTTGATGGTTGGGATTATAACTCCCTTGGTTGTATTGGCCTTGATTGCCAAAACCTTGAGATTGACCATAGGGCGCTTGGCTTTGATAGCCTTGTGCTCTATAGCCAACTCGATTTTGGCTATCATACCCACTTCCTTGGCCATAGCCTTGGTGGGAACCATACATAGAGGGCCCTCTAGGTTGCCTAGAAAAATTTGGATTGTTAGGGTTATCATTCCTAGACCTCTCATTTACGGCATTAGCATACTCTACATCAAAATCGCCTTCATATGAAGGGCCATAATCCACAAATGACAAATTATGAACTAAGGGGCATGCATTCGGGGAATGACTATAGTCTTGGCAATTTTCGCAAAAGGAGGTGCCCGGAGGCATTGAGCCATAAGAACTAACCTTGCTCTTCCCCTTAGAGAGAAGAGTGGCCGAAGGAGGAGGGATTGTAGACGGTGATGGCGGTTGGCTTGGTGTGTTTTCGAGCTTCTCCAATCGCGAGGTAAGCTTCTCTATCATCCGTGCTTGCTCTATGGCGTACACCGAACCCTTACCATCTTCACTCCTACCTTTCCCATCATAATTCCTTGTGCCTACATGCCAAGATTGGTAGTTTTGAACTACATCCTCAATGATTTCCTCTATTTGATCCAAAGTTTTGTTCATGATGGGGCCTCCCGCGCCCGCATCAAGACTTGTCTTCGAACTTGGACTCAACCCCAAGTAGAATGTTTGAAGCAACAACCATTTAGGGATCCCATGGTGAGGGCATTCCCTTTGGTACTCCTTAAAACGATCCCAAGCTTCAAAGAGTGACTCATCTCGCTTTTGCTCAAAGGATTGAATCTTGTGGCGACACACCTCCGTCTTCCCATGCGAATAGAACTTGTTTAAGAATGCACTCGTCACCTCGGTCCAAGTGCGAAGTGAGTTGGGCTTGACCTCCTTGTCAAGCCAATCACTTGCTCGCCCAAGTAGAGAGAACCGAAACAATGTCAACCTCACCTAATCCGATGTGACACCATTGTGCTTGATTGTGTCACAATAGTGCTCGAATTGTTTGAGATGTTCGTGAGGTGATTCATTACTCTTCCCACAAAAGAGTTGGCTTTGGACCAAATTGATCAAGGCGGGTTTGATCTCAAAGTTGTTGGCACCCGTTGTGGGGGATTGAATACCACATGTAGCTTCGAATGCCCCCGGTATTCCCAAGTTCTTAACCGGGAGCGCCATGTTCTCAAAACTTGCTCACTCTCATGTTGTTCCTCACCAACACTCAACGATTCGAATCTGTTATGGCTTGATGAGCTAGACCGTACACGCCTTAGTCTCCTAAGTGTCCTCTCCAATTCGAGGTCAAGAGGATGGAGGGTCCTTTGACGAGCACGCCCCCTAACAAGCATACAAACTCAAGAAAAACCATGAGCAATGCCAAGCAAAAAGAAAGCTAAGCTAAATTGCAATGTTTTTGTATTTTCTAATGATGAACTAGTCTCAACTTAAACTCAAAAACAACAACCTTTCCCCGGCAACGGCGCTTTTTTGATAGGTGTTTTTCCGTTGTTGAAAGATCAACGCCACAATAAAACAAAATTTATAGAACCACTAGACCAACCAACTATATGAATTATAGTGGCAAGTAAAGGGATCGTCCCAAAGAAACGATGGTTATCGAGTTTAAATGTCAAGCTAATTCGAACAAGAGGTTTGATTTTAGTTATCACTATGAAGCTAAACTAACAATTAAACTAGATTGAATCAAGGAAGCTAAACGTTAGGGAGTTGGGGATAGTCTAGGGAAATCGGGGGAAATGAACTACCATATAGTAATAATGAATGATGCAATGAAATAGCACATAGGGGAATGAAAACTAATGACGTACTCGCCACCTCTCGGATAGAGCACGCGAAGCAACCTAGCCTATAGAAAAGATTTCGCATAGTCCTAAGCTAGATTAGCTTGCATATAATGGGAACTATCATTCACTTGCATGAACTAGGCTCACAATGTCTTGCCAAACCTAAATCATACATTCCAATCTAACTCAATCAACTAGCATTTGCAACTACTACTCAATTGATCATGGAAAATCCTAGCACTAAATCAATTTAATCACATCAATCAGTAATTAATTAAATCATCAAATTCCCCTTATTAAGCCCCTAGATTCTCCCCTTTCCCTAACCTAAATCTACTCACTAGCCATTCTAGAAATCAAGAAATCCATTAATTCTACACTAGCAAGCATGAAATTGAAGGATTAGGAAGAGAGAATCAAAGACTAGAACAATCAATTGAACAATCAACAAGAGAATTAAGGATCAAAGTAACTAAGTAAAATCAAGAAGAATTCAAGAATTGAAGGAATTATAGAACAATCAACAATCACAATAAAAGCAAGAATTAAGAAATTGAATTGAATTGCACAAAATTAGAAGAAGAGTTTAGAGAATTACAAATTGATGCTTCAATGGAGGAGAGTTTCTCTCTCTAGAAATGCTGAAAAACTAACTTTGAGAGTCTAAAGTTATCAACTAAAATTCTCCACTTAACAAAATGATTGAAAAATCTATTTATAAGTTTCCCCAAATAGAAGCAAAAATTCGAATATAAGCAGCCCGCGCAGCCATTCGGTCGCACAGACCTTTTGTGCGACCGAACGTAAAAGAGTCATTCGAGCAAACACTGGGTCCTGTGCGAGCGAAAGCAGCGAAGAACATTTCCTTCGTCATGTGCGACCGAACGAAGAACCCTGTTCGGTCGAATGGGGTTTCTTTGGCTCATAATTCCTCTGCAGCATGATTCGCTCGAACGAAAGGCCTTGTGTGGGCGCACAACTCTTGTGCGGTCGAGTTGAGAGCCTTGTGCGGTCGCATCCCAAATTAGGGACATTCTGCCTCCAAAAACCAAACCTGTGCGACCGAATAACAGAGCACGTTCGGTCGCACAAAACCTGTGCTGTAGAATAATAGGCTCTGCGATCGCATCCCAAATTAGGGACATTCTGCCTCCAAAAACCAAACATGTGCGACCGAACAACAGAGCACGTTCGGTCGCACAGAACTGGATATTCCTTGTGCCCATTTGTACTCCTCTGTTCGGGCGCACAAACCATCACTCGATCGCACAAGCCCTGTTTTGGCTTGATTCTACTTGTTTTCCATCACTTTTCATCATAATCACCTATAAAGCACAAGATGGAACGAAACTTATAAAATTCACACAAAAAGCTATAAAAACTATAAAAAAAGTATAAAAACTAACATAAAATCCTAAGCTAAGAGCGGCATAAATGTCGCTCATCAGTAGATGGCCTCTCTTGGCTTCCATCATATTGAACCTAGCTAGCACTTTGTCAATGTAAGTGATCTGGCTTAGTCAAATCATCCTCTTAGATCTATCTCTATAGATCTTGATGCCCAATATGTATTGTGCCTCTCCTAAGTCCTTCATTGAGAAACACTTTCCAAGCCAAGTCTTTACAGACTCCAACATAGGAATGTTAAGTAGTATGTCATCTACATACAAGACTAGGAATGCAATTTTACTCCCACTGACTTTCTTGTATACACAAGATTCGTCCTGATTCTTGATGAAGCCAAACTTATTGACTGCTTCATCAAATCGTTTATTCCAACTCCTTGATGCCTGCTTTAATCCATAAATTGTATTCTTAAGCTTGCATACCTTTCCTTGGTTCTTTTGATCGACAAAACCCTCCGGCTGTGTCATAAACACAGTCTCTTCAAGAACACCAATAAAGAAGGCAGTTTTGACATCCATTTGCCATATTTCATAGTCATGAAACGCGGCAATCGCAAGGATTATCTTAATAGACATAAGCATCGCGACTAGAGAAAAGGTTTCATCGTAGTCAACGTCGTGAACTTGCCTGTAACCTTTTGCTACCAATCTAGGATTGTATATGTATACAATTCCATCTTTTTCTTTCTTCAATTTTAAGACCCATTTGCATCCGATAGGTGTAAACCCATCCGGAAAATCTACTGAATCCCAGACTTGATTTTCAAACATACATTCTATCTCGGATTTCATGGCCTCTAACCATTTAGTTGAGCTTGGGATCGTCATAGCTTGCTTCTAAGTCATAGGTTCATCACTATCTAATATGAGAACGTCTAAGTTTTCAGTCAAGAGGACGCCTGTCCATCTGTCCGGCTGAACCTTAGTTCTATTTGACTTACGAAGGGAAAAAACGTTTTGAGGAACTACTCCCACTGGCTCTTCTAAAGGCCTTGGAGGTTCTTCACCTTGAACTGCTTCTAAAGAGTTCTTGGTTCGTTGTTCGTCTCGAATCTCTTCGAGGTATATTATTCTCCCACTTGTCAATTTGGAAATATGATTTCTTTCCAAAAGGACACCGTCACGAGCAACGAATACTTTGTTGTCTAACTTGTTGTAGAAGTAATACCCCTTTGTTTCTTTTGGATACCCAACGAAGAAACATTTGTCAGATTTTGGTTCGAGCTTGTCCGAAATTAATCGCTTGACATATGCTTCGCAACCCCAAATCTTTAGGACAACTTTGGAAGTTTCCCAGTCCATAATTCGTATGGTGTCTTTTCAACAGCTTTTGAGGGAGCACGATTCAGCGTGAGTGCTGCTGTTTGCAACGCATGTCCCCAAAATTGTAAAGGAAGTTCGGGTTGACCCATCATTGACCTGACCATATCAAGTAAGGTCCTGTTTCTCTGTTCCGACACTCTATTCCATTGAGGTGTCCCCGGAGCAGTCAATTTCGAAAGAATACTGCATTCTTTTAGATGGTCATCAAACTCGTGGCTAAGATATTCACCTCCTCGATCTGATCTTAGAGCTTTGATTTTCTTGCCATGTTGATTCTCTCACTACAAAAAAACGCGGCACATTGTGACGCTTTTTGGGACAAATTGTGACGCTCTACAGTGTCGCTATTTCACATAGCGACGCTTTGGGAGAGGGTCGCTATTTTCATTGCCGCTATTTACCGACGCTTTAGAGCGTCACAATTTGCAAAATATCGACATATTTCTCCGTCGCTATTTGGGATATAGTGACTCTTTAGAGAGTCGCAATATTTAGACTGTATAAAGTGTCACTATTTGCACGTGTATAGACACATTTTTCCGCCACTATAAACCACATAGAGACGCTTTAGACACCCGAAATATATAGACTCTTATTAGAGTCACTATATGTTCACTTTCGTGCGAGGTCCCCCCATTCCCTCCAAAATAATTTAGACCCTTTGGAGCGTCACAATTTGCATCATATTATTTTTCATATATACATAATAATTTAGACGCTTTGGAGCGTCACAATTTGCATCATATTTTTTTCATATATATATATATATATATATATATATATATATATATATATATATATATATATATATATATATATAAATCTAAAATCATGAATTATCTATAAAAATATATATCGACCATAGATAATTAATCATAATCAAATACATTAACTTACTACGTACGTACACTATATATCTTAAAGCAACATATTAACTTGCTATGATTCATATATACTTAAGTAGTTAATTTAGGAAAAGTGATAAAAATCATCTATACATTAAATTAATTCGCAGAGTCTAGTCAAACTGAAATAAAAGCGATATTTTAAAACAAATAACTTTCTAACTAGCATTATCATTTTTTCTACAAGATAGTCCAAAACTAAATAAAAACAACTTCCTGACTACGAACAAGTAAACATATCGTTATGCTAGCTTAGCTTCAAGATAACTTGTTCATCTCTTGATCTACATTTACTATTACCACTTGAATCATCAATAATCTGCAAAGAAAATTTAATGTCAAATATAGTATGATGAACATTCCATAAAATCAAGGGAAAATTAACAGTAATCCTAACCAGCTTGATCCTAACTACTAGTCGTCTTCTCAAAATAATATCAACTATTAATCAAGGGAAAAATGCATGACTATTAGAAATATAGACATGAACAATGAATATATATATATATATATATATATATATATATATATATATATATATATATATTATTGGTAAATTAGTTAACTTAATTACCAAAGGTAGAAACCCAAACAACAACCAACAGAAAACAACAAGGGAAACAAAAGCTAAGGGAGCACAGCCCGCACCCAAGCAAAAACAAAAAACACTAAAACATTCTACAACGACACCAGCCAAACTCGCAAAATTTGAGTTATAAAAGGTCATTTTTTACAAATTTGCAATGCTTGTATAATAACACTTTAAACATTAACATTTGATTTTTGCCTTGTTTTTTCCCTGTATGAATTAAAGGTTAGTTCCTACTTCCTAATCAATGGCGAAGAGACAAAAGTTAAAAGTGCTAAGTGTACTTGACGTAGCAAAGACACAATGGTACCACTTGAAAGTTTTCATGATTCTTGGTATGGGCTTCTTTACTAATGTCTATGAGCTTTTCTCCATATCTGTGGTGACCAAAATCTTAGGCCGTCTCTATTACACTGAGCCAAATCCAACTAGCCCAGGGTTTATACCCATGAATGTGGCCTTGTGTGGTACCTTTGCTGGGCAACTCATCTTTGGGTGGTTAGGTGACAAGTTAGGAAGGAAAAAGGTATATAGTCTTACCTTAGTCATAATGGCTTTCTTATCCTTAGCCTCTGATGTTCATTAACTTGCTGCTTAAACTGTGACTTTCTTTAATTATCACGCTTGCCCATTTGAAAACCAAAAAAAAAAAAACAAGACACCAGCCCAACAAGCTACACAGCAGAACCAGACTGAACAACACAAGGTTTGCACAAAAGAACTGCACAACAGCAAGCCAGCCTGAGCAGAACAGTATGCCTGACTGACTGCAAACCTGCAAAACTACGCAACACCAAGACTGAGCAGTAGCAGCAGCTACAACAGCAGGACCTCAAGAACTTTCAGTTTTCAGATTCAGTAGCAGTAGCAGGACCTCAACATCAGGACCTCAACAACAGTAGCAGTAGCAGCAGATTCAGTTTTCTCATGTTATCAAAGCTGTAGATTCTTAATCTTTCGAGTTTAGTTCCTCTTGTCAGTTATAGATTTAGATTAAGACCCCAAGAACTTTCTTTTTTCCTTTGATATAATATTCAGGCGTGATGAGAAGCAAAGCAAGTGATGCTTACAAGTACAATAGCTAAAGAATTTGTACTTGGTATTCATTTATTGGTAATTGGTATTCATTTCTTATGATTTTCTTTTTACTGGTGATTTTAGATGGATGAGGAAATGCTAGAGGAGGAAGTTGGGGAAACAGAAGAAGAGACAAGTACCAAGAATATGTGGGAAAGTGTGGAAACTCTCACTAAATATTATAAGGAGGCTGTTTAACTGGGGATTATCAGACCATTACAGAATAGAGATCGTTGTTTACCGACTAGAAACAGAAAAGAACGAGTTGGTTGAGAAATTATCAACTTTGACAGAAGAGATAACTTCTGGAAAGGATAGATTTATCCGCCTGCAAGCTGACTTTGATAACTTTAGAAGGAGATCAGGTAAAGAGAGACTATCAGTTCGAAGCGATGCACAGGGAGAAGTAATTGAGAGTCTTCTTCCAATGGTGGACAACTTTGAGAGGGCGAAGCAACAGTTACAACCAGAAACGGATAAGGAAAAACAGATTGATACGATTTTTCTAAGATAGTACTATGAGTGAACAGACCAAAAACGAAACAGACTATAGAAGTCAATCAAACAGAAAACAAGCTTATACTATGAGCAATTTCTATGGCAACTAAAACTTTTTATAGTAGTTGATTTCAGACTTATCTCTCACTCATGGTCAGAGTTTGAATGAGGTTTTATTAGGAGAGTAAGTCGGAGTCGCTGCTGTCTTGGATTGACATTTAACACTGTGTTTTCTTTACGCGTTACAGAAGGAGCATCATAAATTAACTAACAGAAACCATAGTTTGTTAACAACCCAGACCTAACACCAAACTCGTGTTTCAGCTAATATCAACATAATACCTTATTATGATAATACTAAATCTAAACATCTACCTTCTAATCTCACCATCATCCATAAATAATCGACAACTATAAAGCTTGTTTCAGCTATAAGTTTATCTATAAAGCATGAAATGCAGTTAATTAATTCCATATGAAATTACCTTGCATTTGGCAATAGTGTCAAAGTCTCATTTCTCGGCCTGGTTGTCACCATTGCCACCAGAATCATCAGTAATCTACAAAAAGCATTTTAATATGTAAATTAGATATGCCACATTTCAGGTAATGATACATGATGCTCAATCAGAATAATTTCCAGAAATAACTAACCATATTTATTGCTGATTCCGCACCATCTAAAAGGTTCGATGAAACATTCCCTTTGCGTACTTCCTTCAAAACTTGTCCCATAAAAGAAGCAATCATTTTAAATGATTGTGTTGTTTCTTCAAACTTGGTGTTTAGAACTTGATTTTGTTGCGCAAGGTCCTCATTTTGCTTCTTGACAACTGATATTTCACCTTTCATGTTCTCCACTTCCATAGCATTGTTGTTAACATAGCTTGACCCTTCTTTCCTCAGCAAACCTTCCACTCCAAAGATGTCGCTTTGCTTCACTCCAAATCCATAATTCAGAGGACGTTTAGGTACTTCACCTTTATACATGAGCTCATTAAAGACTGCATTCTCAATTTCAATTACGGGCTTTGAAGAAGAGGAACTCGCAAGATTTTCTTGGACCTTTTTGTTGGCATCCTCCTGTTATATAATATGAAAAGATCACTCAAAATCTATTAACCAAGAATACTATGTACAAGCAAAGAAAAAAATAAATAGACTTCAAGAGACAAGATTGATTTATAGAATTAGCTCAATGCAATGATACCACAAATTGATGAGGAAGTGTGCCCTCTTTAAAGCTTCCATCTTCTTTGGCGTAAACTGATTTGAAAAATGCCAATTCGCTAAACACTCCTTTCTTCTCTTTCTGCAATTTCAGGAAAAAAATAAATTGAAAACTGAAATTTTGAAGTTCTTAAACCGACTATCACTATATTTGTTTAACACTTTGAGTTGTTATCCCCGTAGTAGGGTTGCTGGGTGCATTGCCACTTTGCAAGGGGTGACAGAGTCGGCAACAGAGGCAGTGACATCAGCAAGCTCTCTGCTAATTGTGTCAGGCTAAGGGGAATTCAGGAGTACGTTTCCGTGTAGATGCAGGGAAGATAATAAACAGAAGAAATATCAGCCAATAGTTGCTTTATACCTGTATTCAGTTTGTTTTGTTTCTGTAACAAGTGGCAAATATTAGTTCTAGTTATTAAGATATTAGGTAAATAAGTTTTTGCAAACTTGTTTGCAGGTACATTTTCTTTGCATTGTTTTTAGTTTATCTTACATGATCCAATAATTAAAATCAATATGGACATTGATGAATCCCATGATCCCAGCTGGCCTCTATGCTTTTGACAGAGGACTAACAGATAATCTATCGATTCTTATAATCTGATAATGTAAACATTGACAGATAATTTGACTACTAAGTGAGTAAATAAAATGAAAACCCAGACCAATTGGACGACTTCGACGCTGTCCCACGGGCACCATAGGGTTCCGATTTCCCCTCATAAGAAGGAGAAGGAGAAGGAAAAGCCTAACTCTTTGAAGGTTGTGAGGGCAGCGCCGAAGGCAGAGTCGAATACCGATGCTAAGAGTGGAGTTCAGAAGTTTAGGGTCAAGCTGTTGCCTGAAAGTGGTGGCCAAGAGTGTCATGGATGTTCTCTGTATGGTATGTTGTTCTTGCAGCCGTTTACATACGTTTTATTCTGTTATTGTTGTGTTTATTGATTTTGGCTTCTGTATATCCTTTAGCGAGCTTGGATTTCCTGTTGGTTTTCAGTTCTAGAACAATATATAGTATACATACCTCTAGTATCAAAGAGCATATGCAACGTACGAACCGATGCAGAACCTACGAACAACGCTAAAGACTTGCAGGAAACCTTGAACCGGTGTAGCAACGCACGAACTGATGCACGAACCTACGAACAACGCTAAAGAATCACAGGAAACCTTGAACCGGTGTGGTCGGCGAAACCTGATAATGTTGATAAATTATGGTCAAAATATAAGGACAACAACATTATCAGGAATTTAAAATCTAAAAAATATAGTAGATGAAGTTATCAACTTAAACAGAAAACACTACAAACATATCAATTCATGACCATGAATGCTCCATGAAAATGAACAAATGTAGGGAAGCAATGTGCTAAGCGCAGGTCAAAGAAGGGTGTTTTTTCTACATGGAAAGTAAAAGCAAATATTATCTGCAATCTACTCCGCGATAAGGGGATCAAGCAATTGAGTTTACGAAAGTCGTTATTGTGGGGCGACAAAAATACCAGAGGAGAGAGAAAGGAGATAGTGGTGAACGTAGAGGGACAGGAGAAGAAGTGAACTGATCAGAAGTGAACTGATCAGAAGTGAACTGATCAGAAGTGAACTGATCAGAAGTGAACTGATCAGAAGTGAACTGATCAGAAGTGAACTGATCAGAAATGAACTGATCAGAAGTGAACTGATCAGAAGTGAACTGATCAGAAGTGAACTGATCAGGACTGATCAGGATTGATCAGTAAGGACTGTTCAGAACTGATCTGATCAGGACTGATCTGGACTGATCTGATCTGGACTGATCTGATCAGGACTGATCTGATCAGGACTGATCTATTTTCTATGTCGTCTGAGAGTGCAAGTGTCACCGTCCATAGAAAGCTAGCTATTCCATTTATTACTCAAAAGTGATCACCATACTCCGTATTAAGCAGCCATATTATCTCATATTCAAGGAAGTTGACAGAACACAACACATAATTAAAAAGACTCCCAAAAGTTTTATAATAATATTAATCCTACCTTGTTATGTCTAATCTAAATATTAGTCATTATAGATTACTCTTCTATTATGACTCATCAATTCCACGATCAATTATTTATAACTTGTACACCGTAGCAATCAGTATGTATTACTCCACTTCTTAAGCTCTTAGCTAGTGTTTGTTTGAATAATGAAATAAGAATAGTAATCACAATTTTGGATTAGATTCTATTAATTTGTTAAGAATAGAGTTATTCAAATAGAACGATAATCTCATGGTTGAGCTTGAACTGATTTAGTGAAACACTCCTATCCGGTGCAATTGCATAGCCTCTAAAATGTTTTCTGTTAATGTTTCCCATTTTTTCCCGGTTATGCGCAACACATGATGTATATAGTTAAGGTTCGATAGTTATATTAGCAAACCAACATAAATTGGGATGTTTTCCAATTCCAATTACATTATTTATGTGTGGGATAAAGTAATTAAACCTAAACAACACCAACACAAATCAGGAGAAGAAGTGAACTGATCAGAAGTGAACTTATCAGAACTGATCAGGATGGATCAGTAAGGATTGATCAGGACTGATTTGATCAGGAATGATCCGATCAGGACTGATCTGATCAGGATTGATCAGAGCAGGACTGATCTATTTTCTATGTCGTAAATAGCCTAGGACTGATCTATTGTCATGTAATGCATGATCTATTGTCATGTAATGCATGATCTATTTTCTAAAATCAATAGAGATAAAAAGTTCAGGTATGTAATAAAAAATACTCTAAACAACTCTATAGAGAAGCACTAAAAAAAGCTAGGTAACGACTCTTTACTATAATTCCATAAACCCTTACTCGCAAGTTCAAAATAATTCAACAGAAGAATACAATGTCGTTCTTTCTAACAATAGAACCTAAAGTGTAGCCAAACCATCCATCTCAAAAATTTGCTACTGTTACTTTTAACTCGATACATGTTGAAATTAACTGATATGTTATTATCAAAGCTCGTAGTCATAAAAACCATTTATGCATGCTGTAGTTTATCGGGGCAAAGATGGGGGCCTCAGGACTACAAATACAAACAGAAAGTGGCCTAATTAGCATCCCTAGTAATATCTGATGTGTTGTTGTGAAATATCTTCCTAGAGGTGCCCTAAAGAAATACCTCATTGATAATCGAAGGAAGAAGCTAGCTTTTAAGGTTGTCCACCAGTTGGCGCTTGATCTTTCTAGAGTGACAAATAATTTTGCAAACTCAGATAAATAATACCGGATGATAAGCTATAGTTCAAAGCTACTCTCAACTTGGCATGATAAACCCAGATAAACAATAAGCTAGTGCTGATAAGATAATATTTGGTTAGCTATGACAGTTCAAAACCGGATGATAGAAACTCAGAAATGGTTATCTGAGTTTATCATCCCAGCTATGACAGTTCAAAAATCAAAACCGGATGTTCTATCCCTTAACTCAGTTAAGCTATAGTTCAAAGCTACTCTCACTTCTCTGTGTTTTGAACTGCATATATTCGGATTAGGGTGCTTACTGCATAGGTTTATTCCTTACTCCATACAACTGGTAGTCAAACCTATATTTGGTGCCAACTAAAGCAGGGAAAGGCAAAGAAATTTATAATAAAGACAAGCAAAGTGCTGATAAGATAAGATATTTAACACTGCGATACACTGCCACTACCTAATACTACAGTTATGACATATAGAAAGCATGCAGTAGCTTAACATAACGATGACAGACAGACAATGAGCTTATCAGTCGCCTAATACTAAGTTCTGCTTTGTAAAGCTCAGTTCTGTTTTGTGCAAAGTTTGTTCAGTTCTTTTCTACTTACAGTCAGTCCATCGGTCACACATTTCACATAATCAGTCACAGAAAACAGTGTAGCCTCAAAAGAAGTTATAGATAACAGTAGAAAATGCTAAGTGAAAGGGTTCAAATAATTAGTATAAGTTCTATAGCGACAAATAATTTTGCAAACTCATCCAACATGCTCATTTGATGCACCAAGTTTCTCACTAAAGACAACCTAAACTAACCAAGTACAGCTAGGTGTCTTAAAGATTGACAACAGATTTTTCATACTAAGTACCAGATATCTTGGTCAGAGATTATCACCTAAATCTCACTAAATGTCTGTGTGTCTTTATACAAAGCATTGCCATGTATCCAAATTTCAAAGATTCTAGGCCAACTAAAAGTTGCAAATTTAAAACTATGAAAATTAGAAATAGATAGACAATACCTACAGTAGTAACAACACGGAAGAAGAAGTCAGACGTTCACCACTTTCCAACTATCGTCCAAATTACCAACTATCTGCAATTGAAAACTAAAATAAATGAAATAGCAAACACTCTGTAAGCGGTATATAGAAAATCACAGAAACTAAGAAGACCCATTCTAGTTTTTTTCTTGAATTAAGGATGCAATATAACATGGAAAACTTAAAGGCATATGATTGACATTAGAAATTGACATGAAAAAACGTGAATTAACAATATATGACGGAAATTAAAATAGTGAATCAAACCTAAACATTGTTATATGATAAAAATCAAATAGTGAAGGCGTGAAGCAGACCAAAAATACCTGGCGAATATATCCGGCAACACCGAGGATGAAGCAGCAATTAAGAAACCAGAGTATGCTTGAATTTCTCCAATTAAAAACCAGAGAGAGCAACGAATTTATCTTGAATTTGTTGAGCGAATTGTGAATTCAATAATTGGGCTTTTTCATGAATTTATAGGATGAGGAGTGAGATAGCTTATACTGGGAGATTTGACTTTGCTAACGTAAAGGTTGAAGACGGAATTCATGGAATTCGTTAATGGCCGGTGCTGAAGGTGAGGAGGAGAGATACGAATTCATCGGAAATCTGACGAGGGTGGTTAGTTTCAGCAAGGTATGTCGGTGGGAGGAGGTTGAGAGAAACGTGGGAGGTGGGTTGAGAGTTAGGCGGGATTCTGCGAAAAAAACAGAGAGTTAGGCGGGATTTTTTGCCCAAAAATTCAGTTGCATTGCTGCCTCACAAACACGTGCAACACACGTGTCTTTTTTTTTGTAAATAGCGACGCTTTAGAACGTCGAAATATTTTGCGGCTCTCTAAAGCGTCGCAATTTACAAATTAATATTCGCGCCCCAATTTCCTTGCGACTCTTTGTTAGACCGTCACAATAATTCCGTCTCAATATGTACCTCTTTTTTGTAGTGTCTACTTCATTTTGACTTTCTCAAACGATTCAGACTTGTGTTTCATTAAGTAAATATAGCCATATCTACTGAAAACGTCCGTAAACGTTATGAAATAGCTGAAATCACATCTAGCTTTCGTACTTATAGGCCCACATACGTCCGTATGTATTAGCCCTAGTAGTTCGCTTGCTCTTTGTCCCACTTTTGAAAAAGGTTGCTTTGTCATTTTGCCAAGTAAACAAAATTCGCATTGATCAATCTTCTCTAAGTCGAATGAATCTAGAATTCCCTTCCGTTGAAGTAATTCCATGCACTTTGTGTTTATATGGCCTAATCGACAATGCCACAGAAATGTGAGATCGGAATCACCAGTTTTAGCCTTTTTAGTATTTATGTTATAAATGTGTTTGCTGGTATCTAGCACATATAGATCATTTTCTTGTTGTGCTGAACCATAAAACATTCTATTCAAAGAAAAAGAACAACTATTGCCTTTAAATTGAAAACTAAAACCTTTAGAATCCAAACTTGAAACGGAAATAATATTTCTGGTGATACTGGAAACATAGTAACAGTTTTCTAGTTCCAAAATAAAACCACTAGGCAAAGAAATGAAATAATATCCAACGGCTAATGCAGCAATCCGTGCTCCATTTCCCACGCGTAGATTCATCTCGCCTTTATCAAGCCTTCTACTTCTCCTTAGTCCCTGCGAATTGGAACATAAGTGTGAGCCACAACCAGTATCTAATACCCAAGAAGTAGAATTAGCAAGATTACAATGTATAACATACATACCTGAAGTAGAAGCAACGTTTACGTTCTTCTCATCTTCCTTTCTCTTCAAGCAATCCCTCTCCCAATGCCCCTTCTTCTTGCAGTAGAAGCATTCAGATTTGGCAGGAGAACGAGTCACCCTCTTTTGTTTACCAGAACTGGTGCCGTTGGACTTAGGTGAGGGCGTAGCCTTGCCCTTACCCTTCTTTCCCTTCCCTTTGCCAGATTTCTTGAAGTTCTTGCCCTTATACACCATAAGCACGTCATGCTTATTCTCTTGCTTGAGCGTCTTTTAGCGGTTTTCAGAATACCGTGAAGCTCAGTAAGATTTTTCTCTATGTTGTTCATGTTGTAATTCAACTTGAACTGATCATATCCACTATGAAGCAAATGGAGAATGATGTTAATAGCCATCTCATTTGAGACGTCATAATCTAGAGCTCTCATGTTCTCAAAGAGTCCAATCATTTTAAGAACATGTGGGCTCACTGGTTCTCCTTTCTTGAGCTTAGTCTCAAGGATCAACCTCTGAGTCTCGAATCTTTCGATTCTGGCTTGGTCCTGAAACATGTTCTTCAACTCCGAGATGATTTCGAAAGCATCCGAGTTAATGAACGTTTTCTGAAGTTCATGATTCATGGATGCAAACATCACACATTTGACATCCCTGTTGGCCTAGATCCAACGATTAAGGGCGGCTTGAGTCACCTCCGGCCCAACGGCCTCTGGTAACTCTTCCCCGAGGACATATTCTTTTTCCTAATGCATTAGAACTATTTGCAAGTTCCTTTGCCAGTCGAGGAAATTGTTGTCGTTCAACTTCTCTTTGTCGAGAATTGAACGTAGGTTGAACGAGTTGATATTGTTTACGGCCATTTGATTACTACATTTGAAAAGAATTTGCAACAAATAACCATTCATAACTTAATAAAAAATAAATTCTAGCATGCAATCATCAAAGCTATTAAAAATTTCATTCATGCAAAAGCAAAAACATAGTCCAAAATGAATGAAACGATTCCAAGACCCTAAAAACCCTAAATCCTTAAGCAGCTTTGGCATGTCTTAAGTATTTTAAGATTCTAGGTAAGCAAAACTTATTGCTAGTAATCTCCAAATTACTCTTGGTTAATAAATTAATACCATAATTTATCCCATTGCCACAACATAATGCCATTGTTATTTGAGTTGAAACCACAATCAACGTGCTCCTTTGTGACGCCTTACCATCTAAGTCAATTAATATAGCACCTCGATTTGGCGTAAACCTACTACGTTAGATCCTTAGATTTTTGTAAGTGCTTGATTTGGAAGGAAATTTTGAACTCAATATTACTTTGGACCTAGTTGTTTCTATGTTTGTTCAATTATTTAGTGAACTAAATCTAATTGAGCATACAAACAACGCATTCATGCATAATATACATTCATTCAGTATATAAAAGCATAAATAAAATTGGTGAACTAGTATGACCCAAAACTCTTTTCTTGAAGCATCCAATCTTCTTCACCATCTTGTTAGCTTGGCATCGTCTTGAATCTTCATTCAATGCTAACTTAAAGTTCTAAACTATAAATACTTGAAATTAAATTATATCAAAATTTCAATGGTACGCATACCATATTTAAAACTTTACATTCAAAGATAAAACGGTTCGCATACCATATTTAACTATCCCAGATTGGCTATACTAGTCACTTGGAGTACCTACATTACATAAAATATATATTCTATGCATTCACCCATACGTATGCTAAAACGAATGGCCCAATTAAATGTGCAAATATTTACGTGAATTATTTAAAATTCACGTTCACATAAACGCGTCTTAAAAGATTAATCAATTTCCAAATTATTAATCCTTAGAATTTATTCTAATTAAAATTTAATGTAATTAAAATAAAGCAACCTACGAAAATAATTATTTCATTTTAATTTCATGAAGTGGCTCCCTCTCAAACCAATATTTATTCCGGATAATTAAATATTAAAATATTAAATTAAACTCACGGCCCGACCCAAGTTAAATAAAATAATTATTAATTATCCCGTTATCCATTTTAACGCAAATACAAATTTTAAAGCCCAACGAAACAAAACAAATGCCTAAAATGCAATGCAGGCTAGGCTTGCACCCAGCCCAGCAATGCCTCATGCTGTGTGGCCTACGAGGCACACGAGCACTGCGCCCATGTCCCCACAAGCCCCGCACACACATATCGCAGCTCGTCGCTGATGTGGCACTCGCTGTGTCGCTGTGGTGCTCGACGATGCGCGCAATAAGGCAAGGCAGCTTGCCCTTGCTTTCTCGCAGCTCGCAAGCCAAGGCTCGCTGCCATGCTTACTCACTCCGCCCCAGCGCGCGCGGCACGCAGCTCGCTTGCTGCTGCCCGCGTCACTGTGGCTCGGTAGTGGGGAGGTAGCCCGCGTGGCTACGACAAGCCACACGTCCACACACCCCTCGTGTTCGTGCCTTTGGTTCGTGCAAACGGACCAACTGATTAAAAAAAATTAACGATTTTTATTTTCGAAAAATAACGAATTTACGATTTAATTAATTTTTAATAACAATCCGATTTTGTTAAATTTATTAAATACTTTATTCAAATTTTAAGAACGAACAATGTCAACAACGAAATTTGAACTTTTGATAATCGAATCTAAAACTTTAAATCGTTCTAAACATTTAAATTTCAGATTTTTACCAATTTGGTTTAAGTGTTGATTAAAATTAACGAGTCTAATCAAAATTTTAATCCAATAATTTTTTTAAATCTTCCACTTAACATGAAATTATATTCCCTTTCCCAATCAACCAAATTTCTAGATCCAAATAATTTAAAAAATCAATTAGCGATCTAAAATTTACGAATTTGGGGAAAGCAAAATTAGGGTTTATACTTAACAAAAATGGCCGAAATTTTTACCATAATTTTAGAATATACCCAACAGAATTGATTCAAAATTTCAATCAATTCCGAGTAGTTTAGATTGACCAATTAATTGAAAAACTTTCCGAATTTATTAATTTTAATTCGAAAATTAACAAAAACGCCCAAAAACACATAGTTCGAGGCCTGTTTTTGCAATTCCGTTCGCTTGAGTTGATCTTAGAAAATCGCTTTCAATCAGATTAGGGTCACAAAAGTAGAAAATATGAAACTTTTTGAATTCAGAACCTATTACGCGATTCATCCAATAATCCTTAATAAATCGTAAATTTCAATAAAAAATCCCAAAAAATTCGACAACAGCAAAACCAATAAATCAGGCTAAAAAATGCTTTGAATACATAAGTCTCATGATACCACTGCAGGGGAATACAGTTAAACATACATAACATGTGCGGAACATCCCCAAAGCCAGGAAACATGTATAAAGCACAATTAAACATACTTACATTTGAAGCGTGTTTTCCCGAGTATAGTATCAACGAACACGAACAAAGAACTCCAATTGTCGTTCCACTATTTGGTTCACCGACACGTTCAGATCCGTCTTGATTATTGTAGCTTAGACAACATACAAGATAGTTTGCTTTTTCGGGAAGAACAGTTTTTGGTAGAGAGAAAAATCTGAACGACGTAATTTAGAATTAGGTTTAGGTTAGGGGAAAAATTGAACTGTGTGTGTGAAAATATAACCTAAATTATATTAAGTGTATCCGGCCAAGGCACAAGCAGCGATGGGCCGTGGGCCTTGCTTGCTCACTGTTGTGTTGTTGTGCCTTGTGCGCGATGTCGTGGCCAGGCGGGCTGGCTTTCTTGCTGCGTTGCGAGCTCGCTGGCTCGTTGGGCCTTGCGCGCATGGCTCGACAGGCCGGCAGCTTCGATGCGGCTCGTATTCGCGACTAACGCCTTACGGCGATTATTTATCGTATCGTATACGACGAATCACCGTCGTGCGATACGACTATTCGTTTCACCCAGCTTACGAATATCCGCGATACGATATACGATTCCGATACTAGGTCGTATCGTATAATCGTTTTTCCAAACTAATTCCCAAAAATCTATTAAATGAATTTCCGATTCATTTAATCCGGTGATCTGTTACATGTCATTGGTGTGACCTTATAGGTTCAGTCAAGAGTAAGCTGTGAGTCTAATATAGATTAGAACTCACTGATCGGAAGCATTGCTCCAGCTAGCTGTTCCGATCACTTGATCTTACGGAATTAATTGTTCGCAATTAATCTGAACCTTGGTATTAGACTTAATGTACCTTGGGTGAAGGACATATTTCCTTCAAGGGCAATGTAGAAACAAATGATCTTTACTTTCTGTAACAACTGGGATTGTTAATGTTATAGTAAACTAAGTTGTTCCTTGCAGGAAGACCATTATGCAACAATTTCCATAAAATATGGTTTAACTTTGAGGAAATATCTACTTTCCAAATCCAATGAAATTCCCATTTACTAGGACATATGTAGTTATGAGCAAGCCATGTGGAATATTTAACAGTAAAATATCAATTACTAGAAAATCCCCAACATGGTTCATCTAGCAAATCAGTGACAGGTAAATGAGTACCTTTAATAACTTGAACTACCGAGGGGGGAACCACCAATGCAAGGGCATGCATGTTCGTTCCATGTGTGAGTTGGAGTGATAAATTGATCTACGGTGATATCCAAGTGTTGGATATCAAAGGTATCTAAATTTAATAACGATACTAAATTAATGGAATAACACCCATTGTCGAGAAAAAATAGGATATTAGATCGGGTGCCTCTTTTCCATCGTATGCCTTTAAGAAGCAAGGGTCAAATTTTTAAGATTTTATTTCATATAAAGGCGTCATTTTTCTGTAAATATTTGGCATGGCTTATTTGAACCCATAGGTTTGAATGATACGATATGATTTTACACCCCAGTTTTGCCGATAACACAGAATTTACCGCATTAGTGTTACGTAGACGAAGACCACCTTCACTCTTGGGTTGACAAAAAATCCCAATAAATCATAGGTATACCTTATTTCTTTTCTGCAGATTGTTTCCGAAAAAATTAAGATTGATTTTGTCTAGAAAATTAGAGATAGTCCTTGGAAGATGAGTCGTTGTCATTGCAAAGGAAGGAAGAGCCTCCAAATGACTTTGTATCAAAATTATTTTTTCAGCTTTGGAGACCCATTTTGAAGACCAACAATTCATTTTTTGTTTCGTTGTTTTTATTAAATGTTGAAAGTTATGTTTTGTGAGGTCTTAAGAGTTTAAAAAAAATGCTCCTAAGCCCGAGGAAAGATTTTGTAGTCATGTTGAAGTAGCTAGCCAAATAGTGTTTTCTAGTGTTGGCCACACATTTCAAAAAGACTGACTTATGGAAGTTGATATGTCTTTGAGAGTAGCACAAACTGTTGATTTAGATTTACATAATACTTCCTCCATTCTTATTTATATGACACAATAGGGTTTTGGACAATATTCACACAACCTTCTTTGACTTGTTTTTGTGGTTTATACTTAAGTAAAAACATATTTGTGTGCGGTCTTGTTAGATTCGTCTCAATAAATATTTTTTAAATATCAACTTTTTATAATTTTTTCTTATCCAAAATTGAAGGTATTAACATTTGAAATCGTGCATTGACAAACTTGACTAAATAACTGTGTCATTTAAATAAGAACATAGGAAGTAATAAACTGTCGTCAGCAAAGAGTAAGCAAGGAATAATAGGAGCTTTAGGCGTGACTTTGGTACTAATACTACTGTTATTTTCTTGAAAATGTAATAAGAGTTTTTGGGCCAATAATTTCATACAAATAACAACAAGTACAGGGAAAAGAGGATCCCCTTGTCATAATCCTCTCGTTGGAGTAATTCGATCTTTTGAGTTCATATTTATTTACCAGAGAGTAAGAAATTGTAATGACGCAAGTTTTGATCTAATTAATCCAAGTCTTATTAAAGCCAAATGCTCATAAAGTATCCCAAAGAAAGTCTCATTCTACTCTATCATAAGCCCTTTTCATATAAAATTTTAGTGCTAGCCAACCTGTCTTATTTTTATACTTACGAGTTGTTGGCCCGTGCGCTAGCGCGCACGGTCCCCTAAGGTACAGAAAAATAATTACTGATAAGGGAAAAACTAGGTCGTAACTAGACTTATCTAAACCAAACTAAATACCTAAACTAACCACTTAGAAACAAGTAGAGTGGTAAGCAAGGGTCGATATCCACAAGGATTTGCGGGTTTCGTAGCTAATAATGCTAACATAAGTTAGTTCAAAGATGGGTTGTTTGTTGGAAAAGGGAGTGTAAAAGCTAAATGGCTAAAATGAGGTGTAGAGATTTAAAACACTAGGGAATTGGGTTCACCAAGGGGTACATGCAATAGGGAAATAAGGAATTACGAACAAATCAGAACTACAAAGACATGTCGTAAGGGAATCAGTTTCTTAAACTACTCACAAGGCAATAAATCATGCTCCCACATTAATTCAAAGCTAGGGAGATACCATATCAATTCAAATCTCGGGAGATAACTAAGAAAATTTCAACCAAAATCGTATGACTCAAAGACTCACAATCCCTTGCCAAGTCAATGCATTTCACTCCATTGACTAAGCAAGGTTACGTCTAACCAAGCAAACAACGGATAAAAGCCCTCCAACAAAATTAAAATGAAACTGAAAATGGAATACCAAAATAACCAAATTTCACCTAAAGGTACATTAAAACAATCAGTGTACAATTCACAAGAAAGATTGTCCACTCCCCTGAACTTGGCTCAACCCATTCTGTTAATTTGCCAAGCCCAAATAACTGAAGTTATTTCAATCTTGGAAAACTATACCATTGGCGACCTCGCCTCTGAACCGGAACTATTTCTTCCGGCTTCATTATCACGAATTCAGAGCAGACAGGTATGAATCACAGTCTTTGATTTTCCCCAAATCAAATCCCCAAATCAGATCCAAATTTGAATCAAATAAATCCAAAATAAATACCCAAAATCAAATCAAATCCCCCAAATCAAATTAAATCCAAAAGATGAATGATTAAAATTAACTTTGAGAAATGCAGAAAGATCGATCCATAAAAATTGATGCCTCATACGATTCTAAAAAAATTGATTGATAGTATTACATCTGACTTAATTATATTGCTGCATCTATAACAAAAACAAAAAGAACAAATCATCAATTTCTCAACAAAAATGGAAATAAGTTCAATTAATTGGAGTGATTGAATGAAATTGAAGTTGTAACACAAAAGAGTCACACGCGTAGCAATAAATACACGGCTTTAGGATGAACACTCTGCAATCACCAAAAGATAAAGGATGATTGATATGTGTATTTTATATAGAGTTTTACCCCCGTCCCTTAGTACTTTTATGCAACAAATGAGCTCTTAGGAGCCGTTTTTAGTACTAATCTGTGTTATTGAGTGTACCTTGAGTTTCATGATTACTTGGTGATAAATTGGCCTTTTTAGGCTCGTTTCATGGTGATTTGGGCCACTACGTGATCCCGTGGGAGTTCGGGACGACTATCGTCGACTTGCGGGAGCCTTAGATTCTTATGGTTAAGCCCCGGAAGGTAGACTCGGTGTTACGGGCGAAGAGCAGTACATTTAGCTTTTCGCCCGGTTGATCTCCTTTCACCCACCGGGCGAGCAAGTGGAACTGCAGCATCTTCAACGGGCGCCCGGCGGGCGGCATATGCCCGGTGTCTGGCGGACGCGCAGCAAAACCAGAGGAGGCTAGAAATCTCATCCGCCTGACGGGCGAGGCGCGCCCGGCCTGGCGCGTGTCGAAGTAACAAGGACTGTCACAATTCACCAGGCGGGCAGACCTGCGCCCGACTGGCGGTTCTCGAGCTTTTCGCCCGGCGGGCGGCCGTCTGCCCGACCGGGCGACGACAACCTCTGCGCGTTTTCCTTTAGCTTATTTCCGGTTTTTGTTGGGCTTTATGGGCAAAACTATAAATATAGCCCTTAGTTAATTTAGTGACATACCTTATTATTCTAGTATTAGCACTTAGTTTTATCTTAGTTTTCTCTCAAATTCTCTACACTTAGTTTTATTATTCGAATTTAAAGCTCCAACTTTTTAGTTCTTCTTTTGTTCTTCATTTAGGTACTATTTCAATCTAAAGTTTGTTTATTCAATTTAATTGTTTTTACTTGCTTTATCAATTATTCTAATTATGTCTCCATTGATTAATATTGTTTTAGCTACCTTTATTATGTGCGAGTAGTTACTTTTCTAGGGTTTTGGGGATCCATGAATAATTATGAAGGGATGATTGAATAATTGTGATTGTTGGTATTGTGTTTGATTTCTATTGATTGGTTTATTTTACTATGCAATTAGATTTTCGCAGGTTTAATTGTGATAGTCATGCAATATCAAGTTAAGATTCGAGAGATGAAATTTGATATTTAGGCTTGTGTCAATAGGTGGAGTTATGATTAATAGCGAGAGCCCGTTGATTCTAAGTCTATGATTAGTATCGATTCGAGAGAGCATGCTTGTAACACCCCACTCTCAAAATTTGGACCTTTTATATAATCAAAACCTTGTTTTTATTTAATAAATTCATCGTCCAAACCTTGAGAGTGTCACTGCTACATTTATTCTCCTTAGAAAATAAATGCAAAGCAAAAAAAAACAATTTAAAACCATTAAATTCAAAATTAACTAAGTGGTCAAAAGGTGGTCAATAAAAAAAATATTACAACCAATTCCCATAAAATAAATAATAAAACCCAACTTAAACTGAAATAGAAATTGTCCCTTGACTAGGTGATAATTCTAAGCGTCTCCTCACTCGTAACCAAGTACATTTACCCACCTGCAAAAATAAATAGAAAAGAGACAAGAGAGACGAACTCCCAAAAATCAGATAAACTGAGTAATTCCAACTCCATCCCGTAAAATAAATAATTTTAGTCTTGAAAACGTTTGAGTATATAAAATAAGTAATTTAAACAACACGTACCAATTTAATAACTCCATTATTAAACTTATCACATAAGATCAATTTTAATTAAGTGAGGGAAAGAGAACGCTAAGGGTCGCGCGTAACCCTTGAGGATGGCCAAAGTAAGATGAGTACAGAATGTCCCTAGTGTGCACACCCCTCACTAATTAACTATGGGTCTCCACGACCGCGCACCAATAGAATTAGGAGGAAGACTAAGCAGAAAGTTTATTACAAAATAATAGAAACCTACTAGAAGCTTATCGGGTCTCCACTAAAGTGCACCGATAGAACAACATCTACAAGGGCAACCTGTTCCTAACCCTTACGGGCTTTTCCCTCTAAGATTACACTTTACGTAATTAATATTTTAATAAGGTCAAAGCGTATAGCACAAATAGTCACGTACACAACCCAAATGGCAATTACACAATTCATGGTCCATCATTAATAACATCACTTTGATGTATAGTTGCAACTCTAATAAACACGAGAGTCCTATACTCTTGTAATCCATATTCATTCGTTAACTATAACCAACTTCTGAGTCCACACTATTAAATTCCATACTCTACTTTGCAAAACATATACCCAGGTTTTTGATTTCGTAAAATACTAATAGTAATACAAATAAGATATACATACGGAGTAATAATACAATCTTATAGCCCATAAAATCAAATCACATAGTTCATATACACAACACTTAATCTCCCTATCACATAATAACACATAGATTGTCTAAAATATTTTTACTATCGGGACCTAAAAATGATGGACATTGAAAATTACCTTTCACGTAATGACGCGTAATTCCCAAATCAGTAATCTCCTTGCGTGCAATTTTAACAACCTCCGACTACGAATTAGCAATTGAGTAAATCTTAGTTAGTGTACCATGTAACAACAATCACCGCTAAAAATCTACTGACAAAACTTATTATTTTCATTGTTAGGAGTTGAAACTTATTCGTAAAACCCAATGAAAATAAAAAAATATCTCATAAGTTACAGGTTGCAAGCTTCCCTTTACTGATTTTCCAAGGCATATGAAAAGATAAAATTCAACTTTAATAAAACCAAATTAAAATCCTTTAAACAAAGTCAAAGTTTATTAACCTTGAGAAAAGAAGGAGAGATAAGGTGTTGAGACAAACAATAGCAGTTGGGCGATACAACTGGGTAGTAGCGGTGATTGATGGTCTACGTATGAAAGCTTGTCGGCGATTTAACAATATGCTTTATACATGTATATATTTTTGCCTTTGATGCTTTGGGTCTGTATGAAAGCAGAGAAGATAAGTAGGTGGAAATCTGGCATGGTGGTTTTGGGTTTGACATACTAGTAGGCGACAATGGTGGTACATAGTATGAGTAACGGCTAAAGGTAAGTGAGTGAAACGAGGGTTTCTCTGAGATCAATGAAGCAAAGGGTACAAATTGGGGTTTAGGGGCTATTTATAGTGAAGCATTATTAGGGTTAATTAACTCTCAAAAAGAATCAGAATTTTATTTTTGGAAATAAAAAGAAATTTAATTCAAAAATAAATTTTAGGGATTTATTTATTTAAAATCAATAAATTAAAATTATTTTTATTTATAATATCTATTAGAAAATACTCAAAAATCCGGGGTATTACAATGCTAGTCTAATTAATTTCGTTATTGATTATTGCTAATCGTTTATAATCCTGGATTGTTATTTTTTGGTGAACATATGCCCTAGATTATTTAATATCTGATTTCTTAATTGTTTAATTATTGTCGTAGTTTTAGTATACAAACCAACCAACTCTTGTTTCCCAATAGTCTAGATTAGTTGATTAATAGTAGAAAGAACGCATGTTTCCCTGTGGATTCGATCCTGACTTCCCTTACTACCTATCTAGTGTGAGGGGGTCGAAAAAGCACGAGGCTAATGCGTGACCTCGTCCCTCGTGGGCATGACGTTGTCAGATCAAGTGTAATTGGATTTCCTGTGAGTTTACACCCAATCAACTAGTAATATAGGAGTCGCCATTCAGTTTTTAACGACAATGAGAAAAACTGACAAAATCCGGTTATCGTGACATAAAGGGAGTGCCATTATGTTCGACCACGACGGCCATAGGTTCCCTTGTGATCCCTGGTGTGGGGATCGCTCAACGTACACCCGCAGCACAGAGATTGAGAGTTCGGGGGACTGTAACTACCGAGAGGAGTGCTCATCGATAATACTCCAGAGGCAGGTTATCCTTACTAGCTCAACATAAATAATTGAAGGGACATGCGTTAAACTATTAAACGATTCTGAATTGATTTTAGCAATATGCAACACATAATACTAAATCGATCGTGATTATCTTATTTAGATTGATTTAAGGTACCTAGCATGATAATTCAATTGTCCAAGGTATTATCTTATTAGGCGTGATAGATCAATCAAATTAATAGTTTGACAATCTTATAAAAGGGTGATAAAAGCGATTAAATCATATGAGGGACACATTACAACGCACCCTTGAGAGGTGCGTTGTGGTTCTCAGAAAACTAACCACTGGGCTTTGCTATTTCTCCTTTTATTTAACGAATCTCGGGTTTCCAAGCTATGTTCCGGTATTTAGGCTTAATTCATCAAGCTACAAGGGGCAGGATGCGTTCTGTTCGACTTTTGGGTCGATTGCGACAGAACGCCGGATCAATTTCGCAGCCTGAGGCTTAGGCTTAAGGCTAGAGTCAATACTCAGATTATGGAATTGTGTGTTTTCACGTCGGTTTTAGGCTGTATTTATAGGAAAAGAGTGTGTGGAAAGATAGATTTTAAGATACGAATCCAAAAGGAATCCGGAGATAAAACGGCACCAGGCATTTTCAGCGCCCAGGGGTTGGCCCCGAAGATTTCGGCGCCCAGATCCAGGCGTTGAAAATGGGATCTGGGCCGAGTTCTTTGTCAGATTTGGACTCTTAGAACACGGAGCTTTTGAGATTTATCCAAGTCTTTTAGTGCGTATTAACTTATGAAGGAATGCGTCTGGGCCCGTTACGAACTCTAGGTTCGTTAGGAATTTAATTAATACGTAACTCTTATTTTCGAATTATACCAGGAATGCAAATTCTATCTCTTTTAGGATTTATGTTGGAGTGCAACACCTAATTCTAACAGGTTTCTATTTTTATGACTTTGCCACTTTTAACAACTACCTTTTACGATAGTTACTATTCTTAGCAGGTTTCTATAAATAGCAGTTTTGGCTGAAATGAAAGGGTGGTTGAGATTCGTTATTTTATAGGAGATGCGTTGCCAAGTGGAGATTTATGTTCTCATCATCGAACCTTCCCTTTCGGGAATGGGGACAAAAGTAGGTGTCTACAGTTAGCCCCCACTTTGACTGAGTCTCGAGATGAGACGATGGTCAAAGTATTAGACGGAGTGCGTCATACAAGCCATGGTGTATGTGACCTGTTTTGCGAGGGTCTCACGAGCCCCCGAGTGATAACATTTGACTTAAGGGTCATCACTTGAAGTGTTAACGCATTCCTCATGCGTCATTGGAATTTGTTAACTGATAGTATAGAAACTCTCTCACTTTGTCATTGGAAGTGTCTAAAGATGTTTTCGAAAACAAAGCTATAAAGTGTAACTAGGCCTGGCCAAGCCCAATCACGAGGTAAAACGTTTTTAAAGATTCTCATTTTCAGGGTTAGCTAAACGAGAAAACCCCCTTGTTTTTATAGGACGTAAAACAAAGGAAAATCCAGCACATCGCTCTTTTTTGGAAAAAACGGAAAACCGATCCTTTGATTTTTGGTAAAGGGAAACCATCCTTTGATTTTTGGAAAAGAGAAACCAGGAAAAGTTATCGCTGCAGCGACTAAGGACCTGCGCGGTTAGTGGCGCAGACCCCGCCCGCGGAAGGTGGGCGAGCCTGTCCGCTGAGGGTGGACTCCCCGTCCGTTGGAAGTGGACGAATCTGTTTTGATGTTTTTTGAAATAAGGACCTACGCGGTTTGTGACGTAGACCCCGCCGGCTGAAGATGGCAAGCCTGTCCGTTGAGGGTGGATGCCCCGTCCGATAGAAGTGGACGAATCTGTTTCGATGTTTTGAAAATAAGGACCTACGCGGTTAGTGACGTAGACCCCGCCCGCTGAAGGTGGGCGAGCCCTGTCCGCTAAGGGTGGACGCCCTGCCCGCTGGAGGTGAGCGAACCAGAATTCGTCTTTTCGATTTGGGACTCGCGTGGTACGTGCTGCGATCTTGCCTGATTGAGGTGGGCAAGTCCCTATTTCATTTGTTCTTGTGATTTCTTTTGAGAATTTCTTTTTATTCATTCTTGTAAGAGCGAATTCTTTCGAGGGATGCTCAGATTTAGTTGCAACCTGAATGTGGGTTGACAACGTGCTTAGACGGGCCATTGTCTCGTGGTCATCATCTTTCATGGTTTTGAGCTAGTCTTTACGGCTCAATTTTTCTACTACTTGGGTCCTTGATTAGGGGACTATGTATAAGTATAAACGGCGACCTTTGTCTTGAGGTTGTAATCCGGTTTGAGATTATCCAAACACGGGACTTCGTACAGCGTAGTCTGGGAATATTGTTTTAACTTTGCATACTCTCTTTTGAAATATATATTTTCTTTCGAGCCCTCAAGCACTCGTGCTTGACGGTCATTTCTTGTCAAAGAGGTTCCTTGGGGATACGCATTTTGTAATGTCCTTGATCGTGTTTGGGATCGTGCTCGTAAGTGCGAGCGATCTTTGTAGCGGTGTACTACTCTTAACAAAGCCGTGAGGTACGACTTTCAGTAAAGAAATCGGCAACTTTCGAGTCGAATGGATACGGCAGGGCCCTATAGAATTCAGGGCTTCTTTTGGGCCTAAGCTCATTTTCGGCGCCCAAGCCTGGGCGTTAGAAATAATTCACGCCCAAGTGGGGAGTTGAAAATATTGTTTGGCTGGTTTTTTGATGACACAGTTGGCCTCTTGTTCGTTCGTTTATTTCCCTTGGAAATTCTACGTATTCTCTTCTCTTTTGTTTTTCTTTATTTTTGGAACGTAGAATTTTATTAGAGATCACAATGAGTTCAGTGATCGTGATGATTTCTCGAGAAGCCGTAGCCGATTGGTGGACTATGGTGTTTGTCTCTTTGGGGCGATTATTTAAAGGAACTGTCACTCTTAAGGCGTACAGTTATTGCAATAGTTGGGCGAGTCTATATGGCCAGAGGAACATACCTTGAGGCGTAAGACTTTGATCGCGTATATATTTTTTTATTTTGCTACGGTCGTTTCGTAGCTTGGAGCCCCGAAGTATGCATGTTGGGATACTTCCTTTTGGCGTACGATTTTTGTAGGTTCTTCCAAGAAAGATGTCTTGGGGTCCCGCTCGTGTAGGTGCGAGCTATCCGTTCCGTGGTAGGTAATATTTTTCTACCTTTAATCCTTAATGTAAAAGTCGTGTGGCTTGCATTTTGAATTTGGGCGATAAGTAGTCTTTGCCTCATACTCTTGGTCGTGCCCGCATTAGTGCAATATGCCTTACTCTTTTTTTTTAGACTTATTGAAGGAAATAATGCCCTTGGTCCAAATATGCATTCTATGTTAAGTCTAATAAGTGCGGTTCAGTATTAATTAACAAGTTAATAATTCAGTGAGATCAAGTGAGCTGAATGCCTAGCTAGAGGCCGCTTCAGTTCAAGTGGAATTAATGATATAAATCCACAGCTTACTCTTGACTGAACCCGTAGGGTCACACAAATAGTACGTAAACGGATCAAGTATTTAATTGCATTAAATACTCCATCTATGGATATTCGGAATCGAAGGATCTTGGTTTCAGTGGGAGCTGAGATCGTCACAGGCAAGAAATGAATACTCCGGAAACGATGATATTGCCGGAAACGGAAATATGGATCGTATCGGAAATATAAATATTATCCAAGTCGTAGATGTTGCCGGAAACGGAAACATGGTACGTATCGGAAAATATTATCGGAAATGGAAATATTGCCGGAATCGGAAATATTGCCGGAAACGGAAATATTGTCAGAATCGGAAATATTATCGGAATCGGAAAATAATTCCGGAAACGGAAATATTAAATATTTGTTCGAAACGGAAATTGATTCCGGAATCGGAAATATTGAATATTGTTCGTATCGGAAATGAATTCCGGAATCGGGAAATTAATTGGAAGCGTATCGTACGAATTAGCATCGGACGAGGCCTGCCAGACGAAGGCCCAGCACGAAGCCGGGCCATCGCCCAGCAAGCCAGCGCGCCACAAACGCACCAGCCAAGGCTGCGCCAGGCCCACCGCAAGGCAGGCCCAGCGCGCGCCAAGGCTACGGCAGCGTGTGGGCTTGCGGCAGTGAGCTGCGAGCTCGCGGGATGCGCGCGCGCGCATGGCGCCCCTCGTGGGCTGCTGTGCGTGCGTGTGTGTTTGTGTGCTACTCGAATCCTAAAGCTACCGGGATTTGTCATATGATTAAATCTAATCCTAAAAGATTTAGTTTATTTAATTAGAGTCCTAGTAGGATTATAATTAAATAAATTAGTATCCTAATAGGATTCCAAATCCTTTTCCATAACTCTATAAATAGGTGCCTAGGGTCACATATTTGCATCGAGCATTCAAGTATTCAAAGTGAGTTTTTGAGAGCAAAATTCAGTCATACAATTGCCTATAAAGTGCCGAAAATTCTAAGTACCTTAAGGGCGATTCTAGTTGGTCAATCTTAAGGCGGATCCGGACGTGCTGTGGACTATCTACGGAGGGACGACACTTGGAGTCCTAAAGACTTGTTCTTGTTCGGTTCGGGCGCAGCTAGGGAGGGCACGCAACAAAGAGTATGCATCTAAACTATGCTAAATGATTATGTGTAAATAATATGTTTTCCTAGCTTTATGGTTTTTCCGCATGATTTATGGATTGTCATATGTATCATAACCTAACAGTGGTATCACGAGCCTCTTATTATTTCATAATCTAAAATTGCATGAACATGGTTAAATATTACAAATTTGCAAGAATTAAAAGGGGTGATTAATTTTCGTAATTGTTAATTAATTGCAAATTGCGTTTATTTAATTATACGTACGCAATTTTTCGGCAGTTTCTTCGTTACTCATCCAAATCGAGTGATTTTTGTGTCAATTCCGCATGTAAAAGGCATTCTAAAATTTTGACAAAAATAGTGTTTTTCTGCCAAACCCAGAATTCTCAAATTCGAAGCCTAACTATGACTTTTCGGAGGTTTTAGTTTTTCGAATGCAAAATTTCGTAAATTTAAGATGTTAAATTAAATATTTGCGATTCTTGTTGATAAATCTTGAATTTTTGATTGACCTACTGTATATGTTTAACAAGTTTGAATGCCTAGCCTTGTTAATTATGCAATATAATTTGTAATTATGTTTAATTTGTTGAAAATTAGAATAATTTAGAATTAATTTGATTTTCATAATTAATTATAATTTAATTAGATACCTATGATTAAAAACCACCATAAAAATTGTAAATTTATGTTAAATTTTAAATTTTTATGACCTAGGCCTGAATCCATGTTAATCGGAAATCAATTGAATAATAAATTTTCGATTTTTCGCCCTAAAATTATGAAATTAATATTATTTATTAATTTGTCATTAATTTTAAATATAAAATTTTTAAATTTTATGCGATTCGCTCATATAACTTGCACGCACAAAGCAATGGACGCTACGTGTTACCCTTAAGGGGTGTTGTATAGTGCGGGCATGTGACGACGAGCAAGGGAGCTCGTCGCCCATGCGGCACGAATGCAATGAGCAAGGCCATGGTGCACGAGCACAAGGCAGCAGCCCTGCCTTGTGTCGTGGGCTGTGAGCAATGGACGAATGGGCGAGGGCGAAAGCAAGGCACAGCAGTCGCGTGTGGGCAGCAAGCGAGCTGCGCCACAGCGCGCACTGCCTCGTGCAAGCGTGCGGAGCCTAGCGCGCAGCGAGCGCAAGCTCGCGTGCCACGAGTGCTACGCCCAGCGTCGATGCCTCGCGCAGCGAGCGAGGCTCGCAGGATCGAGCGCTGGCAAGCGCGCGCAGCGAGCAATGGCCCGCATAAAGCGAGCGCTGGCGAGCGCGCGCAGCGAGCGCTGGCTCGCATGAAGCGAGCGTTGGCGAGCGAGCGCAGCGAGCGATGGCTCGCGTGCATCGAGTGCTGGCGCGCGCAGCGATCACCAGCTCGCGTGATGCCTTGCGAAGGAGAGCAGCAGCAGCGATGCGACGCAGCGCATGGGCTGCGCGCACATGGCCATCGATGGTTGTGTGCGTGTGGCCCATGGGCGTGCGTTGCGTGGGGTTGTTGCGTTGCGATTGGATCGTTTTGAAATTTTCAGTTTACGTAATTTTAATTAATTTTAAAATTAATAATTTAAATTATTTTCTTGGATTTTAATTTTGAATATTGTAATTATAATAAATTTTATTTATTCTAATTATTTTACTAAAATTAAAATCATGAATTAATTTAAATACGACTGAAATTAAATTAAACTTTTTGGATTCAATTATAAATTTATATGAGCTTTAAATTTTAATAAAATTTGTATGTTTCCGGTTAGACTAGAAATACATTTTTATGTTTAAAATTAGTAAAGCATATGAATTTATTGGTTTAAGTGGGAGCCCTTTTAGTCATAAACTCTTGATTAGGTCTACAAATCCTTAAGGTTAAAACAACTTGATTAGAATTAATAAGGACTGAATAATTGGTAGATTATTGGTGCCCTTGATTAATTGCTGCAAATGTTTACGTGATGCATAATGTGTTTTACTAACTAGCTATGTGGGAAATTCATGATAATGAATGGGTGAATGGTATATATTGTATATGTACTGTTTTGCAGGTTATGAAGTGACTAGTATGGCCCAAATAGGATAGAAAATATGGTCTGCGTACCATTAATTTGAATGTAATTGGTCTAAAGTACCAAAGTTGTTTTTCAATTCAAATATGGTCTGCGTACCATCAAATAGTTGTAATTAGTTATAATTATAGCTTATCCTATTTGAAGAAAATGGTGCCTCCCACGGAGATTTTCAAGACGGACTTTGAAGTTAAAGCTTCAAGATGAAGTCGGGCCATACTAGATCACATTTATCTTATGCATGTTTTAAGTTATTTATTGCTTTTAAATATGTCTTAAAATGCATGAGATCAAAAGCTTGATTATGTTGCATGATTAAGGATTTTAGTTCACTTAAAATCTAACCAACATAGTAAGAGCCTTAAGTTCCAAACTTAAAAATTGAGTTAAAAGGTGTCATGCCAAAATATACACTTGCTTGGATATCCTTTACATCAATCTAGTAATAGTTTTCGCTCAGCGAGGTGTTACTTATTGGTCCTAAAGGGGCAAGGTACACAAATAATTGTGAGTACATGTTAGTTTTGGTGAAACTCAACGATATAAGTAAGAAGTCCTTTTATGTCGTGGCAAAATCGATAGTTTACCTAATAAGTTCTTAGACGTACCTATCAACCAAGAGTGGTTTCTAGACTATTAGCAAAAGGCTTTTGCTTACCTAAAATGTTTTAGGATTAAGTCGACAAACTGTGCTTAGTTCTTCAATGATTTTAGGATCTTGGAATCATTTTATTCACACCTGCCGGAACAATAAACTCGAATAAAATGCTAATAACTTGTTGAAATTGCATGATTGCTTTAATTTTCAAGTTATTACTCATGATAAATGTTTAGACTTTGCATGCTTCAATGTATGTTTTAATTATTGTTTATAATTAAATATCTTGCACTGCAGTAAATCCTTTTAGAAAGGTAACAGTAAATTTCCTCGATTGGTAGTGAATCCAAGAACGATTCACGGAAAAGAGAGAAAGTGAGCAATTTAAAATGTACGTTTCTTATATCGACTTTTATGGTTGTTTTCGAATATCAAAATCGAATGGCAAACCAATTGGTGCTTGTGAATTCAAAATACAATGTAGTTTTGAGATCATAAAGCATTGAGTTTAAACGCTCAGCCTTACCAATGGTTAACAACCTAATATCTTTGTCCATTTATTTCTCGAATGAGTCTAGTCCCTAGACATTCGAATAGATCGATACTTAGAGAACTTTAGAAGCTTCTGGTAAGATCATCTAGTTGAAACAAAATATTCAACATAAATTAAAATGGTAAAGAACCTTGTTGGTGACATTGGACATGTCTAACAAAGTATAAAAGTCAACACCAAAGAATTCAATTCTTAAGACTATAAGAAAGGGTACAAGAAATAGGAAAACAAAGGAACATATGAAAGGAATTTACGATTCCGTTTCTACCTATAAGTTTATGTTTAAAGAGAAGTGACCTAGCAATCAAACTTCCTTGGTATCATATACCGCTTGAGGTTCTTACTTCGGTAATAACTCAAACAATGGAAGCTAGGATACACTAATGACCTACAAGTGGGAAATGAAGCATGGCAATGCTACATTAGTTGTAGGGTCATCTAGTTTGTTTTAAGTCCTTTCAAAGGCTGGAACTTAATGGCTATTTTGTTCCATAATCAGCATACCTAAATTTCTGTTTTCAAACACAGAAAGACTCACATTCAGAAGAACAAAAACAATGTTTGTTTGTTTATTTGAATGAAATGGTCATTTAAGGGTTGAGTCAATATGCTTGATTAAAACAAACAACTCTTTAAAGAACTTTACTAGGTTCAAATCAACCCCTTGATTTGAGTTCCACTAATCTTTGGCATTGTTGCTTAGACCATATCAACAAGTTAACATTCAAAAGCTCTATTTTGATGGACTTTTGAAAGTTCATTGATTTCTAGATCAATTTAAGACGACTAGTCTTACTTGTTGAAAGTAACAAAAGATATGAACTATTGTTAGAACGCCTAGACAATAGAGTTCAAAGCTAAAGAAAGATTTTATGACTTTATTATTTCACATGGATTTGAGTGAATATAGGTTTATTTACTCAAATGTGATATATGTTGAATCTGTTTGGCTAGTTCAAAGATTCAGAAGTATAAATCCCACTTGGTAAGAAATCATAAAGATCTAGGATAGATCATGTTAATGATTGCTTGAGACCAATAATGATCATCAATGATTGTGTGTTGTAATTTCACAATCTAGCTCCATGAGATATGACATATCTAAGTGGAATGATCGAAGTCAATTAGTACTTGATTCGATCAATGATGAATCATAAAGACTTTTCCTATAATTTCTAAAACAAAATGCTCAACTACCACCAAACTAAACCAAATTCGTCAAAGCTATTGAAAAGTAATTTCAGGATATCTTTTCAATTATATATATCTAAAGAGTTGCTAAACTCAGTGGGAGCTTAGTGTTTGTTATTCAACAAACTAAGGCCCAAGTATAGATATATGTTTCATTGTGATTTATTCAAATGAGACACAAGGGTATTGTTTCTACCACGAATTTTGAGAACATAATGTTTGTTTGCTCGAAATGATGTCCTTTTGGAGATTCATTTCCAAAATGACAAGTGGGAGAAAATAGACCTCGAAAGTCTTCGAGGCGAACAACAAACATAAACGGACATTCCGGAGGCTTTTTGAAGTGCTTCAGAAAATCCGAACTTATCCTTTAAAGACTTTAGAAGTGGCTTTAAAGAATAGACATCTCTTAGAAGACTTTACAAGTGCTTCAAGGAGAACAGAATATTCAAAGGACTTTCAAGTGGCTATTGATATTCTATTGTTTGATGTTCTATACCCAAGTAGGCATAGAGTTCAAGTCACTGAAACTATGAGATTCTTCTATTAAATAGTGAAGAATCATGGAGTTCAGGTCACTGAAGCTATGCGATTCTTCTATTAGATAGTGAAGAAACCTACAACTTGCAGTCAAACTATTATCATGTAGATTAATGAGTTTGTGACTTGTAAGAAAGCTATCAAGTGAGCTGAATGCCTAGCTAGAGGCCGCTTCAGTTCAAGTGGAATTAATGATATTAATCCACAGCTTACTCTTGACTGAACCCGTAGGGTCACACAAATAGTACGTAAACGGATCAAGTATTTAATGGCATTAAATACTCCATCTATGGATATTCGGAATCGACGGATCTTGGTTTCAGTGGGAGCTGAGATCGTCACAGGCAAGAAAAGAATACTCCGGAAACGATGATATTGCCGGAAACGAAAATATGGATCGTATCGGAAATATAAATATTATCCAAGTCGTAGATGTTGCCGGAAACGGAAACATGGTACGTATCGGAAAATATTATCGGAAATGGAAATATTGCCGGAATCGGAAATATTGCCGGAAACGGAAATATTGTCAGAATCGGAAATATTATCGGAATCGGAAAATAATTCCGGAAACGGAAATATTAAATATTTGTTCGAAACGGAAATTGATTCCGGAATCGGAAATATTGAATATTGTTCGTATCGGAAATGAATTCCGGAATCGGGAAATTAATCGGAAGCGTATCGTACGAATTAGCATCGGACGAGGCCTGCCAGACGAAGGCCCAGCACGAAGCCGGGCCATCGCCCAGCAAGCTAGCGCGCCACAAACGCACCAGCCAAGGCTGCGCCAGGCCCACCGCAAGGCAGGCCCAGCGCGCGCCAAGTCTACGGCAGCGTGTGGGCTTGCGGCAGTGAGCTGCGAGCTCGAGGGCTGCGCGCGCGCGCATGGCGCCCCTCGTGGGCTGCTGTGCGTGCGTGTGTGTTTGTGTGCTACTCGAATCCTAAAGCTACCGGGATTTGTCATATGATTAAATCTAATCCTAAAAGATTTAGTTTATTTAATTAGAGTCCTAGTAGGATTATAATTAAATAAATTAGTATCCTAATAGGATTCCAAATCCTTTTCCATAACTCTATAAATAGGTGCCTAGGGTCACATATTTGCATCGAGCATTCAAGTATTCAAAGTGAGTTTTTGAGAGCAAAATTCAGTCATACAATTGCCTATAAAGTGCCGAAAATTCTAAGTACCTTAAGGGCGATTCTAGTTGGTCAATCTTAAGGCGGACCCGGACGTGCTGTGGACTATCTACGGAGGGACGACACTTGGAGTCCTAAAGACTTGTTCTTGTTCGGTTCGGGCGCAGCTAGGGAGGGCACGCAACAAAGAGTATGCATCTAAACTATGCTAAATGATTATGTGTAAATAATATGTTTTCCTGGCTTTATGGTTTTTCCGCATGATTTATGAATTGTCATATGTATCATAACCTAACAGTGGTATCACGAGCCTCTTATTATTTCATAATCTAAAATTGCATGAACATGGTTAAATATTACAAATTTGCAAGAATTAAAAGGGGTGATTAATTTTCGTAATTGTTAATTAATTGCAAATTGTGTTTATTTAATTATACGTACGCAATTTTTCGGCAGTTTCTTCGTTACTCATCCAAATCGAGTGATTTTTGTGTCAATTCCGCATGTAAAAGGCATTCTAAAATTTTGACAAAAATAGTGTTTTTCTGCCAAACCCAGAATTCTCAAATTCGAAGCCTAACTATGACTTTTCGGAGGTTTTAGTTTTTCGAATGCAAAATTTCGTAAATTTAAGATGTTAAATTAAATATTTGCGATTCTTGTTGATAAATCTTGAATTTTTGATTGACCTACTGTATATGTTTAACAATTTTGAATGCCTAGCCTTGTTAATTATGCAATATAATTTGTAATTATGTTTAATTTGTTGAAAATTAGAATAATTTAGAATTAATTTGATTTTCATAATTAATTATAATTTAATTAGATACCTATGATTAAAAACCACCATAAAAATTGTAAATTTATGTTAAATTTTAAATTTTTATGACCTAGGCCTGAATCCATGTTAATCGGAAATCAATTGAATAATAAATTTTCGATTTTTCGCCCTAAAATTATGAAATTAATATTATTTATTAATTTTTCATTAATTTTAAATATAAAATTTTTAAATTTTATGCGATTCGCTCATATAACTTGCACGCACAAAGTAATGGACGCTACGTGTTACCCTTAAGGGGTGTTGTATAGTGCGGGCATGTGACGACGAGCAAGGGAGCTCGTCGCCCATGCGGCACGAATGCAATGAGCAAGGCCATGGTGCACGAGCACAAGGCAGCAGCCCTGCCTTGTGTCGTGGGCTGTGAGCAATGGACGAATGGGCGAGGGCGAAAGCAAGGCACAGCAGTCGCGTGTGGGCAGCAAGCGAGCTGCGCCACAGCGCGCACTGCCTCGCGCAAGCGTGCGGAGCCTAGCGCGCAGCGAGCGCAAGCTCGCGTGCCACGAGTGCTACGCCCAGCGTCGATGCCTCGCGCAGCGAGCGAGGCTCGCAAGATCGAGCGCTGGCAAGCGCGCGCAGCGAGCAATGGCCCGCATAAAGCGAGCGCTGGCGAGCGCGCGCAGCGAGCGCTGGCTCGCATGAAGCGAGCGCTGGCGAGCGAGCGCAGCGAGCGATGGCTCGCGTGCATCGAGTGCTGGCGCGCGCAGCGAGCACCAGCTCGCGTGATGCCTTGCGAAGGAGAGCAGCAGCAGCGATGCGACGCAGCTCATGGGCTGCGCGCACATGGCCATCGATGGTTGTGTGCGTGTGGCCCATGGGCGTGCGTTGCGTGGGGTTGTTGCGTTACGATTGGATCGTTTTGAAATTTTAATTTGAAATTTTCAGTTTACGTAATTTTAATTAATTTTAAAATTAATAATTTAAATTATTTTCTTGGATTTTAATTTTGAATATTGTAATTATAATAAATTTTATTTATTCTAATTATTTTACTAAAATTAAAATCATGAATTAATTTAAATACGACTGAAATTAAATTAAACTTTTTGGATTCAATTATAAATTTATATGAGCTTTAAATTTTAATAAAATTTGTATGTTTCCGGTTAGACTAGAAATACATTTTTATGTTTAAAATTAGTAAAGCATATGAATTTATTGGTTTAAGTGGGAGCCCTTTTAGTCATAAACTCTTGATTAGGTCTACAAATCCTTAAGGTTAAAACAACTTGATTAGAATTAATAAGGACTGAATAATTGGTAGATTATTGGTGCCCTTGATTAATTGCTGCAAATGTTTACGTGATGCATAATGTGTTTTACTAACCAGCTATGTGGGAAATTCATGATAATGAATGGGTGAATGGTATATATTGTATATGTACTGTTTTGCAGGTTATGAAGTGACTAGTATGGCCCAAATAGGATAGAAAATATGGTCTGCGTACCATTAATTTGAATGTAATTGGTCTAAAGTACCAAAGTTGTTTTTCAATTCAAATATGGTCTGCGTACCATCAAATAGTTGTAATTAGTTATAATTATAGCTTATCCTATTTGAAGAAAATGGTGCCTCCCACGGAGATTTTCAAGACGGACTTTGAAGTTAAAGCTTCAAGATGAAGTCGGGCCATACTAGATCACATTTATCTTATGAATGTTTTAAGTTATTTATTGCTTTTAAATATGTCTTAAAATGCATGAGATCAAAAGCTTGATTATGTTGCATGATTAAGGATTTTAGTTCACTTAAAATCTAACCAACATAGTAAGAGCCTTAAGTTCCAAACTTAAAAATTGAGTTAAAAGGTGTCATGCCAAAATATACACTTGCTTGGATATCCTTTACATCAATCTAGTAATAGTTTTCGCTCAGCGAGGTGTTACTTATTGGTCCTAAAGGGGCAAGGTACACAAATAATTGTGAGTACATGTTAATTTTGTTGAAACTCAACGATATAAGTAAGGAGTCCTTTTATGTCGTGGCAAAATCGATAGGTTTACCTAATAAGTTCTTAGACGTACCTATCAACCAAGAGTAGTTTCTAGACTATTAGCAAAAGGCTTTTGCTTACCTAAAATGTTTTAGGATTAAGTCGACAAACTGTGCTTAGTTCTTCAATGATTTTAGGATCTTGGAATCATTTTATTCACACCTGCCGGAACAATAAACTCGAATAAAATGCTAATAACTTGTTGAAATTGCATGATTGCTTTAATTTTCAAGTTATTACTCATGATAAATGTTTAGACTTTGCATGCTTCAATGTATGTTTTAATTATTGTTTATAATTAAATATCTTGCACTGCAGTAAATCCTTTTAGAAAGGTAACAGTAAATTTCCTCGATTGGTAGTGAATCCAAGAACGATTCACGGAAAAGAGAGAAAGTGAGCAATTTAAAATGTACGTTTCTTATATCGACTTTTATGGTTGTTTTCGAATATCAAAATCGAATGGCAAACCAATTGGTGCTTGTGAATTCAAAATACAATGTAGTTTTGAGATCATAAAGCATTGAGTTTAAACGCTCAGCCTTACCAATGGTTAACAACCTAATATCTTTGTCCATTTATTTCTCGAATGAGTCTAGTCCCTAGACATTCGAATAGATCGATACTTAGAGAACTTTAGAAGCTTCTGGTAAGATCATCTAGTTGAAACAAAATATTCAACATAAATTAAAATGGTAAAGAACCTTGTTGGTGACATTGGACATGTCTAACAAAGTATAAAAGTCAACACCAAAGAATTCAATTCTTAAGACTATAAGAAAGGGTACAAGAAATAGGAAAACAAAGGAACATATGAAAGGAATTTACGATTCCGTTTCTACCTATAAGTTTATGTTTAAAGAGAAGTGACCTAGCAATCAAACTTCCTTGGTATCATATACCGCTTGAGGTTCTTACTTCGGTAATAACTCAAACAATGGAAGCTAGGATACACTAATGACCTACAAGTGGGAAATGAAGCATGGCAATGCTACATTAGTTGTAGGGTCATCTAGTTTGTTTTAAGTCCTTTCAAAGGCTGGAACTTAATGGCTATTTTGTTCCATAATCAACATACCTAAATTTCTGTATTCAAACACAGAAAGACTCACATTCAGAAGAACAAAAACAATGTTTGTTTGTTTATTTGAATGAAATGGTCATTTAAGGGTTGAGTCAATATGCTTGATTAAAACAAACAACTCTTTAAAGAACTTTACTAGGTTCAAATCAACCCCTTGATTTGAGTTCCACTAATCTTTGGCATTGTTGCTTAGACCATATCAACAAGTTAACATTCAAAAGCTCTATTTTGATGGACTTTTGAAAGTTCATTGATTTCTAGATCAATTTAAGACGACTAGTCTTACTTGTTGAAAGTAACAAAAGATATGAACTATTGTTAGAACGCCTAGACAATAGAGTTCATAGCTAAAGAAAGATTTTATGACTTTATTATTTCACATGGATTTGAGTGAATATAGGTTTATTTACTCAAATGTGATATATGTTGAATCTGTTTGGCTAGTTCAAAGATTCAGAAGTATAAATCCCACTTGGTAAGAAATCATAAAGATCTAGGATAGATCATGTTAATGATTGCTTGAGACCAATAATGATCATCAATGATTGTGTGTTGTAATTTCACAATCTAGCTCCATGAGATATGACATATCTAAGTGGAATGATCGAAGTCAATTAGTACTTGATTCGATCAATGATGAATCGTAAAGACTTTTCCTATAATTTCTAAAACAAAATGCTCAACTACCACCAAACTAAACCAAATTCGTCAAAGCTATTGAAAAGTAATTTCAGGATATCTTTTCAATTATATATATCTAAAGAGTTGCTAAACTCAGTGGGAGCTTAGTGTTTGTTATTCAACAAACTAAGGCCCAAGTATAGATATATGTTTCATTGTGATTTATTCAAATGAGACACAAGGGTATTGTTTCTACCACGAATTTTTGAGAACATAATGTTTGTTTGCTCGAAATGATGTCCTTTTGGAGATTCATTTCCAAAATGACAAGTGGGAGAAAATAGACCTCGAAAGTCTTCGAGGCGAACAACAAACATAAACGGACATTCCGGAGGCTTTTCGAAGTGCTTCAGAAAATCCGAACTTATCCTTTAAAGTCTTTAGAAGTGGCTTTAAAGAATAGACATCTCTTAGAAGACTTTACAAGTGCTTCAAGGAGAACAGAATATTCAAAGGACTTTCAAGTGGCTATTGATATTCTATTGTTTGATGTTCTATACCCAAGTAGGCATAGAGTTCAAGTCACTGAAACTATGAGATTCTTCTATTAAATAGTGAAGAATCATGGAGTTCAGGTCACTGAAGCTATGCGATTCTTCTATTAGATAGTGAAGAAACCTACAACTTGCAGTCAAACTATTATCATGTAGATTAATGAGTTTGTGACTTGTAAGAAAGCTATGACGAAACCCAGATTCCCTAAAATGGTTAGAGGCCATATATAGACTCAAATGTTTTAAATGGCTAGAGGCCATAAAACGTACTCAATGTTTTGATGACAAAATTGAAATTTTGTTGATTTGCAAGAATAGTTTCACACCTATTGGTTGCAAGTTTGTTTTAAGGATAAAAAACATCAAACATGGAATTGTGTTCACACACAAAGCTAGATTAGTTGCTAAAGGTTACAAGAAAATTCATGGCATGGATTGTGTTGAAACCTCATGCATAATCGTGATGCTCAAGTCTATAACTCAAGCAATGATTGCATATTGGTACATATGACAATTGGATGACAAAACGTATTCCTCAATCAAATGTTGGAAGAAAACTATGTACATGGCATGTCATAGGATTTGTGGATCCAAATAAATGCTTGAAAAGGAATGCTAACTTATGAAATCTAAGTACAGATTTAAGCAAGCAATTGGGAATTGGAACTGTATTTTAGTGAAGCTAATAAGCATTTTAGTTTCATAAAATATACATGATTCTTATAGATATATAAGAAGTTTAGTGGGAGTACGTAAAACTTATTTGGTCCTATGTGTATCACACATATCTCTCTATTGTGAAATAACATTCAAATGCTAATGACTTAGGTTTGAAATTATTCATCAATGATGGACCAAGGCGAAACTTAGTACATACTGGGTATTAAGATCTATTTACAAAGATCTTATGATATTGTTTAGTAATGGCATTTACTAAATCAAACACGAAAGACTCCATTGGAGATATTCGATCCATATGAATAAATCTAAGTAATGAATGTTTGAACTAAGTATAAGCATTTACTAAGTTAAACATCAAAGAATCTAATGAGATTCTTCACCTATATTATATGTCAAAGAATTTAGTTGGATTCAGTATCTACTGTAACTGAATGAGCTAAAGTTACATGAATAGAATTCAATTGGGAATTATTCTGCAAAAAAATTTATCATGTATATAATATAATATGAGGATCGCCAAAAACGTATCGTATGACTTTAGGCATGACGAACATATACCAATCTCTATTGATCTAAGTGAAGATCAACTAGATTGAGATCAAGAATACTTATGGTACTTGAAAAGGTACATAGGAATAGTTCTTGATTCAAGGAAATAAAGATATGCTAAATATTGATGCTACACGCATAAACACTGGCAAAGGATCAAGCAAGACCCTTTGGAGTTAACCATTGATAAGACGAGCTATAGAGCATCGTGTTTTGAAATGGCAACATGGATTGGAGACCATGAGTTGTTGCGTGGGATATTAAAATATTAATTTCTAAGTTCTAAGATATAGTTGGAAAGTCTTCCGCATATCTGTGAACTGCTTGGATAAGTAAATCCAAACAAAGCATCACTAGCAACCTATACAGTTGAAGTAAAAGTACTTATTGCCTAAGAAGCAATAAAATAGAGTTGTTTATATGAGTTCTTCATTGAACTTAGGAAGATCACATGTCTGTTGACTTAATGGTTCTTCATTGCAAAATGCGTAGAACCACCAATGTAGCAAGAAAGACTAGATCACAAAATAAACATACTCAAAAGTTCTTATCATCATATCTCGAAGAACATTCGATGAAAAGGATGTTAAGATTGGCAAAGCGTGACAACTAAACCTATGCAACAAGTGAGAAGCAACACTCACGTTGTAGCACTGGAAATCAAGCATAGCTTTGAATTCCATGAACTGTTTTAAAGATGGGTTTGAGGCCCATGGTTGTAAAACATTGGGGTTGAACATTTATCATATATGAAATGTATTTTCATATTCCATTTAATCTTGGTTTAGTATTAAATGATGAGTCCCTTCAATTTGACGAAATATTCAAGATAGACTGTCAGGACCAGTCCTGTGACTAAGAAATGTCTATCAAGTGAACTTGAATGTCAAAAGTTGAAAATGGTCCCTAGTCGGAGTTTTCTATAAAATTGGACGCATAGAAAACGTTAGACGATTAGAATGCAAGATGACTAGTAGTTCTGTTTCTTGAACTATGTGGATATGGCAATGTCATAATCATTTGCATAGATACTTACTTTGGGAAGACTAGTATCGGACAAGACCTATGAAACTTTACTGTAAGAGATGAAAATCTGTGATAAGTAAATTTCATTAAAATTATTAGACACTAAACCCTCAATACCTGAGTGATTTGAGATTACTTGTTTGAGAACTGGTTGCTTTGACGTTGACCAACCGTCGCACCGTAAAAGGAGGCTATAAAGGCAACGCTCAGGTAATCACCTATCAAACGAAGTCTAATCTCAAGATCGCAAGATTGGGATTGTCCTCCCATAAATCGGGATGAGATGCTTAAAAGTTGTACAAGGCCACTCGGAGAGCTAGAAACTGTGAAATGCATGGCCGTGCTCGGATGAATCATAGGCTATGATTATCTGTCTATTTGATCAGTTGAACTCTGAAACCGAGGAACACCTCTGGACATAATAAGGATGACAACTCTTACCTTATGTTCAAGAGCAAGCATCGAGCGACAAAGGAATTAGGAAATGCACACTTGTCCCTAAGGACAAGTGGGAGACTGAAGGAAATAATGCCCTTGGTCCAAGTATGCATTCTATGTTAAGTCTAATAAGTGCAGTTCAGTATTAATTAACAAGTTAATAATTCAGTGAGATCAAGTGAGCTGAATGCCTAGCTAGAGGCCGCTTCAGTTCAAGTGGAATTAATGATATTAATCCACAGCTTACTCTTGACTGAACCCGTAGGGTCACACAAATAGTACGTAAACGGATCAAGTATTTAATGGCATTAAATACTCCATCTATGGATATTCGGAATCGACGGATCTTGGTTTCAGTGGGAGCTGAGATCGTCACAGGCAAGAAATGAATACTCCGGAAACGATGATATTGCCGGAAACGGAAATATGGATCGTATCGGAAATATAAATATTATCCAAGTCGTAGATGTTGCCGGAAACGGAAACATGGTACGTATCGGAAAATATTATCGGAAATGGAAATATTGCCGGAATCGGAAATATTGCCGGAAACGGAAATATTGTCAGAATCGGAAATATTATCGGAATCGGAAAATAATTCTGGAAACGGAAATATTAAATATTTGTTCGAAACGGAAATTGATTCCGGAATCGGAAATATTGAATATTGTTCGTATCGGAAATGAATTCCGGAATCGAGAAATTAATCGGAAGCGTATCGTACGAATTAGCATCGGACGAGGCCTGCCAGACGAAGGCCCAGCACGAAGCCGGGCCATCGCCCAGCAAGCCAGCGCGCCACAAACGCACCAGCCAAGGCTGCGCCAGGCCCACCGCAAGGCAGGCCCAGCGCGCGCCAAGGCTACGGCAGCGTGTGGGCTTGCGGCAGTGGGCTGCGAGCTCGCGGGCTGCGCGCGCGCGCATGGCGCCCCTCGTGGGCTGTTGTGCGTGCGTGTGTGTTTGTGTGCTACTCGAATCCTAAAGCTACCGGGATTTGTCATATGATTAAATCTAATCCTAAAAGATTTAGTTTATTTAATTAGAGTCCTAGTAGGATTATAATTAAATAAATTAGTATCCTAATAGGATTCCAAATCCTTTTCCATAACTCTATAAATAGGTGCCTAGGGTCACATATTTGCATCGAGCATTCAAGTATTCAAAGTGAGTTTTTGAGAGCAAAATTCAGTCATACAATTGCCTATAAAGTGCCGAAAATTCTAAGTACCTTAAGGGCGATTCTAGTTGGTCAATCTTAAGGCGGATCCGGACGTGCTGTGGACTATCTACGGAGGGACGACACTTGGAGTCCTAAAGACTTGTTCTTGTTCGGTTCGGGCGCAGCTAGGGAGGGCACGCAACAAAGAGTATGCATCTAAACTATGCTAAATGATTATGTGTAAATAATATGTTTTCCTGGCTTTATGGTTTTTCCGCATGATTTATGAATTGTCATATGTATCATAACCTAACACTTGTACCGTGGGATGGTTGAACTTATGGTGCGACGTAGGCTTGTGTGGCCTAACAGCGTGTCTTAGAACATTCCTCCAGGTGTTAGGGTATCATTATTATTTTTTGCATTGGAGTACTTCATCACGCCTCGTTCAGGTGCTCGAACAAGTGTAGCACCTTCTGCATGGGTGTGCACGGCTTACTACTTCGTTCGATGCGTGATTCATAGATGTTTCTTTCTTTTTTTCTTTTTTTTTATCCTTGATTTTTCTTTCTCTTTTGCTTTGGAACGACGTAGACTTTGTAACGGGCGCTTGTAGGGCGAGCGTTATGTGCAGTAGTTTGATCGGAGTTTTGGTGACTCGCGATTTTCAGTTACCCTTGTTAGTGGGGTGACTTTATATATTCTAAGTAGCGCTTAGAATTTGGGAGGGGTTGTAGCCATTCTAAGGTTCGTTTTACACGATCAAACCTTAGGATTGTGCCCCTATGACGTGTGTATAGCATTAGCGTCGAGAATTTGCGATAAAATCGTCATTTCGAGCATTTTTAGAGTGTTTTTCTCAAGCCCCCAATTGTAGCTACGGGATTGGCTTGGTGCTATAATGCTTGGCATACGTTTTTATGCATTCATGGTGACATGGATCATGAATATTTTGAACCAGACTCGTTTAGTGCGAGGTACGTTCGAGTAGTGATTTGCTACTTCTCTTGTAAATGTCGTATTGTGCGACATTTCCATGGTCAAGGTAGTCACGTGTTGAAGTGTGCCTTGACCAAAAGCTAGGTGCCTTTCTTTACCCATAATCATATTTAGAAATCTTTTTTACTCACTTGCAACATCGAGATAAACGCATACTTAGCTTAAACCAACGACACTTTATTATGTTCGAAGAAGTCTTTGAAAATTATTTGAAATTCGAGTCCTGCTGTGTACAATCCGAGGTGTCCTAAGTAAGTTGACTTATAGAAGGGTTCGTACAGGATTACATGAGTGAATCAAAATACTGTTACGATTTTCGGAATGCTGTCTAAGGATTTGCTGGAAGCCAGGGTGCAGGCGTCAAGATATTACTTGTGCCCGTGTGGCACATGCTTTAGGCTGTTAGGGCCATCTTTTCTAGAATTGCGGGAATATAAACCGCTTTCAAATTGACTTAGATTTACTTGGTGTATGTCTGCACAAAAGGTCAACGTATACTTAGTTCTTTCCCTAGCTCTTTCATTTCAATTTTTAGCCCCCAGTTGCTATTATGTCTTCTCATTAATGATGCTTTCAGATTTCGATTTTAGATGCCCGTGTCATATGTCTGAGTAGGGTGAGCCTTGGTTAAGTGCCAAGTCCTATTGACAATGTCTGATTTTTTCAAAGGGGATTCGCAAGCATTTGAATTACCATGAACGGGTGCCCTGAGTTCGAAGGAACGATGGGGCGATGCCGTAGAACAATCCTCTTTATTGCAAGCTTACTGCCTTTACTACTTGTTGGCGATTATGACTGTGTCTAGTGGTGAAAGAAGGTCTTTAAGTGAGTTACTTTGCCTTAGAGAGGGTCAAGTCGAGTACTTTGGAGGTCATGGACGCTCGCGCTAGCCCCCATTCAATTGAGGCAAAGCAATCTTTTGAGTATTGGCTAAATGCCTAGGAGTGTGAGTGCTCCTTCTGGCAAGGGTACGTGCCCTTATTATTTTTCGATGTGTGCTCATTTTGGCATCTTGATAACTTGGATTCTTCCTTTGACTTAAATTTTTCTTTCGATTTGGATTGCAAGAAATTAAATTTCAATAAGGGACTCTATTTTTTATTCTTGTTATTCTTATAGGCTTTAACATTTTTGCAAATTGGTTGGACCGAATCATAGATTGCCTACGTATCCGCCTTAAATAGATTTAATTTGGAATCAGGTCTTGCGTAGTTCTTAGCCAGAAAATGGTTTCTTAGAATGCCGATTTTAAACAAGTACGTTCGAGTGGAATCGTAATGTTTGAAATAGGGTGAATAAGTGTACGAAAATTTTGGAGCGCGCGTATTTTGCGTATTTTATACGATCTTCTACCCCCCAAGTGTTCGTTATTCTTCCGCATGTATATAGGAAAATATACGAACACTTTTAGGAATTGGGATTTGAAAAGTGATAAGCAAGAACGGCGCCCAGGGCTGGGCGTTATTATTTTTGGCGCCCAGGCCTGGGCGTAGAAAACGTGTTCTGGGCTGCCTTTTTGCGCTGCTCCTTTTTGTTTTGTGCCAAATATTTGCGAATCTTTTTTGTGCGCTAAATGCTTCTTTTTCTTTTTAGACGAACTTTAAAGGCGCTTTGCAAAGTTTCTTTTTTATTATTATATATTTTTTTTTTTTACGTTAAGCGTAGAATGTACTTTTCATTTGTCTTTTTTTTATTCGTGACTCAAGACGGCTTGAAAGATGGGTTGAATGAGATAGGATAATTTGTATAGGTATTAGTCAAGCATGAGGATTGGAAAGGGTAGAAGATTGTAGAAATTTATGTAGTTTTTATGGTATGATTTGGATTGGTTGACTCAATTCTTTTCCTTCGTTTACTTGGGTAAATTTCGCACTTTGGGGGGTACGGGCTAAGTATTTCATGGCTCGCTCTTTTCGCTCTCCCTTTTCTCTTTCTCTTTTTTCATTTTTGCTTGGGATTTCTCCCCCTTTTTATTTGGGCTAAAAGGTAGATGGTTGTGGTCTTTGAGTCACGAGGCGAGACTGAGTGAGCCTCGTTTGGTAGGCCTATAGTGGACCTTTAATTTTAGTAGGCCTAGGGTGGACCTTTAAATTGTCTTACTTTGCAAGCGTTTCTTAAAATGTGCAAATAGCGTAGATTCAAAATGTTGTTTTTACTTTATTGAAATTTAACGAAAGAATTACATCGAAAATAATTTTTTTTTTCTTCTTTTCAGATTCCAGTTTCCGGGATTTAATTGGAAGTTGTGATTTAGACTCGAACTTTCATTAATTTTTCTGATTATAACCCGTGTGTGAATACAAGGAGGTGGCCTAGACTCAAAATAATGACGTGGCAAAATCCTATGATACTTGACCAAGCGACTTTCAGGCTTAGGCTAATTGGACCATAACTTTCGTTGGTTGACACTTTAGATTTTAACCCTTGGGTGTTCATTTGTCATGCGCCATTTTGCTTAATGTTGGCAAGGTAGTTAGTTGGGGAGATCGAATTTTCATTTTTGCAAGACTAGAATCATTAGTGCGGCTTCCCTCTTAGTGTGTATTGCTTTACCCCAATGGTAGCCTTATGGCATGCCGATTTGGGTATTTTCATGGTTCGTCATGTTGCATTCATGGAAAATCTTTTAGTCCGTACTTAGGAGTACTTCAAGGAGCGAGTGGCTCGAGAGGACTATGATAGTCGTTACCCAATGTGATCATAAGCCTTGAGGCCATTAATTGTTTTTTTTCCAATGGTATTGACACCTTGGGCTCACTTTGGGGGTTGTGCGACTATGGAGGAATGATTTTCAGAATGTGACTGTTTCCATTTTGCAAATACTTGAATTACATAATATATTCTTTTTATTGGTGAGAGAGAGTATTGAGACCAAAGATTCTTAGCAAGGGATGACAATTACATATGGGTGCTTATTGATTTCTTTTAAATGTTAGGAAGGGGGACTCAATATGGTTTAACCTTTTAACTTGCAGAAGACACCAAGCATTAGGACCGATTCTATGTATAAGACAACTAAGACTTAGTATTTAGATTGTACTTTGGCATAGCCTAGTCTAGACTCGGATTTATTTATTTTTTATTCGAACATTATTTTTCCTTGAAAACTTTATTCGAACATCATTTTTTGAATACTTTGCCCATGTGACATTCAAGGTCATTTAATCAGCGTGCTCGGTTTAGTGCCGAACATAGTCGTCATAGGAGGCCTAGTGACGACACAATGAGTTGTTTAGTTTATAAGCCGTGTTTCAAAGTCGAGTGCCTTTTTTCCAATACGTCCTTGCAACAGATTTGCTCATTATTCTTTTTTTTTTTTTTACGCGCGGGCACCAAAGCTGCTGGGCCTGACTAGTAGGCCAGGCAGCAACTTCGGCGCCCAGGCTGGGCGTGGAAAATGATTGGCGCCCAGCCAGGGGCGTTGAAAATGCGTCCCTGACTGGTACTCGTACTCTGTTCGCGTATCCTTTTTCCGTATATACGACTTGATTTTGCGTGCTTGCCTAATAACGTCCTTTACGCGTTGTGTGGCGTTGTGGGATCCATTACAGGCCATCCTGGGCGTCGCTTATTTTTGTGGCGATCGCCCGGGGCTGCGGAACACGTATTTTGGTACAACTCTTTGGCCAATTGGTATTTATGAATGTTTGGGCAATTTTTAGGGTCGTTGATTTTCTAGTATTATTTGTCACACACAATCACATAATTCGCTACACATAACTAACATTACAACATGAAGCAAAATAATATGTCACGTAGTTTATGATAGGCTTCTATGGGTAATATTTGTGCCGGCTTGGTACCTCCTCTATCGTCGATCCAACACATGCCCCGGTCGGGGAAGTGCATTCACGAGCGAATTTCGTCCCAAGAGGCCAATCACGATGTAAGCCAAGGGGGCATGCACCAATGAGAGGGACCTAGTGGGCGAGCAATTTGGTTTCGGATAGGTGTACTACTAGCGAAAGTGCCGAGTGGACAACATTCGAAGCGTATGCACCCCCTGGGTGGCGATGGGTATCCTTATTCCCAACTCCCGAGATGAAACATGCCAAGGGAGCCAAGATTCGTTATGCGGTTCTGTCCGTTCACATTAATATGTTGATTTTCAGGTCGTCCCAACTTAATAGGGAAATAAACGCGGGGTAGGATCGTTTCACCCTTCGGCTATTTTGATTACCTACGAGCACGAGTATTTCATTAACATCCCCAGTGGAGTCTCCACTGTGAGGGGGTCGAAAAAGCACGAGGCTAATACGTGACCTCATCCCTCGTGGGCATGACGTTGTCAGATCAAGTGTAATTGGATTTCCTGTGAGTTTACACCCAATCGACTAGTAATATAGGAGTCGCCATTCAGTTTTTAACGACAATGAGAAAAACTGACAAAATCCGGTTATCGTGACATAAAGGGAGTGCCATTATGTTCGACCACGACGGCCATAGGTTCCCTTGTGATCCCTGGTGTGGGGATCGCTCAACGTACACCCGCAGGGCAGAGATTGAGAGTTCGGGGGACTGTAACTACCGAGAGGAGTGCTCATCGATAATACTCCAGAGGCAGGTTATCCTTACTAGCTCAACATAAATAATTGAAGGGACATGCGTTAAACTATTAAACGATTCTGAATTGATTTTAGCAATATGCAACACATAATACTAAATCGATCGTGATTATCTTATTTAGATTGATTTAAGGTACCTGGCATGATAATTCAATTGTCCAAGGTATTATCTTATTAGGCGTGATAGATCAATCAAATTAATAGTTTGATAATCTTATAAAAGGGTGATAAAAGCGATTAAATCATATGAGGGACACATTACAACGCACCCTTGAGAGGTGCGTTGTGGTTCTCAGAAAACTAACCACTGGGCTTTGCTATTTCTCCTTTTATTTAACGAATCTCGGGTTTCCAAGCTATGTTCCGGTATTTAGGCTTAATTCATCAAGCTACAAGGGGCAGGATGCGTTCTGTTCGACTTTTGGGTCGATTGCGACAGAACGCCGGATCAATTTCGCAGCGTGAGGCTTAGGCTTAAGGCTAGAGTCAATACTCAGATTATGGAATTGTGTGTTTTCACGTCGGTTTTAGGCTGTATTTATAGGAAAAGAGTGTGTGGAAAGATAGATTTTAAGATACGAATCCAAAAGGAATCCGGAGATAAAACGGCACCAGGCATTTTCAGCGCCCAGGGGTGGGCGCCGAAGATTTCGGCGCCCAGATCCAGGCGTTGAAAATGGGATCTAGGCCGAGTTCTTTGTCAGATTTGGACTCTTAGAACACGGAGCTTTTGAGATTTATCCAAGTCTTTTAGTGCGTATTAACTTATGAAGGAATGCGTCTGGGCCCGTTACGAACTCTAGGTTCGTTAGGAATTTAATTAATACGTAACTCTTATTTTCGAATTATACCAGGAATGCAAATTCTATCTCTTTTAGGATTTATGTTGGAGTGCAACACCTAATTCTAACAGGTTTCTATTTTTATGACTTTGCCACTTTTAACAACTACCTTTTACGACAGTTACTATTCTTAGCAGGTTTCTATAAATAGCAGTTTTGGCTGAAATGAAAGGGTGGTTGAGATTCGTTATTTTATAGGAGATGCGTTGCCAAGTGGAGATTTATGTTCTCATCATCGAACCTTCCCTTTCGGGAATGGGGACAAAAGTAGGTGTCTACAGCTAGTGATATTAGGTTTATCTTTGATTAGGTGATATGACTTTAGCCTGTCAAATTTTGGCGCCGTTGCCGGGGAAACGTTTTTTATTTTCTGTTATTGATTGTTTATTCTAGATTATTGTTTGTTACTTCTCAAGGAACCCCCGTTCCTTGAGACCGGATCTCACACCTTTTTGTAGTTTCTTTGACTATGCCCGGGACCGTAGGTACTAGTAATCTTACTCCATTCAATCCTGAGCCCAAAAGAACCTTTCGTAGACGAAGAAATTTCATTTCACAGTGTGGGAATTACTCTGATTCTGATCATAATATTGGCGGTCTTTTTCCTTCAGATACATATTCAGTTTTAGAGATAGAGATGGGTGACGGAACACCACCACCAGTTGAGCCACGGCTTACACACTATTCTAAGCCAAGTCTGTTTGTGCTACCAAAGGCAATCATGCCTTCTATTGCAGCTGAGACCTTCAAGATTGACCTTCATTGATTAACATGATTGAGAGACGCTAGTTCGGTGGGGAAGCAATTAAAGACCCAAATCTTCACATACAATCCTTCATCCAATACTTCTCTACCATTAAGCAAAAGGGATTGACTCCGGAGCAGACTATGGAGATGCTTTTCCCGTTCTCTCTAAGTGGGAAGGCAAAGTTTTGGATCAATGGGTTGAATCGAGCAACCATGAAAATTGATAACTGGGAGTCTTTGGCCCTTGCATTGTATGTAAAGTATTTTTCGCCTGCGAAGACAGCTCGCCTGAGGAGCCAGATCATTTCTATTAGTCAACAAGCAGATGAGAGTTTGTTCGAGGTATGGGAAAGGTTCAAGGATCTGCAGAGAGAGGGCCCGCACCACGGTTTGAGTGACTGGTTCTTGATTCAGCAGTTTCATATGGTCTTGGTAATGAGTCTAGACTTATTTTGGATTCAGCTGCCAGTGGGATATTCATGCAACTTGCTGTGATTAGAGCTATGGAGATGATTGAGGAGATGGCCATTCATAATGCCCAGTATGGGAATCCTAGAGGCCTATCTAACAAGGGTGGTAAGCATGATTTGAATTCCATAGAACAATTAACTGCCCAATTGACTGCTTTACATTATAAGTTTGATAATATGCAAGCAGCAAATACTCAATCTGCCCAACCTGTTAGTGTAGCTGCAATGAATGCTCAAACTGCCAATGACTGTGATAGTTGTGCGATGTCTGGTCATTATGCAGAGGAATGTAGGAGCTCTATTGAACAATGTAATGCATTCCAAGCCTAGCTACAAACAAAATAACCAATTCTCCAACTCTTACAACGAGGGGTATAAAAATAATCCCCTACTATCTTACAGGAGTAATAATATCCAGAACCCCCATCAAGTCCAACATCCACCACCACAACAACCATACCAACCGCCACCACAACAATCATACCAACCACGGAGCAACTACAACCAACAGTCTAGTGGACCACCTGGGTTCCCTAGACAACACACATCACCTCCACCACTACAACCTCAACCCACACAGTCTGATCCTATGTTAGTAGAGATGAGGAATATGATGTTGTAGATGCAGAAGTCTCTGAGTGAAAAGAATGCAAAAATCGATGCTCTTACTGCTCACAATAAGATCATTGATACACAGTTGGCACAGATGGCTACTACTCTTGCAGGGAGACCCCCAGGTTAACTCCCTTCACAGCCTGAGAATAGAGAAACTGCAAATGCTATTACATTGAGGAGTGGTAGAGGTTATGACGGTCCTTCCATGCCCGTTGAGGTTGATTCTGAGGTGTCTGCTAGTGGTCTGGTCAGTGAGGAAATACCAAGGGTAGTCACAGAGGGAGAAAAAGCTGAAAAAGTGGTCTGCGAAAAAGAGGCTACAACTGAGGTTCAGAAGGGGACAAATATTCAAGTACCCCTATTGTACTCCCCTTCCCAAACCGGCAACTCAAGAGTAAGCTTGACAAACAGTTTGGCAAATTTTTGGAAGTGGTCAAAAACTTGCAGGTAACGGTTCCTTTTACTGAATTAATTTTACAGGTTCCTGCATATGCTAAATTTATGAAAGATATTTTGACCAGGAAACGTGCTTTTTGTGAGGTAGAGACTGTAGCTTTTGCTGAGGAATGTAGTGCCTATTTGCAAAATAAGTCTCCACCTAAACTTAAAGACCCCGGGAGTTTTTCCATCCCATGTAACATTGGCACTGTATTTATTGATAAGGCTTTATGTGATTTAGGTGCTAGTGTGTCTGTTATGCCTTTGTCTGTCTGTACTAAACTGAATATGGGTGAGCTTAAGGTTACCAATATCACTCTACAAATGGCCGATCGTTCTGTTAAATATCCCTTAGGTGTTTTAGAGGACGTCCCTGTTAGAGTAGGTAAATTTTACATACCTGTAGACTTTGTAGTACTAGACATGCAAGAGGACTCTCAAATTCCCAATATCTTAGGTAGACCCTTCCTTCACACGGCGGGGGCGTTCATTGATGTTAAAAGTGGGAAATTGACTTTGTCTGTTGGGGATGATAAGGTGACTTTTAATCTTAATGGTGCCTTAAAGAGTCCTATGCTAGAGGAAGAACAATGCTATCGAATTGATGTAGTTGATTTTATTATGCGTGATAACGTCTCCCAGGTTCTCGAAAGGGATCCCTTGGAGGCAGTGCTTTGTTGTGAATCTTCTGCAGGTGATAGCAGTTCTTGGAGTGCTGAAGTGGATGCTCTAGAGTTGGCTCTTAATGGTGGAGTGTCTGAACCCGAGGAGAGCACCAAATTGAGGAGGTTAGTTCAGCCGGTCTATTCTGTAAAAGAGGTAAAGAAACCCGTACTTAAACCTCTTCCTGCTAATCTAAATATGTATTTTTGGATGATGAACAACTTTGCCCTGTAATTATCAGTACTGCACTTGATGCAGACCAGTTGTCCCAACTTCTTACTGTTTTGAAAAAGCACAAAAAGGCCATTGGGTACAGTATTGATTATTTAAAGGGTATTAGCCCTGATTTTTGTATGCATAGGATAAATCTAGATGATAATAAAAAACCATGCATTCAACCCCAGCGTCGTTTGAATCCCAACATGCAAGATGTTGTGAAAGCTGAAGTTATGAAATTGCTTGATGCGGGTATTGTTTATGCTGTGTCTGATTCTAAGTGGGTAAGCCCTGTTCAGGTAGTGCCAAAGAAAGGGGGGACGACTTTGGTTAGGAATGAGAAAAATGAGTTGATCCCAACTAGGGTAGTTACAGGTTGGCGCATGTGCATTGATTATAGGCGTCTAAATGTTGCTACTAAAAAAGACCATTTTCCCCTTCCCTTTATTGATCAAATGTTAGAAAGGCTATCCTGTCATAAGTTTTTCTGTTATCTGGATGGTTATTCTGGCTTTTTCCAAATTCCCATACATCTAGACGACCAGGAAAAGACCACTTTTACCTGTCCCTATGGTACTTTTGCATATCGTAGGATGCCTTTTGGTCTGTGTAATGCACCTGCTACTTCAACGTTGCATGATGAGCATCTTTTCTGAGTTTATTGAGTCTATCATGGAAGTTTTTATGGATGACTTTAGTGTCTATGGTACTTCTTTTGATTCCTGCTTGATTAATTTGACTAAAGTTTTGAAAAAGATATGAAGAATGTAACCTGGTCCTAAATTGGGAAAAGTGTCATTTCATGGTTACTAAAGGGGTGGTCTTGGGACATTTGATATCTGATAAGGGCATCCAGGTGGATCGAGCTAAGGTCTAAGTGATTGAACAATTGCCTCCTCTAGTTAATGTGAAGGGTGTTAGAAGTTTTCTTGGTCATGCGGGGCTTTATCGCCGCTTTATCAAGGACTTTTCTAAGATTGTTAAACCACTGACCCAGCTCCTCCTCAAGGATGCCCCATTTTTGTTTACTGATGCTTGCCTTGAGGCTTTTGACAGGATTAAACAGGCACTGATTTCGGCTCCTACCATCCGTTCGCCCGAATGGGATCTTCCTTTCGAGATAATGTGTGATGCAAGTGACTACGTAGTTGGGGCAGTTTTGGGTCAGAGAAAGGAAAAGGTCTTGCATGCCATATACTATGCAAGTGAGACCTTAGATGAAGCTCAAGTTAATTATGCTACTACTGAGAAGGAGCTTCTAGCCATAGTCTATGCCTTGGACAAATTTTGCACTTATCTGATTGGGTCCAAGGTGATAGTCTATACTGAAAGGGATTCTTGAGGTCGAGGTTTTTGATGTGTGGGGAATTGACTACATGGGACCACTCCCATCTTCCAAGGGTAATCTGTATATCCTTGTTGCTGTGGACTATGTGTCCAAGTGGGTGGAAGTCGTTGCCTCACCTACTAATGATGCTAAGACAGTCATTTCTCTATTCAAGAAAGTCATTTTCTCTAGATTTGGAGTCCCTCAGACGAGTGGGAAAGTTGAGGTCTCCAACCAGGAGATCAAATCTATCCTTGAGAAAGTGGTGGCAAAGTCTAGGAAGGATTGGAGCGATAAGCTTGATGATACTCTGTGGGCGTATAGAACTTCCTTCAAGACACCTATTGGTACCTCTCCGTATCGGTTGGTGTATGGCAAGGCGTGCCATTTACCGGTAGAAATGGAGTATAAAGCTTATTGGGTAATCAAACAGCTCAACATGGATGCTAAGTTAGCCGGTGAGAAGCGGCTACTTCAATTGAGTGAGCTAGATGAGTCCCGATTACAAGCTTATGATAGTGCCCAAATCTACAAAGAAAAGACCAAGCGGTGGCACGATAGTCACATTCTGCATAGAGAGTTCGCGGTGGGCGACAAGGTTCTATTATTCAATTCTAGACTTAAGTTGTTTCCTGGAAAACTCAAGTCTAGATGGTCTGGGCCGTTCACCGTGACTATGGTGAGCAAGTTTGGGTCAGTTGAGGTAGAAAACAATAATGGTGAGCGATTCAAAGTCAATGGGCAACGTCTGAAGTTGTACCATGAAGGGGCTACTGTAGGAGTGGTTGAGGTTCGTCACCTCAATCCTTCCGCCCCATGAGCTTCATATTCGAGGTAATGTGGTCGAGCGGGACCTAGAAATAAACCAGCGCTTTGCGGGAGGCAACCCGTACTTTATTGCTTTTGGTAGTATATTTTAGTTTTGTGTGTTTCGTAGTTTATTCTTTACATTAGAGAGGTGAGGAGAGGGTATTTTACTGTTTGGGTGTTTGATGATGTGCAGATGTTAGCTCCCAAGTTCGAAAAGTTCGAAAAAGATCGTAGGGAGCAAGTTAGCTAATCGCCCGGTAGGCGTCGGGCGAAAGCCGCCCGACCGGGCGCGTGTTGTAAGATAGAAAAACATCTCCTCAAGCCCGGCGGGCGGACCTGTTCCCGTCGGGCGGGATTCGATCTTCAAGCCCGGCGGGCGAAGCTCTGCGCGACGGGCGGACGAATACGGAGCTGAGGGTGAGGCGAAGGAAGACATTTTGCAAATCGCTCGGTGGGCATCGGGCGAAAGCCGCCCGACCGGGCGCGTGTGGAAAGGACCAAAAGCGTCACCCTTCGCCCGGCGGGCGGACTTGTGCCCGTCGGGCGGGTTTCGAGCATTCTGCCCGACGGGCGGGCATTGGCCCGGCGGGGGAGGAGAGAATTGTCGACAAAAAGGCACTGGATCCCCTTCACTCTTCCACTTTTCTATTTCCTCATCTTCTTCACTCTCTCACATCCTCCATTAAACCCCAAACCCTAAGATCTTCAAAGCTCCATATGTCCCTCATCTCTCACCCAAATTCATCACCCCGCATATCAAAATCATCCTCACAACATCCTCTTCAACCTCCACCAAACCAATTTCACCCTCCTTCACTCATTACAAAAAACCCAAATTTCACCAAATATCTCAAAAAACTCACAAATCATCAACCATGGGTTCTAGGCCGAAGAGAACTTGCACGGGAGCATCTAGAAGACAGGAGGAAGCTTCTATAAGCCGTGCACCACCACCACCTTAGTTTGCACCCGACCCGGCGTTCCCAGACATGGTCCTTGTTAGTGAGGAACAACAAGCTAAGCTTGCACACCTCAAGCTTCGGAAGGTAGTCCCTAACTGTTTTATATTTCAGAAAACTTTGAATGATATGGGTATTGAAAGGGATGTTAAGAAATTATTCTATGGGGTGGGAATGAAGCATATGTTTTCCATGCTTAGGTTGACATTTAGAAGTCTTACCTTGAATTTTTGAGCTCCTTTAATGTCAAACGAAATGGATACAAAGATGTTACTAGAGTGTCGTTTCGGATGTTGAATATGAGTTTTGATATGCCTATTAAGGATTTTGGTGCGATATTTGGTTTGCCTGTTGAGCCCACTAGGTACTCCGGGGAGGGGCATAATAATAGTGAAGTGTGGGGGAAGTTGACTGGGCAATTCAATCCCAATAGCATGAAACATTTGCACGCCTCTAGCGTGTAACACCCCGTCCCCTTTGTTTGGTTCCGGTTTATGGTATTTACAATTTTTGGGAGGGATCAAAAGGAGAATGTGAGGAGCACAGAGCTGGAGGTGCTTGGGGGATACTTGTTGGATGGGGATGATGGTTATAGGATGAACTTGGCCCATCATTTGGCCAGTCATCTCCTTGCTAGTGCCACCCACCGCTATCTGACCGATATTGTTCTAGGGGGCCTTGTCACCCACATTGCCATAGCGGTGGCAAACTTTGCTGAGAGGGACCATGCTGCGGTCTCGGGTAACAATCTGCTAGATTTGGAGTAATTTGGGAGTCTTTACAGGGTACACTATGAGTACGGGACACTTCTTCCCAGTCAGATGTCATGGATGTTCCAGAGGAACGCCCTTTTTACTCTACCTGACACTTCAGGGCTCGCCCGTTTTGAGAGGGGTCAGCCCCACTATCTGTATGTAGGAGAGCAGGCCCCACCCCTACCTGAGCCCCAGCCCCAGCCAAAACACGAGCCCGTGCCTCGTACCTACTCCCGTAGGGGTGGGCGCAGAGAAAGGGAGGCGAGACAGAGTGGTAGTCCGGCTCCACAGGGGGAGCACCGGTCTTTGGAGGAGCGTATGGATAGGTTGGAGATTCTCTTTGATCACTTTGAAGGTGATCACCAGAGGGCCATGTTCCCCATATATGACCACTTTTCTCGAGAGGGTGTCGTGCCTCAGGAGGCCCAGCATCCTTCATGGTTTGGATACCCGGCGGAGGGCTATGGAGTCCCGGGAGCTAGGGGCACCTTTACACCCACTCACTACTACGGTGGGTATGGAGAGGACCCTAGTCACGGGCATGGTGATGATGATGACGATGGCCAGGGACATCAGTGATGATGTTGATGATGAGGATGGTTCGGTACCCCTTGAGCCAATGAGGACATTGTCTGATTTAGCTTGGGGGGTGGTTCACTTACCTGTACATATTAGGTATGTTTTCTTTTTTTTGCATTTACTTATTTTGGTGTGTTTGTTTTGTTGTGTTATTGCTTTCTAGATTAGTTTATCGCTTTGAAAAAAAATACAAAAATACGTTCCGTTGAATGCAAATCATGCTTCCCTGTGCCCCTTTGATTGAAAATTGTTTTGATTCTCGATAATTGATAACGAGCAATGTGGATGTGTTAGCCATGATTTGATATTCGATTACTTTGATGCCATAACATGAGTCAACTCTGATTAACTATTTGTGGACTTGGTGCTTGGCTAGTTGACTTGGTTAGGAATGTGTGATAGTTTCCTGGTGTGTCGTTGATTTTGAGTATTGGTTTGCAACTATTAGTAATGTTTTATGACTCATATACATGCACATTGAGGAGGTCGAAGGAATATTTTCTATTTAGGTAGCTTCAGATGAAATTAGATACATTTGTTCCCTCTTTTTCTACCCATGTTGTGCTTGTGCCCTTTATTCGGTGACTAACCATATTACAAGCCCGTGAAAGCCCCATTGGTTACTAGTCCCAAGCCTAGCTTGGGGGAGCTAATAGTAGTGAGGTGAGGGAGTTGTAGTGTGGTACATTTGAGCATATTGAGTATTGGAAAAAGGGAGTTCTTCTTATCATAATTGTTGTTGAAAAAGAAAAAAAAATGAGTTGAAAAAATGGAAGAGATGAGAAGAATAAAAAAAATGTGAAGGTTTCTAAAAAAAGAAAAAAAAAAGAGAAAAATCTATTACTCTCAGAAAATTTCGAAGTATTGTTTCACTCAAATTTTGTAAGTTCATATCCTTATGAGTGGTTGGTTATAATTGCGAAAAAGGCAAGAAAGTATGGTGTGGTTTATTTGTTGTTTGATCATGTATTGAGCGGGAGAGTTTTGGTCATTATTTCACTAGTGGAAAAAATACCTGTTGAGGGGGGCATTTTGGGTTTATTGAGGCGAACAAGGCCCGCTGCGACAGACGTAGCTTCAACAGCTCAGTGATCTGTTGAGGCGGGCTTTGTTCGCCTCAACAGGTGATCTGTTGTGGGGGGCTTTCAAAAGCCCGCCTCAAAAACCTCTACAGAAACGCGAAAAATAAGGACCTGTTGAGGGGGGCATTTAAGAAGCCCGTCTCAACAGCCTCCTCTGTTGAGGCTCACTTCTTAAATGCCCCCCTCAACAGGTCCTTATTTTTGCGCCAAAAGTTCATATGTTGTTGAGGCGTACATTAAAAGCCCCCTTCAACAACATTAATTTTTTTTTTTCCAAATTCTTTTAAAATATAAAATAGGCGGCAATAACCACAACTAGATATATACTCCATTGAGTATTGAAACCTGTACCCAATCAACACCAAAATAGAAAAGGTATGAATCTGCTTATCTTTGATAAATAAATCATTACATTAACTTCATTTATATTAACCCAACAGAGCAAAGCGTATATATAGTACGTATGTTTACAATTTTTAAACACCTAGCTAGTCTAACAAATTACAACTAATATTAACAACTAAAGACAAAAGTCTAGAGAGCTAATCTAACAAATGTCTCTAATCCAGCCACTTAGGTCCCTTTAGATCATGCATTACAACCCTTAAGTAAGGTCGTGTTGACTTTCTTCCAATCGACTCGATCCCTAGCCTGCAAGGGGGCTACAACAGGGGTTTTTTCCACTAGTGTTTTGGTTGATCATGGTTTTATTTAGGATTTTTGCTCCCCAAAGCCAAGGCTTTAAGCTCACATTTTACCCAAATTTACCGCACCCTTGCCTAAGCCTATCATTACAAGCTTTGAAGAACTTCCGACCTTTGTGCATAGAGTTGTATTAATATGAAAGTAGATGTCTATCAATGCAAGTTATGACATGACACATTTCGAGTCGACTACTAGGTTGAGTGTATGTTTTTCTAGACACACGAGTGTTGTAAGTTTGGGAGGGCTTTGTTCACTTATATGTTGGGAGGAGAGCGAACAGGTACATCTTTCACCCGCCACATAAATGAGTGATGAGTGTGTGAGCACTAGTCTTGAATTCCCTTGTGCACTTGTGATTCGCTTTGCGTGACGATTGTTAGGGAGGATTTGTGGTTGGGTGGATTTGATTGGTTGACATTGATGCATGCTCGTTGAATTTTGCCTTGAATTATGTCTTTCGTTTTGAAATATGTTAGGGGTGAAGTTGAACTTGTATTCATCGATGATTTCCTTGCTTAGGGACAAGCAAGGATCTAGCTTGGGGGAGTTTGATATGTGTGTTTTATATAGAGTTTTACCCCCGTCCCTTAGTACTTTTATGCATCAAATGAGCTCTTAGGAGCCGTTTTTAGTACTAATCTGTGTTATTGAGTGTGCCTTGAGTTTCAGGATTACTTGGTGATAAATTGGCTTTTTTAGGCTCGTTTCATTGTGATTTGGGCCACTACGTGATCCCGTGGGAGTTCGTGTAATCCCCCGTAATTTTATTATATTTTAATTATATACTTTAACGTATATTTAATATATTTAAATGTAAATTTACGAATTTTAGAAATGAATATGTAATTGAAATATAATTATGTTATTACATTTTGAATATTTTAAATGATTTACGAAATCAAATGTATTTTTGAATTTTACGTTGAAACGAATTCGGATTTTGAAATCACGTTCTATTGGAATTAGAAAGCAAATCCTAAATACTATTCCTAGCCCAATTGGGCAAAGCCCAAACCAACAAAACCCATATGACCATACTCCTTTCTCTTTTCTAATTCATGTAAAACAAAAATAAAACCCTATTCTCTTTCTCCTTCCTCATTCACGTGAAACATCAACAAAAAAAAAAGAAACAAAGCTCTTCATCCTCTCGACACAGCAGCCCCAGCAACCACCTCCTCGCCGCGGCTCCTCCCTCGACGCCGGTGAGTCCTTCTCCCTCTCATTCGATCTCTCCTCCCCTTGTTCTTTCTTTCTTTTCTTTTCGTTCCTTTTCCCTCTGTTTTCGTAGCTTAGCCTTGTCAATTTCGCAGCACCACCGCGCCCAGCCACCGTCGCCGTGAATTTCTGCCGCGCCCAGCCACCGTCGCCGGTGAACACCCCTGCCGCGAGCCACCGCCGTCCAGCCCTTCTCTCTCTCCTTAATCCTTGGTTATTTCTTAAACCCTAAGTAACTAATTATTTTAAATTAAAGCTTGTTAATTTAGATTATGTTCTTAAATTAAATTTGTAATTTTTATGGTAAATATGATTTTCAGATTTGATGTTGAGATTAAAAAACGAATTAATTTTCAGTTTTGATTAATTAAATATTGAGTTAGGGTTTATTCATGATGTATTAGTTTGAATTAAGTTTCTTGAATTAAAGTTAGAAGTTTTGTGATTTAAGTTATAAATTTCAGATTTTTGCAAATTATATAATAAAGTTATTAATTTTCAGATTATCAAATTACTTTGAAATATTAATTTGGATTGTTTAAAGTACGAAATTCAAGGTTTTTATGAGTTTTAATCATGATAGGTTGAGTATGGATTATTGAATTGGTTGTTTTGAGATACTAGGAACGTAGATTGACCTTGGTGAAGCTTTTCAAATGAATTAATGTTGCTGAAAATTTAGAGTACGATGTTTGCAAAGTTTTCAACGAATTTCAATCACTGGTTCAATAACTATGATGCTAGGAAATCAAATGTTTAAGTTTTGATATTGGGGAGAGCTCTAAATATGTTTAGGATGCATTTAGAATGCTTTATTATGGTTACCAATGATTAGAAATTGATTGGTATTACTCGTTGGTTGTTTTAGGCGGAGAATTCTCTTTAGGCGACTTTTGAAAGTGTTAAGGTGGCCTATCAGTTTGTTTACACAAGGTACGTACATACCTGTGTGCTTGGAATGTGTGCTAATTGATGAAACCATGTTGAATCTTGTTGTTGAACTTGGTTATGTTGATATTATTGTTGAACTTGGTGATGTTGATATTATGGACGAACTGGGTTATATTGAATGTGCATGTTTAATATTGTTGGACAAACTTATTGAACTTATTTTGCACTATAAGAACTGTAACATGTTAGTATGGATGTTTGATACAAACATGTTGGTTGGGAACACTAGATTATTCTATATGATTGGGTTGGATCAATTGGTTGTTGTTCCCTTTCTATCTTTTCACTACTTTATAAGGGCGGAGGACCTTGTTTAGTAAGTTGAAACTTTATGCCTATATACAGGGTTGCTCATGGTTAAAGGAAAGGTTGGTTAAGTTGGAATGAGTCTTGATTGATGCTTTTATGATCACTTACTTAATTCCAAGATAAAAACAGTTGTGAACAAATGTGAATTGTCTGTCTTATGTAATGGTTGAGTCATAACGGAATCTCAATTTGTAAATCATGTAAAGTGAAACTGAATAGCAATAGCTTTAGACTGTGCACGTCTGAAGTGACGGACAAACAGGAGTTGGGGTTCATGGTGGTAGCCCATGGCCTTTTCTGGGACCGGATTGATCACCGTGTCCTATTTTTATTTAAACGTTCCTCGATATCGCAGGTCACTGAGGTTACGGAGTCGCGCCCGTACCTCGTCTTCCTTAGTGAAGACTTCTGGATGGTCAACTCGGTCCATTGTCTATTTCAACTAAAATAATATTATGGTTATTAAGCCTAGCTTAGTCTAGTCAAGTATAATCGTCAATTTATTATGTTTTGTCTGTCCTTACTTATACTTATTAGTATCATGTTAGGGTTGTTGGGTTGATAGTATCATGCTAGGATTGTTGTTGTTTTAGTATGTAGTACTCAGCTTTGCTGATTACGTGCTTTGTTTGTGTGTGTTGATCATGGCTATGCCTTATTGATCCTGTGATGACCCATCTTTGGTGAGCAGTCTCTAAGGATCAATAAGCGTTGCCCATCTACAGGTTTGAAGATGATGCATCATTGGGATCGGGATTAGAGAGCTTGTAGTTCTATTCGTTTAATTAAGTGATTTAATTTGTTAACTTGGATTTGAAATTTGTCGTACTATTCGTATTTCCTTAATTCAGTTAATTGGTTTGGACCTAATATGTAATAGATTATTTATGAACCTAAAAGTTAGTTTTATGTTTTCCGCTGCAAAATTCTGAATAAGCCGTAACGTTTTCACACGGGCGATAATACTTTGATAATTCCCTACAGTTATATTTAAAAAGAGGTTATTTTAGGAAATGGGAATTGTCGGGGTGTTACAGTTCGGGACGACTATCGTCGACTTGCGGGAGCCTTAGATGCTTATGGTTGAGCCCCGGAAGTTAGACTTGGTGTTACAGGCAAAGAGTGGTACATTTAGCTTTTCGCCTGGTTGATCTCCTTTCGCCCACCAGGCGAGCAAGTGGAACTGCAGCATCTTCAACGGGCGCCCGGCGGGCGGCATATGCCCGGTGTCTGGCGGGCGCGCAGCAAAACCAGAGGAGGCTAGAAATCTCATACGCCTGACAGGCGAGGCGCGCCCGATCGGGCGCGTGTCGAAGTAAAATGGACTGTCACAATTCACCCGGCGGGCAGACCTGCGCCCGACTGGCGGTTCTCGAGCTTTTCGCCCGGCGGGCGACCGTCTGCCCGACCGGGCGATGACAACCTCTGCGCGTTTTCCTTTAGCTTATTTTCGGTTTTTGTTGGGCTTTATGGGGAAAACTATAAATATAGCCCTTAGTTAATTTAGTGACATACCTTATTATTCTAGTATTAGCACTTAGTTTTATCTTAGTTTTCTCTCAAATTCTCTACACTTAGTTTTATTATTCGAATTTAAAGCTCCAACTTTTGAGTTCTTCTTTTATTCTTCATTTAGGTACTATTTCAATCTAAAGTTTGTTTATTCAATTTAATTGTTTTTACTTGCTTTATCAATTATTCTAATTATGTCTCCATTGATTAATATTGTTTTAGCTACCTTTATTATGTGCGAGTAGTTACTTTTCTAGGGTTTTGGGGATCCATGAATAATTATGAAGGGAGATTGAATAATTGTGATTGTTGGTATTGTGATTGATTTCTATTGATTGGTTTATTTCACTATGCAATTAGATTTGCGCAGGTTTAATTGTGATAGTCATGCAATATCAAGTTAAGATTCGAGAGATGCAATTTGATATTTAGGCTTGTGTCAATAGGTGGAATTAGGATTAATACGTAGAGAGAGCCGTTGATTCTAAGTCTATGATTAGTATCGATTCGAGAGAGCATGCTAGTCTAATTAATTGCGTTATTGATTATTGCTAATCGTTTATCATCCTGGATTGTTATTTGTTGGTGAACCTATGCCCTAGATTCTTTAATATCTGATTTCTTAATTGTTTAATTATTGTCGTAGTTTTAGTATACAAACCAACCAACTCTAGTTTCCCAATAGTCTAGATTAGTTGATTAATAGTGTAAAGAACGCCTGTTTCCTTGTGGATTCGATCCTGACTTCCCTTGCTACCTAGCTAGTGATTTTAGGTTTATCTTTGATGAGGTGATACGACTTTAGCCTGTCAATGATTAAAACATGAATTATGGGGCTTAAAGCCTTAATTTTAGCACCTCTGTCATAAAACTGAACCCAACAAAGGTAATTAGGTAAATGTAGGTACATTGGCGTTCAAAGAAATCAGTTGTTTGCATTTGTTTCTAAATCCATTCAAGAGGAGTAGTTCAAATCAATAAAACAAAAACCATAAATTGAAAACAATATAAAGAAAAGAACGAACCTGGAAAGTAATCCCCCAAAATTCAATAATCCGAAGAAAACCCAGACACAAATTCTTCAACTCTGAAAAAAAAAAAGGCCAGGGATACACATTAAAGATAAAAAGCATTTCATAAGCCTCAAAATACATAAAAAATTATCACAAGTCTTGGATGTCTATGATTATTAAGTCTGGATTCAAATTAAGAAACAACATTTCACGATTTCAGTCCATGATTGATAGCTTCAAAGATAAACTTGTGACAATAATCTCAACCTAATTATTCCAAATAACTATTTGAAAATTTTCAACGGCAAAAGACGCGGAAATTTTCATGAAAAATAGCCAAAATTAGCAAAAGTATTACGTTCAACCAAATTGAAATTGCAGCGAAATTAAAATATCAAATCATAGCAATTGAAATCGCTTATTCACTTAGGAGGAAAATAGGAAGGCGGAAATTTCTCCCTAAATGCAGGGAAATCAAAGACTAATCAACAAATTTCCAGATATTGGGATTAGTCAAAATGAAACAAAGACATTTCAACAAATCACACATTAACAAACCAATTCAACTAATTTGCAAAAAAACCAAGCAATCAAGAATTTTATGAGTTAAATAATTCCTTTGATTTTATTACCAAGCAATCAAGAATTCATTCAATGTCGTAGCATGAGTTAAAAAATGAATTCACCAAAAAAAATAAAAAAAATAAAATCATTCAAAATTTTCCAAAATTTCATTCAACATCTAAGTAACATTTCACCAGATAATATGAGAAATGGAGCAAGGAAAATCAAGAGGAAAGAGGGAAAAGACCAGGATCGCGTCAATGGAGTTCTGAGAGATTTGAGAGAAAACTTCGTTCTGTTGTGCCGGAAATCATTGAGAGAACGTCTGCTGCGATGGCTGCGACCTCGGTTGCTGCCACAAATTTGGCGAATTGCTCCGTACTTCTCTTCGATGGTGATGTTGTACATCTCTTCGCTGGTGATGTTGAAAGGGAAGATTTCGAACATAGAGAACTTGGTTTACTTCGGGAGGTAGCCGCGTGGTGGGTTTTCTCAAGCTGATCGACACTAGTTTAGGGTTAGAGTTTGGGATTGAGGTCTGCGGGGAGGGGTTTTGAAATTGGTTTTTTTTTTTAGGGATGGGGAGGATGGGAAGGAAGGATAGACTGTTCTATTTGGGATGGGGGTATTGTAGTATATTTGCAGGGGGGCATGAAAAGTGGTATTACTCATTACCCTCAGCTCATGGCTTATATGATATGATAGAGATAGAAGGTAAAATAAGAAAAAAAAAAAATCAAGACATCAAATATTCTAAAAGATTTTTCAATTCAAATATTTTTTTTTTTAAAGAAAAAAATACTAAGGATAAAAGATTGTTCAATTAAAATATATTTTTTAAAAGAAAAAAAAATACTAAGGATTCACCAGGATGTTACACGTGTCATTCATGATGTGTCCTTTTAGTATGTATTATGTGTCCTTTTAGTATGTGTAGTAATAGATAGATTAAATTTTTTCTTTATTTTTTTTCTTTTGTGAAAATGATCGGACATGGTAACATTGGGGAGGAAGTCCAAATACATATCATATATGTATTTGGAAAAACATATCACACTTAAAAAAAAAGGTAAAAGTAAATAAAATATGGTTTTGGGGGAAAAAACAATAACGGAACAGTAAATAATTGAAACGGGTGATGATGTGGCGAGTCTGAGTTGGCAAATTCTTTTCCAACCTTTGTTGAGTTCCTCTTTCAATTCAGCCTCCCCACCTGAGCTTTTACCATTTCGACCACCACCATTTTTGGAACCTTGTTGGTTCATCGAGAATTTAGAACCCAGATTTCTGTTAAAAAAAATCAAAATTGTTCATCTTGTTGTTCTCCTCTTCTTCTTGACTATTTGGTGAGCTTTCATTTGGGGGTTAGTTTAAGAGTTAATTTCGGAAATGGAGGGAAGTGGGGCTGAAATTGGTGACGAAATTGGTGACGGTAGTCGCGAGGTTGATGGAGAAGAAGAAGAAGAAGAAGACTTCATATGGAGGTATGAACCACAATCCTCCTCTGACAAAGAGGTATGAACTTGGATCTGTTATATAATTTATCTCCAGAAAAGCATTAATTGGTTTATTTTTCAAATGGCATTCATTTGTTTCTCAAAATGTCATTCAGTTGTTTATCAAATGGCACTCCAATCCATTTTTTTTTTCTAGCAATCATGTTTTAGGGATTTGTAATTCATTCTATTTCGTGTTGTGAATTCCCGATGCAAGGTAATAATTTTTTTATTTGTATTGATTTTATGAATTTATTGTATAGCAACCAAATAATGTATGAGTTTATTTATTTGTATTGATTTTATGAATTTATTGATTGTTGAATGAATCATTAAAAGGAATGATTGAATGAATTAATTAATCATTAAAATAAATACTGGTTTAATGATGCTAATTAATAATGTAAGATTATGAAATTGTTTGGTTTTTTTAGGGTTTAGGGTTTATGGTGTGTGTTCTGGTTTAATGTAATTGGTATTTGTAGTTGTTGGGTTTGGCATTGGTTGAGATTGGTAATTGTGATGGGGTTGGCTTTGAATGTAATTGTAGGAGGGTGGTGAGGATTGTTTCACAACCCCAAAAAAGCGAATGGTTGTAACTGACTACGGGGAAGAGGAGGAAGTTCTTGAATTGAAGGTTGGTATGGTGTTTCCTGGTTGGGAGGAGATTGAACAACAGTTTAGGGGTATGCCAAACAAAAGGGTTTTGGTGTTGCCCGTCATTGTGGTTCGGTGAAATCTTCGGTTGGTTCTGATAAAGAGAAAGGAATCGGGAAAGAGAAGCGTAATTGTTTGTGGACTTGTGAGTGCTATGGTGTGCCGGAAAGAAGGCGCAAGGTGATTGGGGATAAGGTTGCATCCGATTCAAAACTCCATGAAATAACTGGGAGTGGGGTACGCAAGTCTAAGAAATGTCAATGTCCCGTACATGTATTTGCAAGTGTAAATAAGTTAGGAGAGTGGGTGATACGTAGAGCAGTAATGGTTCATGAAAATCATCACCCCACTCCTAGTAAGTCTAGGATTATTGCTTATAACCGGAAGAAGTTTTTAAGGGAAAATCCTCATGTGTTGACACAAGCGAATGTATGTTCGAAATCTGGTATGTCTGTGGCTCAAACTTATAACTTAATGGCGGTGCAACATAATGGTAGAGGTAGAATGCCTTTCCTACGGAAGGATCTTAATGATGTGGTTGCGAAGGAGAGGAAGGCTAGGACTAGTGGTGGTGATGCGAAGGCAATGTTTGACTATTTTAAGAAGATGAAAGCAGATAATTCTGATTTTTTTCACGTGTACCGGCAAGGTGCAAATGGGATATTGCAGGATGTTTTATGGGTTGATGCTCGTAGTAGAGCTGCTTATGAGGAGTTTGGTGATGTTGTCTGCTTTGATAGTACGTACTTGACCAATAAATATAAAATGTCGTTTGCGAACTTTTTTGGTGTAAATCATCATGGTCAGAGCATATTACTTGGATGTGCGCTTGTTTCGCATGAAAATAGTGACACATTCGAGTGGATTTTCGGTAATTGGTTAGAATGTATGGGTGGTAAAGCCCCAATTGGGATCTTAACTGATCAAGATCCCGCGATGAGGAGGGCTTTGAGATCAACCATGAGCGATACATGTCATAGGTGGTGCATATGACACATTCTTCAGAAGTTTAGTAGGAAGCTTGGAACGCATGTAGAGTACCCCGATTTAAAGGTAGACTTGGAGCGGGCAATATATGATAGTCTAACATGTGATGAGTTCGAATTAAATTGGGCAACAGTTATGGAGAGGTACCAGGTTGATGATGATTGTCTTGAAGGTACATTCTCCGTCTTTGTATTGTATATTTATTTTGGAGTGAAAAAAATAATCTAGAAAAAAAAGGATGAGAAAAAAAATGAGGAAAAGGTTCACCTAATCTGTGCACCACCTGATCAGATCACCCTAATCTGATGTACATATGCATGATTTTTGATCTGTGCACACCACCAGATCAGTGCACCTGATCTGTGCACACCAGCAGATCAGTGCACCTGATCTGTGCACCTGATCAGTGCACTTGATCTGTGTACACCACTAGATCAGTGCAACTGATCTGTGCACCTGATTTGTGCACACCACCAGATTAGTGCACCTGATCTGTGCACACCACCAAATTACTGCACCTGATCTGTGCACACCACCAGATCAATGCACCTGATTAGTGCACCTGATTAGTGTACCTGATCAGTGTACCTGATTAGTGTTCCTGATCATTGCTCCTGATCAGTGCAACTGATCATTGCACCTAATCTGTGCAACTGATATGTGCTTTTGATATGTGCAACTGATCTGTAAACCTGATGAGGTGCAACTGATCAGTTAACCTGAGTTGTTGCTGAAATTCATCTGTTCCAGGGTTGTATGCGGAAAGGAACATGTGGGTTCCTGCGTATGTGAAGCATTTATTTTGGGCTGGCATGAAGACGACCCAACGAGTTGAAAGTATAAACAGCTTTTTTGACCAATTTGTACACAAGCATACTCATTTGTATGAGTTTGTTGAGGCTTATTGTGAAGCAATGGAGGCAAGGGCAAATGAAGAAATTATGGCAGATACGAGTACTACGAGAAATTTGAGGCAAATTGTCACCTGTTTCCCAGTCGAGGAACTTTTCCAGAAAATATACACATACGCCAAATTTCATGAGGTCCAAAGAGAGTGTAGTAGGGTACTGTATGTGCGGTGTTTGAGTAAGAAAATGTTGGAAGAGTCTGTTGAAGAGTACGAGCTTAAGGATAGGGTTTGGATAAAGCCTAAACACGCAAGGAACACTAGTGGAAAAAACCCCTGTTCGGGGGGGCATTTCGGGCTTGTTGAGGCGAACATGGCCCGCTTCGACAGAAGGGGCTTCAAAAAGTCAAAGATCTGTTGAGGCGGGATTGGCCCGCCTCAAAAAGATATTTGTTGAGGCGGGACTTTGAAATCCCCCTCAACAGATAAGCCTGTTGAGGCGTACATTTATAAAGCCCCCCTCAACAGACAAGCCTGTTGAGGCGAACATTAAATTGCCCCCCTCAATAGACAAGCCTGTTGAGGCGAACATTAAATTGCCCCCCTCAACAGACAAGCCTGTTGAGGAAAACATTGTGTTGCCGCCCCAACTAGCAGTCTTAATCAACAGCACGTAAGCTGGGCTACCACCACTAATATTCTGCTTTAATTTTCTTTGTTAGGTAAAGAAGAACTATAATACTCATAAAATAGGCAATTGTAAACAATAAATACTTCGTTCACATTAATATTGAAATAATATTGTTTAATGTAATTTTACAATATAAATTCACACAAATAAATTTTGAATCTACAAAATTAGCTGCTACAAAAGGGAGTGACAATACTTCAGTAGCAACATTTTGTGTCTAATATTGTCAGACTCTTGGGAGGAAATATTGTATGCGGGAATGCTTGTTGCGACCAAAAGCAGAAAGCAGAATTCCTCCCTGTTAAGGTAACAAAAACAGGAAATCATATACAAAATTACTCTAACAACATTCTATTTAGACATTTAGCAAAAAGGTGGTGGTCTGGAGTTGATTCCAGAGCCTCGTTGAAGGTTCGAGTCCATTTCCAAATTGAACTTCATAAGCTATTCAGTTACAAGGCAATCAGCTCTTATAAAAAAAATCTCATGTTACACTCAACAGATGCAAGAACAAAAGAACTGAGTAAATACTGGGTAAACAATAAAAGGTACCTCGGAAAATTACGGTCTCTCCTTTACAAATGAACAGAAAAAAGTTCATTCAGTTTTCACAGAGAAGGATTTTCCCTAGTCAAAAGCCCAAATCTAGAAATTCCGGAACTACGAATATTCGTCACGGTTTTTAAAATTGTTCAAGAGTCTCAAGACACACAGTTACAAACTCACAACTTCAACTAGTATGGAGATCATCAGATTAACTAGGCTTGAAAAACTCCATTTTCACTAGTGCTTTCGGCCGGGAAGAAGGTTCCTCCCTTGAATAAGTTTATGTCATGATATTGTTCTTAATTCAATAAGTTTCATATTTATGTCATGATACTGTTCTTAATTCAATAAGTTTCATATGGTGGATTATGTACTCTTACATTCAGTAAGTATCCTGCTTCTTACCTGGCAACTGATCCATACAAATCCACAATCAAGCATGAAACTTAACCAATTAAATATGTTATCAACTCAAGCAATCAGATAACATTGAATAATGAAAAGACAGTTGGCATTCAGTTTTGGCTTGTCAATAATCTGAAGTGATTTACTAGTTACAAAATGATTTTAGCACTTAAGTCCCATGGAACTTCTAGGAGAAGAGACGTGGAGATTCAAAATTGCTAGAAACTACAGATGCATCTGAGCAGTTGTTTTGAAAGATAACACTGTAAGAATTCCAAACTGCAAGATGACTCAGATTTGACAAAGTCAGTAGGAATCAGAATTAAGAGCAGATGCTGAGCATCGCATGTGTTCAGATCAGTTAAAGGGTACGTTCTAGTGGTCAGAATATGTGGAAGAAAATTTTGAAGCTACATGTATACAGTCTAAGTAATCTAGCTTTATACAATATAGATTCAGGATCATTTGTTCAGCTTTGCGAATTTTGAAATACAGGTATACAGTCTAAGTTAACTTGGTTTTTGCTTCAATGTTTCACGACCACACCCATGAACTGAACTGCTTTATACAATATAGATTCAGGATCATTTGTTTAGTTGCTGCTTCTTTTCTTTCTTTAGTAACTTCTAGACCAAATCATTAATTGTTGAACAACTCGGGAAAGCAAACTATATGCAGGTGATGCGTGACTAGTTCCTACAAATGTTCCTCATACGACATTCTTAATTAAGACTATCTGTTAAAGGGAAGAGGCTCAGATCCTACAGCATAGGTCGCAGAAAATGAGCATGAGAAATAATTGTGCAAACCAGAAGCACAGACTATCACACGCAATCAATTCTAGATGTTTCTAAATTCTACTCCGTATCTTTTTTGCCAGTTTCCACACAAAACAGGTTCAGAACTACAAAGGAAAGGAGCACCCATTTTTCCTAGAAAATTGGACCCGAATATTAGTGACTCCCTAAATTTCAACCAACTTCAAGTATAGAGCAAACATTGAAAGAACACTGTTAAAATCTGTCATACTCTATATTTCGCGCAAATTTCTTGATCCACAGGTTCTAAATCTTGTGCATAAGTAAATGGAAAAACAAGCTGCAAAAAGTTTTATGCAGTGCCTCTAGAGAAGTAACAAAAAGTTGTAAACTGTCAATCTAACTTTTCCCTTCCAATGTTTCACATTAACCTCAGTTCCTTTTGCACTACACTAAGAACCAATACTACCAAAAGGGTGTCGAAAAGAAGAAAAGATATAAGAACCTCATAATTCAGAAGTCCTCAAGTTCGAGTTAAACAGAAAAGGGTACTCATTCCATCTGACAAGTTTAACATGAAGAAATAAAACTTATGTAATCATACGGGAATCTTTGCCCATGTGGTCAGGAGAGACACAGAGAGACACCACTAAGGCACTTACCAAAAAGAAATGTTAAAACTTATTTCAAAAAGACCAAAGAAAGAGAAGTGTTAATAGTTATTGACATAGGGAGTAATTGCTAATTAAGTTAAGAATACACATAAAAGAAATAATCACAGACTCACAGTGAGTCTGTCATAAAACCAAAATTGAATATGATGTTCTTAGCTTCAAAGAGTTGTTTTGCTCCTCCAAGGAACCCAACCACGATTTCTTATTTGCTGTAGACTCCACACCTATTATAGAAAGATGTAAAAAGATATTGCAATTAGCGTTTCAATATATGATATGTGCAGATTACATATCAGTAATTTGATATCCATGGGGTTATCCAGAATCAGAACAACAACAGAAGATTATGTTATTTGACTTCGCTACTAGTGCCAACACAGTACAAAACTAGCTATTTTCCATTTTCCGAAGACTTTGCATGTTTTTGCCAAGAAAAGGTCAAATTATCATAAGTATAGCGGCAAAAGTAGTGTGCAAAAACTAAGGTACTTCTGTTAAACTAACTACATTTTATAGTTTTGTATAATCCCATATCGTTCACATTCTAAATTCACCACAGAGGTGTCAACCCACAAATTGGTAAAAATTCCCAATTGAACATATTACTAACTATTGAACTAAAAAACCACAAATATCAAACCCTAATTTGTAAATTCATCCAATAACTGTAATATTAGCCTAAATTTTCTGCAGAATCAACTCACTATGCTCAATTAATTGAAGTGAAACTAAATTTCAAGATCAAACAAAACAGGAATAAAAAAGTTATAAACTAACCTTAAAAAAGAAGAGAGACAGAGGTGAGCGAGATAGGGAGGACCGCAGTCGGGGGCGAGTATTATGGAAGACGCGAATAAAATTGTGGTGGTAGTGGTGGCAACGGTGAGAAGCGGGAACTGGCCGGGAATTCAGGAACCTCCACCGCGCGCAGTACGTATTTACTTTAGGTTTTTTTTGAGAGATGGGATTGCGGGGACAATATGATGGAATAGCTCGCAGGGTTTTGTTATTTTACTTCTTTACTTTTTTTTTAATTTAATATTTTTTCTCCAAGAGCACTGGTTGGGGCGAACAACCAAAAGCCCTCCCTTTCTGGTATCTATCTGTTGAGGCGCGTAAATCAAAGCCCTCCTCAATAGGTGTTGTTGAAGCGAACACCATTAAAGCCCGCCTCAACCTATAAGTAAATTGTTTGACCCGCGTTGACTAAGTGGCTGTTGAAGCGTACTTTTAGATGCCCGCCTCAATAGGGAGGCTACAATAGGGGTTTTTTCCACTAGTGGAAGGAGATTGTTACGAAGCATAAGACGAAGTTTGTTGCAACGTATAATTACGTTACCAAGGAAACATCTTGTGATTGTAAGCACTTTGAATGTCACGGTATAATGTGTAGGCATATGATATTGGTTTATGACTTGAATAACCAGACTAAAGTTCCTGGCAAGTACATACTTCATCGTTGGCAGAAAGATGTTGAAAGGAAGCATACGAAGGTCAAGGTGATGTACCACGACCCATTGAAGACAGAAGTTGTGTGTAGGTAAGAATTCTTATTTTATTAAACTGATTTACCTCATAAATGTGTAAATGTTGTCAATGTGTATATGTTGTTCACATATAATGTTTAATATTGACAGGTACGATAAGCTAATGGTGTTGTTTGAGCCTTTACTTTCAAAGGCAGCTAGCTACAAAGAGTCAATGGATGTTGTTGTTGAAATATCTCACTTGTTGGCAATGCGTTTGGATGAGAAGATTGCAATGCTTGACAGGCAAAAATGAGGATGTTGGAGTTGGTACCCCGTCATATGTGTGTTTGGAGAAAGGTGGTACGAAATTGACCCCCTCGCCCGTTGGCCAGTTACAACCTATTGGGGTACGACGTATGATGGTGTTTGATTCCCCACAAACAAATGAACATGAAGGAAGTTGTGCCGATGATGGTGGTGGGGGTGGTGTATCGGGAAGCGTTGGGGGTTTATCTGGTAGCTTTGCTCGGGGTTTATCAGGAAGCTTCAATGATAAAATAAATGCAATGGATGCAATTGCAGCTGGTTTAACAGGGAGCTTTGATCATGTTGATGATGATGTTGGTGGCAGTCCTAGCCTCGAAAGCATAGATGTGGGCCTAGATGGGGGCCTAGATGAAAATGGAAATGAGGTTATTCCTTTGTTAGATCCTCCAATACCTCCAAGACCGTCCCATAGGACTACGAGTTACCGGTATAGGTCATGTACCGAGCTTCTAAAGCGGCCAATTACCCAAGAACAACTAATGAACAAAGAGACTCTAACTCCTAGCTCCACCAATGATGCTGGTCCTTCTTCTCCTTGTCCTCCATGTCCTCCTCCTTGTCCTCCTGCTTCCAAAAAGGCTGCACCGAGGAAGACAGCGGCGCCAAGGAAGCCAGCGGCACCGAGGAAGCCACGGAAGAGCAAGAAGGTTGATGAGCAACAACTTATAGTGCATCCGCAGCAACAACAACCACAACAAAACTTTGTGGATCCCCAGCCACCGCAACAGGTGATTTACCAAGCTTTCATTGTATATCTTTGTGCACTATATGTGACTGAATTGATCAGCTACTGAGTGAGATAGAGTTTAAGGAATAAGAAGAATAAGAAATAGAAATAGAACCAGAAGAATTAAGTAAGATAGTGAATTATACCAGACTGAAATCAGTTAAAGCGAGTGAAACCATTCTGGACTGTGCTAATCTTGCCATTCCAAAGAGCAATATTTCTTTATATCCATATCTTGTAGACCAAAGCTACAACAGCAGCCACTAAGACCTGTTTCCAGAACTTAGAGCTTTTGTATCTCTTATGTATCCATCTGATCAGAACAGGAAGCTCGTTAGACCTGACCTGTACTCCTAACCAGGTCTTAGTCACTTGTATGCATTGCATAATGTATGTGCAACAAAAATGTGACTCAATCTGTCTGAATCACACACTAATTTTTTCTGAAATTTCTGCCTAGCAATCTTCCATGCATACTAACCCGGCAATGGACTTGTGTTCAGGACCAGGCTCCAAATCTTTATACATCTTGGCTGACTTATGTTGACTTAACCATGCATCACCCAAAGTAAGATAGTGAATTATACAAGTAAGATAGTGAATTAAGTAAGATAGTGATTTATTCAAAGAATTATAGTGCGAATATGATTCTGCCAAAAAAAGATGTTGTTTGTGGTGCAAATAAGAATTATTTGCAATCAGTTGCAAATATGAACTGCCAAAAAAGTCAACCTTTCTGTTGTTGACTTATTATGCCTTAACACACTAGGTGAGTGTTCTGGTGGATTCAGACTTGGAGTTAGTCTCTTTGATTCATTTCTACAACACCATTAGTCTATTAGTCTGATTCATTTCTTTGAAAATAAGCTTTCTGTTTTGGTTTTGGCAGTTGGATTATAATTGGATAAGTGGGATTTTATTTTCACTGTTGTTTTCAGGAATTTGTACAAAGTGTAAGTGGTATACAAATGTTGGATGGGTCCTTTAGGTACTATGCCCGACCTATTTCAGCTCCCGGATGTGTATATCAACAACAACGAGCATATGTTGGCGATGGATATATTGATGGCTACATAGACCCGTCTGGGAGCCATGTCACATTTGTATCTCCTCAAATGGGGCACCCGCCTCAAATGGGCTATGCTCCTCAAATTACCAAACTGCCCATGACATGTATTTCATAATACATGCCTGGTTGCGGCCTCGTCGCTCTCAACATTGGGTGCGAGGATCTGATAATACCGGTTAGGTCGGTTCACGAGCCGATTTTTAGGTGAGGGCGACAAGGAGACTATTAAACTATCTTAATTGGAATAGGGAGACAGGCACAGGAAAAAAAAAAAAAAAAAAAAAAAAAAGTGGAAAATGGCGTTAATTGGAGTGAATCAACTCACTGTATCTTGTGCTGGTTTTGGGTGTTCATCAAATCCCAGAATTCTCGGCATTTCTCTCAATCCCTTCACCAAAAAGCTCTCTTCTTCATCTTTCACCTATTCCCCATTTGAAATTCAGAAAATTCAACTGTTGCCAAACCTAAAATGGGCTACTTTAAGAATTCATTGTTCTTCAAATTCCTGCCTAACTATTCAGGTTTAGTAAATTTCTGTATCTGGGTTTATTTGATTTTTTACGTTTTAGTTTTGATTTGAACGGGGTCTTGGAATTGTGCAGGGAAATGCAGCTGTGAAGGGGAAAAGCGTTTCTGTAATACTACTCGCTGGTGGCAAGGGCAAGAGAATGGGTGTATGACTCTCTCATAATTCGTATTTTACTGGTTTTGCGTAGTATGCTCTATGTTTTCGAGGTTTGTTATTAACTTAGTTAGTTAGTTAATGTCCTTGGCTGGTACTATAAGACCTACGATCGAATTTTGTCCTTTTTTGGGTCTCCCTCCAGAATTGAGACAGTTGTTTTCTTTTTGAAATATGAAAATTGTCAGTTATGAATAATGATAATGATATGATTTCCTTAACATTGGAATTTGGTTGAACAAATTACTGACGTTATGTTTTGTGATTATGTATATTTTCTTCGTATTTAATATGCTTTGGTAATTCTATAATTAACCAAATAGTTGCTAGATGCTAATATTTATTGATTCTGTGGAGCAAGTAGTTTGAATGTCTCTTTCACAATTAGATGAATTATCCTAAAATTCTCTATATTTGAATATTTGATCCTACTTTTTGTCGGAAGTCAGAAACCAATATTTCTGTAATTTACCCTTTGGCCAAGCTATGAAGGATACTCTGTATTAAGTATAAACAATTTTTAATGCCTATAAGGCGTACCGGACGAGCTACTTCACATTTTGGGGGTTTGTTACCGCTGATTAGGAGCAAGAACAAGGCCCTACTGGTAAATGGTTAGCCATTTGAGTAGGTTAACAATGAGATGCCTTTACATATTCTACCGCCTAGTCAAATTAATAGTCAGTGATATTTGAAATGAAAGCTACAAATAGTGCTGTTGAATATGCTAAGTCCTTTAAACTTCTTAATTTACGAGTTAATCTTTTGGAGAACCTTGCCCAGATTGGGTTCTGTTGAATATGCTAAGTCCTTAAACTTCTTAATTTATGAGTTAATCTTTTGGAGAACCTTGCCCAGATTGGGTAATCTTTAAGTTATCCTATTTTCTTTTACTTGCGTAAAAGCATTTTCTAAAACTTCATTTATTGTATGAGAGGCGAGCTCTTAATATTTCATTTCAGTTAGTTAGATTTTTCAATCATCCGTGCAATACTTACAATACTTTTCCACTGGTGAGTTTTCAATTTTTTAATACCCACCTGACTAGATAAGACCACTTTGATATCTATGCTGTATGTTTCTTCGCAAATTTACTATTTTCTATTTCAGCTGGATATCTTGTATATGCATGCAGTCAAATCTGTACTTCTTGGTTGTTCACCGCGTGTCATTGTTCAGTTCTCATTCTTACTTCGCTGACATTATATTTGTTCAACAGGCAAGCATGCCGAAGCAGTACCTTCCACTTCTGGGCCAACCTATTGCATTGTATAGGTATATGAAAGCACAATGTACAAAATCTCATGGCCATTGCTGTATATTGTTAAATGTACAGCAACATCTTGTGTCAAACCATAAGGGTTGATATTAACTGTCTACTATAATTGGGTGTTTATATGTCATCTACTCATTTGTTTACAACTCAATATATTTTGGTCGATCCCATAGTTGTTTCATTGAATGCAAATAAATGTGGCCTTACTAGTTTGAACGCAGATCACTTTCAGTGTACAGATTGTCCTGGTTCCTGTACCGTAGCGTTATGCTCTTGTGACACGTTATGCAACGGATGCTAGAGCTATCCTCTATTGCAACATTATCAGGATTTAACGTTTACTTTTAGGTTACTTTACTGCTATAATATTCTGTATACTTGGCTGGCTGTTGGTTGTCAATTGTATTTTTTAATTGATTGGCTAGTGGATGATACTGATTAATACGATATTTTACTCCGGCTGAAATATTGCAACAATGTACCTATGTTATTCTTGATGTTTGTAACAAGTTTTCTGATTCGACAAAGAAATGTGGAATGAAACTGTTTAAAAGGAGAGCATCGATTGTCAAAGGGTGATTTTGGTCACTGCAGCTCTGTCTTGTCAGCAATGCTAAGTAGGGTATAGCTCGGGGGTTGGGGGGGGGGGGGGGGGGGAGGGGATGCAAGACTCATATCCCTTCAGGAGTCGTCTCCTTTGAGAGGGTATAAATCATAAATGAGATATTTGAGGGACCCAGAGTATTTTTTATCCTTCATTGTACTTTGTTATTCAAATGACAAGAGTTAAACTGTTCTTTTCTTTTGTTTTCTGTCATCTATTTGGTAATTGTTACATTTAAGGAAATGGGAAATTATCAAGCAGGAGCATTCTTGGAAATTCTCTAATTCATCTATGTAGAATATGTAACGTTTCCCCAAAAAGAAAAGAAAAATCAATGTAGAATAATATGTAATCCTTGTTTTTCAAGAAATCTTATCCTGCTTCATAACAAGTAATTTTTATATGCTTGTGCGTATATGTGTGTGGAACTAACTGTATACTTGTGTTTTCCAGCTTGTACATTTTTTCTCAGATGGTCGAAGTGAAAGAAATTGTTGTTGTTTGTGATCCATCCTACAAGGACATTTTTGAAGGTCTAACTGGATATCCTCTATCTACCTTTCCCTGCATTTTGTTGTTTTGGTAAGACAATAGGTAAGAAAATTGTGTTCCTTCTTCCAGAAACCAGGGACAAGATACATGTCGACCTCAGATTTGCTGAACCTGGGAAGGAAAGACAAGATTCTGTTTACAGTGGACTTCAGGTGCAAAATGACAGATTCCAATCTTTTGTTATTTCTTTGCTTAATAAACACTCAAGCTTCCATTACTTCAATCCGTAGTTCGAATTTATGCCATTTTATTTCATATGATAAGACAAGGTTAGCAGTTTGAGTATGCTTGGAGACTTCAATGGGATTCCAGTTGTAGAAAGTTTTAGGTCAATATCCTGGGTCTCACGTTATTCTTCACCTAGAATACGAGCCCATATCTGGTGTATAAGAGACTAAAGGCATACAGGCACCCTGTCATACTGCCTGAGCATCATATATGATATCTTAGCTAGGGCCAGGGCTTGTTTGTACTAGGGGAATCATCAAGGCAGAGAATCAATACCCTTGTTTGCCTTAATTGATTGTTAGCAGTTTTGTGATTCACTTTTCTCCATTTTTCAAGTTTGGAAACACCGCAATTCAATGTTTCATTTTTCTTTATGCCCCCTTGGTTTTCACAATCCATTTCTTTGAAAATTAATAAAACAAAAGACACCCAGAAAAGTATAAGTATTCATCTATGACCGAATTGATCTAATATATCACCTTTCCTTTGCCTTCACCACCACATCTGACGCATATGACGAACATTTGATGCGCACCAAACTGTCAGATGTGTACCCTTATGGTAGTGATGCTGATTGCTGAGGAATTAGAGGTGTCAGCAACATGTGACAAAAAATTGATGCGCGATGGAGAATAGACGATGAAGTAGCCATCTTAGATTGTTGTTACAACAAGGGTGGTTTAGGGTTTGAAGAAGATTAGCCACTGATATGGATAATATGGAGAGAGGTGGGCGCACTGAAATTGCGGTTTAGGGGTTTTTATTCCCTAGTTGAATTGATCAGCAAGAAATATTATTATTTCCTGTATTGGGTAATTCAAGGAGTTTGTTTTCGGTTTCCCTCCTTTCCCACTTCAACAAATTGTTCAGTAGTTGAATTTGGCAATTTGATGTTCTCCACCCAATTTGTAAACCCACATATCTTAGTTTTTAAAAAAGCTCCCAAGGCACGCCTAGGCTTCGGGTGCAGGCCATAGCGCATCCCTCCGTCAAAGGCAAGGTGCATTCTAGAAGGCTCCACAAGTCCCGTGCCTCAGGGCGCCTTTGCCAAGGCACAAGGCGGCGGCACGTTTGGTTAAGAGGAGAGGGATTGAGGATAACTTTGTTAAGAATATAAAAAGTCCGAGTTTTTCCAAATTAACTCTTTACCCGTTCTTTATGATGCATGTTCGAGCAAAGACTCTCAATGAATTGCATGAATTTACTCCATTTCATCCCTAATTGAAATCCATTTTATAAAAAAACCTAATTTTATAATTTGGTAGTGATTTTGGCCGGTCAATCGCCGTTGATGATAGAGAATGCCGACGAGCGATCTTTGGTGGTTGTCGGCGTTAGATCTTCCCGTGGTCGACTCTGGTGAAGCTTTGCGTTTTCAGGTTTATGTCCTCTTTGATTGGTGTCCCTTGCCTCTTCTTTTTCTAGTCTTTTCTTCTCACTTTGATTAGCCACTTTTTTATTTATCTTTTTTACCTTTAGTTTTACGTTTCCTTACTGATCCAGCTTCACAAGCCTTTGCTTCCATCATTTTTTTAAAATTTATTTTTACCCTTTTGTTTTATTTTGTGGCAGGTAAGTAATCAAGTGGTCTCTCCCCTCTTATCATAATTTTATCTTTAAAGGCTTTTAAGTAAAATAGCTTTTTCCCCTAACAAAAAGTAGAGCGATTTCCATCAATATTGCATAAAGATCCAATAATTCCCAAAATACGTTAAATTCTAACTTAATTCCCACCTAGTCCATCTTTATTTTGGGAATTATTGTAACTTAACTCCCGTGGACGTATTTTGGGAATTATTGTATCTTTATGCAATATTGAAGGAAATCGCTCCAAAAAGTATACTATCTCTTTTATCCTCTTATTTGAACTACTCAGTAAAAATAAAATTAAAATAAGTCCGCCTCGTATCCAAAAGCCGACGCCTTGCTCCTAGGCTCCACCCACCTAGTTCGTCTTGCGCCTTTTAAAACTAAGTCACATACACATTTCTCTATAATATATTTTGAGCTACAATGACACTGCTTTCATTGTTTTTAGTTGGCACATACTACCTTCGTTTTGCAATACATGCATCATTTCTCATTTGAGCACCATCATCAATAAACTTTGACAATTTTTTTTCCACCATTATATATGAAGAAAACTTAGTCAAGTGAGATCTTGAATTCATATCAGTGCGAGGATTTTAAATGTCAACTTTTTATAATTTTTACTTATACGCATTTGGGGATGTTAATGTCTAAAGAAGCGTGTTGTAGTACTTGCGAAAAGAATATTGCATGTATTGTGGAACAGAGGTAGTATATTTTATCACGTTTGCCAATGCAATATTTCAATCATTAATATCTTTAGTTATTATTGTGTAAAAATTAAAAAAAGAAATTATATTATGAATCTATACAATGAGACGATTATAACAAGAGCCCACATGACTATATTTTTTATTAAGTATAAATCACAATTTATTGTCAAAGTAGATTTTATAAATAGTGTCAAAAGTCAAACTGTATGAACTAAAAAGAACGAAGGTAGTATTATATTTTAGGGTTTTTCTACATTATATCCCTATGTTTCTTTGATTTCTACGTTGTACCCATGTATTTGAAATCGTCCAAATTTTGCCCTTATACTTGTAAAATATAAACTTTTCCATTGTTGTTAACCCAAAGTAAAAAGTTCCATTACTTTTTAAACAAAGCAAGGTTTTTTATGTTATTAATCAACCTTATCTTTATTGTTAACCCAACGTTAATGTAAATTAAAAAAGTAACAATTTGTTAACATTATATTGGTGGCAGGGATAAACTTGATTGACTTTTGCAACTACAAGGTTACAATGTCTGAACTTTAAAAGGTTTTTGTACAATGTAGAAATCAATGAAACACATGGGTACAATGTAGAAGAACCCAATTTCTTATGTGTAGATTTCACCTTTTTGAAACTCTAGGCCCAAAATTACTTGTTAGGTCAGTTTTGCAGTTCCTGTTAAAAAAAAAGGCAGGTTAGTTTTGTAGAAATACAAAATGATGTATGTGTAAACAAAAAAAAAGAAAAAAGAACCCAGAGTATACAAATAGTGTACCTCCACCTCAAAAATAATGTATAATAGTTAGTTAACTATTGTAATAGTGGTTAGCTGATAAGCCGTCAAAAGAGGAATTTTGTTAGAATTTGTTGTGTAGGTTTTGGCAGTAAAGTTAGCTAAGTTCAATCTTAGCTTTGAGCTGATTTTCTATTAAGAGCTTGTTTGTAGCAAGTGTAATGACTTGTAAATCATTCAATAATTCAATGATAAACCCCTCTTATCTCTGATTCCTCCCCCCCCCCTCAAAAATAATGTATAATAGTTAGTTAACTATTGTAATAGTGGTTAGCTGATAAGCCGTCAAAAGAGGAATTTTGTTAGAATTTGTTGTGTAGGTTTTGGCAGTAAAGTTAGCTAAGTTCAATCTTAGCTTTGAGCTGATTTTCTATTAAGAGCTTGTTTGTAGCAAGTGTAATGACTTGTAAATCATTCAATAATTCAATGATAAACCCCTCTTATCTCTGATTCCTCCCCCCCCCCCCCCCCCCCCCCCCCCCTCCCTCTCCCTCTCTCTCTCTCTCTCTCTGTTCTTATTCTACCTCTTCTATTTCTCTCAATTCTGAATTCTGTGATCAATTCAATTGATCTTGAGTTTCTTTAGCTCAGTTGAAGTCTACAGTCTACTGTTACATAATGTATTTTTGATTCTCATGTACTTTGTATATTATTCTCCTCGCTCATTGGAGATAACAGTATGAAATACAGGGAACAAAAAGGTAGGAAAATTATCCAATGCTCCCCAGCATACTGAGTACAAGCTTGGGGTTTTATACTGTACAGTTTAATTGATATGACTCTATATTACATTTTATAGTCTAGCAAAGATGTTTACTTCTTGTAACTTGAGCTGTTGGTGAGTCCCGGGTAGACTAATACTTCTTCTTCAGTGCAGGCCATTGATTCTGATTCTGAACTTGTCTGCATCCATGATTCTGCTAGACCATTGGTATTGTCTCAAGATATAGAAAAGGTAGCTTTCTGTTATCAGGCTATACATAACAGATTAACAGTAACTGTTTCAATATTAAATGTGAATATTATGTGGAAGGTTGGTCTTCATTGGTTGCTTGTCATCATTGTCCAACCACATTACTTCCTTCTGTATATTGTTATTCAATTATTAGATTTCATATCTGGGCATGAAATTAAGATGAATCTGCCGGGATATATATAAAAGGAACACCGTAACTTTACAAATGGAATATTTCATTTTGTACTCCTTCCATTTCAGCATATAAGGGACCCGCAGTTTTTGGAAAGTTAGTTTTGGCAAACTTTTTATAATAAAAAAAAGTTCATGGACCAGGGTCCACCAAGAGTCATACTGCCTCCGTATTTTATTGAGTGGTACACTTTGACTGGCACAGAATTTAAGGTGGGTGAGTTGATTTTATTAAAATTATATGCAAGTGTGGTAAGTGGAAATAAAAATTGTAATAAAAGAGAGTGAAGCTATTAATGTATTCAAAGGAAAGGATAGGCAAGGAAAAATTATAAAATATGATTAGTGGATCCCATGAGGTAGGGAAGAAATGATAAAATAAGAGGAAAACATACAAAAAATGGAAAGTGAAACACTTAATAAAATACGGTCTCTTTAGGAAAATGCATCACTTAATAAAATACGCAGGGAGTACATGAGTTAGTTTGGATCGTTAATTTCTCCTAGAATCTAGTGCAATTGTTTTAAATGTACTTGTAAATAGTTTTAGAGTAAACTAGATCAAGGACACATGTGCATGGAGCTCACTATGCACTACATAATAACTAAACAACACATTAAAGAACCCAGGTGCAAAAAGAATTTGACATTATGATAAAAGAACATAGGATAGCTTCCTTTTTTTTTTTTTGAAACCATTGCTATAAATAAAAGAACATTTCCCATGTTCTTTTATCATAATGTCATGCCCTTTTATATACTCCCTCTGTCCCTTAATACTCGACCTATTTTGACCGGACACGCTTGCCAATGCACAACTTTGACCACCAATTTCTTTAACTACATATTATAAAAACTTATAAAAATATTATATTTTGAAAATATATATTAAGATGAAGCCAACAATATATTATACACTAACATTTGTTTTCATATACTAGAAATAAAATAGGGTCAAAGTGAATTATGTGAATAGTGCAAAAAGTCAAAACAGGTCGAGTATTAAGGGAAAGAGGGAGTAATTAGTTGTGTTGGTGCACAAATAGCATCCTTTACATGTGTTCATAGATTCGTATGTAATTTTTTTTTATTTTTCGTAATTTCTGAAAATGTTTATCTGTGTATTTGGAGAAAATACAATGGTCAAAGTTCGATATCGAAAAGTATGGGTCTCTTATGTTTTGAATTGGAGGAAAAAGTTGTTTGCACTTTCCTGTAATAAGGCATTGAAGTGAATTTGAATGTATCTGAAATCTCTATTAATTTTCTCTTTCAATTTTCTTTAGCCTAACACACGCACTCTCTCTCTCTTCATGATTATTTTTTTTCGGATTGTGATATTTAATTGTTGCTCCATGTTAAGTTTTCAGCTAAGAAATCCTGGTTGTTTAAAATTTCTACTTGTAGGTTCTTAGAGATGGTTGGCTGCATGGAGCTGCTGTACTCGGTGTTCCTGTTAAAGCTACAATCAAGGAGGTAAGCCTTGCTGGAAAATATTTGTGATGTTCATGTAATAGATTGATTTTTTGAAGATGGAAGCTAATAAAAAAGGATAGAAATTCTCATTAAAAACTGGAAAATGATGGTTGAATGTAGTGTTGATGCAGTTATATAATCAAATTGAGGATTCTATCCCAGACCTTCGAGTGACTAGATACCCAACAATTTTCTGATTATCTTTTCTCTCAGTGATCTCCTCTATTTATAGACAACCTGCTTCCTTTTCCTACCTCTCTAGAGTCTCTACTCTAACGACTTCTCACCTTATTCCTCAAGCAATCTCATGACATAATTATATTGGCATTCCCTATCTTGCCCTTGCCCTATGTCGGTCTATTACAATTCACTTTCACTTCATTTTGTATTTTAAGAAAATCATAAGGACGATTTTCCTTTTGATTTATTTCACCGAGCTTAGGAATATGTTGAACAAGTAAGAATGGAGTATTAATTAAAGAACTTCTAGGGTTCCTACATCAAGATTACTTTTTATTTGTGGCATGAGAAGTGACTTCAACTACTTTATCTGTGTCAAAAGTTCAAACTACATCGAATTCAGGATTGTCAAAACTTGACCGTGCTTTCAAAATGTTTTTTGCCAATTGTCAAGTGATTCTCTGACTAGCATTCTCTTTTCATGCATATTTTAGGTAAAATCCACTCTTTTTTTTTGAGGGGGAAGGTAAAATCCACTTTATTTACTCTTCATGTTGGATCTGGAATTTCTGGAGCATGAAAGTTGTTTTAAATTATTCCTTATTAGAACTGATAACGCTGGACATTTCCGATGCCTAAAATTATTCTTTGTGGTTATGTATACATTCTTTGTAGACCTTAGTTGTTACACATTTTACTATTTGCATTCCTATATCAAAGAAAAAAGCAGGTAAGCTTCATTTATGGTAGAAGACCTTACCCCGATAACTAGAATTCTTTTAGACCACTTGCCCAATAGTCTAAGCCTGGAACTATACTCTCTAGAGTTATACACATTCTTTGTAGATCTTGCATTCTTTAGTTGATGCACATCTTACTCTATCGACTTACGTATACCATGGAAAAAGCAGGTAGGCTTGATTTAAGATAGAATGCTCTTCCTTGATAATTAGAACTCTTATAGTCACTTGCACAACATTCTAAGACTTGAACTATTCATTGTGCGTTTATATACATTCTTTGTAGATCTAGCCTTCTTTAGTTGATGCACATCTCACTTGCGGCGTTCCTGTATCAAAGGAAAGCGCAGATATGCTTCATTTAATAGAAGACCTTTCTTTGATAATTAGAATACTTATTGATTACTTGCCGAATATTCTAAGTATGCAGTCTTTTTGTGGCTTAAATTTCAACAATCAATAACAACAGAAAAGTTTACATACTTTTTTGTTGATGAATTGTGAATCGTGATTATTGATTTCCTACAATGATCTTGCAGGTCAGTAACGAGAGCTTTGTTGTGAAAACTTTGGACAGGAAAAGTCTTTGGGAAATGCAAACTCCTCAGGTACCACTGAACAAATAACCGGTAGCAAAACACTTTGCACTTGTCTTTCTGATCTAATCATATCTTCTGTATTGAACTTTCAGGTTATCAAGCCTGCGCTGCTCACAAAAGGCTTTGATCTTGTGAACAGGTAATTTACCCTACAACTGATGCCTTTAGTTTTGTCTTTTATAATAGTATGAATTACCTCCTCTACTTCAATGGTACTAAGAATTTCATCTATACCATTCCATCTCCTACGTTTCTTCATCTTATATAGGTTGCAACTTGCAACCGTGGGACAAACCTGTTATGTACATCAATCATCTTCCTTTTGTTGAAATTGTTTTCAGCATGACTCAGTTTGAACTTAATAAATTTAAGGAAAATTTAACACATATATACCAACTATTCGTGGCCTAACAAAAATAAATTATGTGAAAGTAATGCCTAAGTACAAATTTTGTTAACAAAATTGGATTTTTTGTGTGTCCTGTTAAGGATGTGTTCTCTTCAACTTATAGGATCTTAAATCATCTGAACTTATCTGAGCTGAACTTATTTGAACTTATTTAACTTATAGGAACTTATAGGACCTTATAGAATCTTATTTAACTTATAAGACCTTATATAACCTTATAAGACCTTGTATACCTTATTAAACCTTATTAGATTGTATTTAAAGTTTATTAGATTATTATTAAACTTTAACCATTAGAATATTGATAATAGTTGATTGCAAATACTAATGCATTGATGTAAAGAAGTACTTTTATGATTATTTGGTCTCACCAAAAAGATCGTCCATTTATTTGTGATGTTTACGTAATTTTAAAAGTGTTTATTAAGTTTTTCCTTTATAATTATATTGATAGTAATTAATAATAACATAGTAATTAATACTTACGTATCATTGAGTAACCACAAATTATTTTAATATAATAATATAAATGTGATTATTTAATATAACAACGTAAATAATTATAATATTACATATTTTATTTAAGATGTTATTGGAACTCATAGGACCTTATTGGAACTTATAAGACCTTATTGGAACTTATATGAACTTATATGAAGTTATAGGACCTTATTTCACTTAAAGGTCCTTATTTAACGTATCTGAACTTTTATAGGACCTTAAAATAAGGTCCTATAAGTTGAAGAGAACAAGGCCTAAACTAAATTTGACTTGTCATAACTTTTTGGAACTTATTTGAAGTTACTGGAATATGTTGTAGATGTGAATTGAACTTATTGGAACTTTTAGAAGAATCTTAGAGAAGAATTGCAAATTCGAGGATAGATAAGAAGCCCAAGATGAACCAGAAAATGACGAGTTTAACATACCAACAATGTTGAGTAATTTTTGATAGTTTTTCTCGCCAGAATTACCACTACTGGTGTTTGATTCATTTCGGTTGACAGTTGAAACTAGTTTTGCTTATATTTGTAGCTGGGTTTATTTTTGTCACACCAACAACAGTTGGGTTTATCTGCGGTACGTTCCAAAGTGTTAATATGACTAGTACTCAAGATTTAATAGCCACAAGGTACCGGACCGGCAACTATGGCCACAAATTTAATGTAATTTAGATTTAGAAATTGATCCATTAATTATGGCAGCAAGCCGGTAACTAGCTTCCCGATTAACAAGATCGTGTCTTATTTACAGAATGAACACTTCTGGTTGAGCAAACTTTTATCTAAATTTCTGAGATAACCGTAACGGGTTCTTTTTTGTTTCCTAAGCCATGCAAAAGAGCAGATCTAAGATTTGTTATTATTTATTCAGAAGAGGACTAGAGGTCACTGATGACGTGTCTATTGTGGAACATCTTGGTCATCCAGTGTACATTACGGAAGGTTCTTATACCAACATCAAGGTATCTTTTACTGTTCTTTTCTCTTGTTTAAAATGATAACGAGTTCTTGAAAATTAAGCTAATAGAAGACCTTTTTTAACAGATAACTACCCCTGATGATTTTTTAGTTGCGGAGAGAATACTAAATCCAATTTCAAGTCCCTAGGTAAATAATATTTTAATTAATATCCGTCTTCGGCAATCTTTAGTCTCATGCCTTGGGGTCCTTTTTGGGGTTATCTATATGATTTATAGTGTCCTTGAGAATAAGGCTTTGATATTGTTGATATTGTTGTGTCATTGACGTGCAAATTATAGAAATTGTTTGCCTTTTGTTGAAGCATGAAAACTGTAACAATTACGGAACACTCTAGATGTGAAGCTTGTTATTAGCGAGTGAAGTTGTTTTTCTTGTGCACTTGACACGAAGCGGGCATATTCATGCTAGATTCATTAACTCATTCCTCCCACCCTCTTATTAGGGTGTGAATGGGAAAAAAAAGAAGGTCCCGGAAGTTCAGGGACACCAAGTCTTGGCTTCCTGAACCGTTTTCTCATTCCTGTTATTAATACAGTATACAAATTAACACTCATTTCAGTATTCCAAATGTGGAAACCTTTCAAAAAGGCCCTTTGTGATGTTGTGTACTGACTACTGAGTGGAGAGCCTTCGGTTACGGTTACTGAATATGTGATGTGTACTTGTATAATGTATACCATATTTACTCTAGGTCAATCATACTATGTATGAGAACTGAGAAGTAGAAATTGAATCGAGAGTAGTAGATCCTAATGCACCTTTGTGCAACTTCAATGTCAAAACGGATTTAGATTCTTTTTTCTATATTTTCCTTAGTTTAGAATTCATCAGACACCAGCCAAAAGATGTGGCAAGAAGCACTTGTACAAGCCTCCTCGGCTTTATTTTGAGGTGTTTACCCTGCACCTTGGATATCTATGTAGCTTTTTCCTTTGATGATTGCTACTTGATGTCTTTTCTAGCATTTATTATGAAACGGAGGTATTATTGTACAGGAGGATGAGGAAGTCTATGTCAAAAATGACTTGTGTCCAAAATGGACGCAAGTGACTTGTATTAGTACTAATTAATTGCGGATGGGTACTGATTAAATTCGAATGGGTACTGATTAAATTCGAATTGGTATTGATTACTGTGTTATTAGTACCAATAAGAGTCGGTTGCTCATTTGCTGCAAATATATATTTGGCACTACATCTCCTGCGGGTGAAGTCGAGTATAATATCCAATACCCAACTTTTACTTTAATAAGATTAAGACAAAAGTTCAGTTTTGCAAGTGGATGGGGTAAATATGTTTGCATAATTGGACTTTTCATAAAAAGCAATTCGAAGGGACTCCTCCTTTATTAGAAAATTCGTATATTAAGATTCAAAATGGATTAACAAGATGTAAATTAGAAATCTTACTAGCTAAGTAGCTAACTATTCTCCCGCGTCTAAAATATTGCCCTATATTGTTTACCCCATATTTTATTTGGGTTGTGATTTTTAATTTTACTAAAAGCCAAATCTATTTACAATTTTACCCGCTTAATAAAATGAATGAAAGCATTTGAGTTAATCTTTTATAGTAACAATTATTCTCCCAAGATATTTATAGAATTGGTTGTTGTACCATCAATGTCAGGGGATTTATCATTGGGAAGCCGGATATATCTAGGGTGATACTCCTTTTGAGGATTACCATAGTATTTTTTTTCTTTTTTCTTTCAACAAATTCATTTTCTTATTTTTGTTAAATGATTTGTAATATTTGAAAATTATTTTGTAAATTCTAATATATTCCTGGAAATTATTTTCTCAAAAAATATTAAATCCTAATTAAGTTAATTAATTAGTTTACCCATCTCCAATCCTGCCGGCCCATTGCCGGCGCCACCACCGGAGCCGACACACTTCCCCTTTCGGACACCGACGCATAACACTTATACTCCTCTACACTTCCTTTCCCGTCACCGACTAACACCGGTGCCGACACTGGAAAACTTTTTTTTGTCGCATCTCCCCAGTTTCATCCTCTCCACCAGCTTCACCATGTCGTAGAACATCATATTGAAACTAGTTAGTTCGCCGGAGCAAATAAAAGTGGACTATAAACTCGATCTGAAAAACGAAACTTAACTTTTAATAATAATTATAAAAGAAAATCCATCTCAAAAGATGGAAAAAATCGATTTGGGGTTGATTCATATTTGCAGGTCATCCATGGTTTCAAGAAAAGAGGACAGTGGAAAAAGATGAACAACAGACACGCAGGCAGGCGAAAACTTGGCGTCCATATACAGATAATCTTAGGTAATCACCAATCATGTTATAGATGCAACCAAATACGATTTTGCTATGACAGACGTAAACCATAGTGGTATTATCCAACATCTATTTTGAATTATACCTATTACAGAAAGAACATGATTGCTATGGATATTTATTTTTCAGGAAATATTTAGTTTGATCCGTATTCCAATTGGATATCATATCATATATGATAAGATCCATTTTGATTTCCTTTAATATCAATCCCATAGCCCAATCCTACCACAACTAGTTTTGTTAATATTGGTAATTCCTTATAATATAGTATAAAAATTAGTTTGTTTGGTGTGCGCGCGCGCTGGCAACGTAATATTTGAGTGACTGAAAAATAGTGTGGACTGTCGAACCTAAAGGTCCTTAGTTGTGACCGAAAACACGTAAATCTAAAATATCGTTCATTGGAGGTGGAAATTAATCTTTTACATTTATAGGAACACGCATAATAACAAAATTAGTTGTGTGAATTAAATGTGATATATTGCTAATATCCAAACCACCGTTTGGCAAGAACTACAAATCCACTAGCCACTAATTTGTTAACAACGAAATATTTAAACAATCCTAATAGCAACTTATATTATAATAACAAGACTAGTCGTTTACATTACATTTCATATTTGTTAATAGCCAAATCATCTTCTGGTAAGAATCACAACTCTTCTATCAGCTAATTTGGTAACAATGCAATTTATTTATGAACTACAGTGAACCAACACAAGTTTTTGAATAATTGGATTCCTGAAAATAAAACGTATATACAAGAGATAGTTTGTCGGCGTGCAACTTAGCATGAAATAACACTGGAAAATAGCGTGGTCGGTCGTGATCAAGAACACGCACATCTAAAATATCATTGGTTGCATGTACAGGAAGTGTCATTTGATCTTATCTTATTTTACGCGGATTATAATATTTAGATATTCCTAATGGCAACTTATATTATAATAACAAAAGTGGTTGTTTACATTACATTTCATATTTGCTAATAGCCAAAGCATCGTCTGGTGAGAATCACTACTCGCTAGTAACTAATTTGGTAACAACGCAATTTATTCGTAAATTAAAGTCAACCAACACAAACTTTTGGTAATTATATTCCCGATAATAAACTATATATATTTGAAAAAATAGTTTGTTTATCGTTAATTGAAGATGTCATTTGATCTCATACTATCCATTTATTCGTCTTATATTACTTAAACATTTCTAATAAAAAAAACTTGTCATTTCCATTGCATTTCGTATGTTGTTAATAGCCAAACCATTGTTCGGTAAGAGTTACAACTCCGATAGCAACTAATTTGGTTACAACTTATCTGGTAGCAACTAATAGTAACCTATATTATAATAACAAGACTAGTCTTTTGCATTACATTTCATATTTGCTAATAGCCAAATCATCTTCTGATAAAAATCACAACTCATTTAACAACTAATTTGATAACAACTCAATTTATGTATGAAATATAGTGAAACAACGCAAGTTGTTGGGAAATTGGATTCTTAAAAAAAACTATATATATTTGAAAAAATAGTTTGATCTTATCTTAATCACGCGGCTTATAATATTTAAACAATCCTAATAGAAACCTATATTATAATAACAAAACTAGTCGTTTACATTACATTGCACATTTGCTAATAGCCAAACTATCGCCTGGTAAGAATCATAACTCCGCTAGCAACTAATTTTGTAACAACGCTATTTATTCATGAACTAAAGTGAACCAGCGCAAATTTTTGGTAATTACATTCTCGATAATAAACTATATATATTTGAAAAAATAGTTTGTTTATCGTTAATTGGATATGTCAGTTGATCTCATCCTATCCATTTATCAAAATATGGTTTATGGACCAGGGTGCACAATGCTCACCGTGCACCCCGCTTTTAAATGAACATGTAGTTTAAATACAAAGAAAAAATTGTTCATTCTCAAAGAACATATAGCAAATGAACATAAGGTACAAATCCAAATAATATATAGATCAAATATTTCACTTATACTTGTTCAATGAAATCATTCTCCATGTTCATTATATTCTCAATGAATGTTCATCGGGGTGCACAATAAACACTGTGCACCCGGGTGTATAACCCAAATTGAGTCCATTTATTCGTCTTATGATATTTAAATATTTCTAATAACAAACTTGTCGTTTACATTGTATTTCGTATGTTGCTAATACGCAAACCATTATTCGGTAAGAGTCACAATTCTGGTAGCAAATAATTTGGTAACAACCTATTTGGTAGCAACTAATAGCAACCTATATTATAATAACAAGACTATTTGTTTACATTATATTTCATATTTGCTAATACCCAAATCATCTTCTGGTAAGAATCACAACTCCTCTATCAACTAGTTTGGTAACAACAAAATTAATTTATGAACTACAATGAACCAATGCAAGTTTTTGAATAATTGGATTCCTGAAAATAAAACGTATATACAAAAGATAGTTTGTCGGCGTGCAACTTAATATGATGTAACATTGGAAAATAGTGTGGTCGGTCGTGATCAAGAATACACAAATCTAAAATATCATTAGTTGCATGTACCAGAGGTGCCATTTGAGCTTATCCTATTTACTTGTGCAGGTACCGGCGTACAAAGAATGTTCTTGATTGCAGAGCATCTTGACCATTCTCCGTCCCTATTCGAAGACTTTGACTTTTGTTTTCCTAACCGAACGCACAGTCAAAGTGGGGGCTTCTGTAGACACCTAATTTGTGTCTCCCCTAATGGGATGATGACGAGACCATTAACCTTCCTAGGTGATTGGTATAACTCCGTGCGGAAGTCCCAATTTCTAACATATATTCCAAAATCCAAAATCCAAAGTCCAATTCCTGAGCCCGTTCCCATTCCGGAACTCAGTACAAAATTCAATTTCCAAAAATCAAATTCAAAATCCCAACACAATCTCACCAAATGGAGCTCTACATTGGTTTTACAAGGTCGTTTCCAATTGAAATGACATTAAGCAATCCAAAATCGGGCGCCGACCCTTAAAATCGAGCATGCCGGGCCCCATCCCGTAAAAACGAGTACAAAATACAAAATACGTATACGAAAAATGGAGTATTTTTAGTCGCAAACTTCTTTAACCTCCAAGAAAAGCTACGTGCCAAAAAACATACAATTCGTACAAAGGTACAACACTACAAAACAAAGCACAAGGATGTTGTATTGAATTCTACCTCCCTCATTTGGTGTGGAAATGAGGGTTTTAATAGGAGCCTTGAACATAACATACTAATTAACGTAAAGTGTAACCCAAAAAAGCTTCAAAACTCTTGGAACGTATATACCTTGAGTATGAACAATGGGGGGAGTCTTGCCGGAAAACTTGTACTCCTAGAATGATACAAGACGTTGTTTCATTCTCTTTTATGCCGTTGTGCATTGGAATTCCTGTCGGTATGACCCGACTGTCGGTAGTAGCCCGACTTATTTTTGGTGTATGGTTGGCTCCCATCACCCTTTCTTTCCTTTTGAGGATACTTTACTTTACCCGTTCGAAGCTACTTTTTATTAATCTGTGAGTCAAGAGTCGTGTCAAGTGTCGAGTCTTGTCTCTATGATTATCTGCTTATTATATGGCTTTTGCATGTGGATTATTTAATTTGTCGAGTGAAGCATGTTAGGATAGAATGTTATTCTAGCTTGTTTGTACTCAGCTTTTGCTGACTTCGTGTTTCATGTCTTCTGGTCATGGCCTTTGCCTTAATGACCCTTTGATGATCCATCAATTTCATTTGCGTTGTTGAGGAGTAGACTTTTAATAAAGCAGGTTGTAGAGATAACTTGCGGGAGAAGTTATCATGGGATTCGAGTTGATAGTTTTATTCTTCCGTATTTATAAACTCTATTTTTATTTATAGTCATGACTACTACTAATTCTATTTACAGTTAATGGATTTTAAATGGTTTAATACTTTGGATTTGGGCCTCAACGGTTCCAACTTGTTTTAATGACCATTAACTATTTATTTAATATGTTTTGAAAGTTAAGTTAAATTCCGCTGCGTAATTCTGGTAAATAGCCTTAGCCGTTATCACGGTGGCGGTAATATCTTGGTAATTCCTTTGTTTTAAGTTGGAAAATGTTTTATAAAAAGCAAGGAATTATTAGGGTGTTACGGATAGTGCCCGTATCTACAAGGAAAAGACTAAGCGATGGCACGATAGTCACATTCTTCAGAGGGAGTTTGTAGTGGGCAACAAGGTCCTATTGTTCAATTCTAGGCTTAAGTAATTCCCTGGAAAACTAAAGTCTAGGTGGTCTGGGCCGTTTACTGTGACCATGGTTAGCAAGTTTGGATCTGTTGAAGTAGAGAACAACATAGGTGAGAGATTCAAGGTCAATGGGCAACGTCTGAAGTTGTACCACAAGGGGGCTACTGTAGGAGTGGTTGAGGTCCAACACTTCCACCATTCAGCCCCCTTGATATGCATATTTGAGGTAAAGAGGTCGAGCGGGACCTGAAAATAAACCAGCGCTTTGCGGGAGGCAACCCGTATTTTATAGCTTTTAGTAGTGTAGTTTTTTGTTGTTTTTTTTTTATTGTTTTTTGTGTGTTTTTAGTTTAGCTTTTAGCATTATAGAGGTGATACGAGGGCATTTTACTGCTCGGACGTTTAGTGGTGTGCAGGTTTAAGGCTCAAAGTTCGAAAGAGGCGAAAAAATTGCAAAACAGAGCACTTATCTATTCGCCTGACCGGGCAAAATAGGCTCGACCGAGCGTGTGTGGAAAGCAGAAATGTCACAGAATTTCGCCGATCGGGCCGAAGTTTTCCTGATCGACATGTTTGCGAGCCCATTGAACGACCGGGCGAAACTGGCCCGACCGGGCAAGTGTCGAAGGAACCTATGCTGCATTTTTTTCCCCCGATCGGTAGAAAATCGCCCGACCGACATGTTTGTGAGCCCAATGCCCGACCGGGCGAGAGAGGACGGAAGATCTGAAGGGTTCTCAGTTCGCCCGACATGGCGAATCTTGCCCGCCCGGGCGCGTGTGGAAAAGAAGGAAATTTTTTTCAGTTGCCCGACCGGGCGAAGTGCAGGAACAGCGATTTAATACTGGATTTCCTTTCTTTTTCATTCTTCACTTCAAACTTATTCTTCAACCTCTCTCTCTCACCATTACCCCCCCCCCCCCCAAAACCCCATAACTTCAATCCCTCATATCTCACTCATTCCTCCACCAAATCCATCAAACTTTACATCAAATTCATCCTCTCATCATCCTCTACAACCTCCACCCAATTAGTTCCGCCATTTTCCACTCTCCACAAAAAACCCCAAAACCCCAAAAACTCAGATTTCTCCTCTTCAATTGCTAATAGACCAAAGAGAACTTGTACCAGGGTTCCAAGGAACCAACATGAGGCGACCACAAGTCATGCTCGGGCTCCAACACCGCCACCACCACCACCACAAGAAATCGCATCCGACCCGGATTTTTCGGAGATCGTCCTCACGAGCGAGGCTCAACGTGATTGGCTCTCCCACCTCAAATTGAGAGAGGTAATTCCCACTAGATTTATTTGTCAAAAATCCTTAAATGACATGGCAATTGAAAATGATGTGAAAGAGTTATTTAATGGTGTTGGCATGAAATATATGTATATCATGTTAAGATTGACCTTTAAGAGGTTAATATTGGAGTTTTTGAGTTCGCTTGAAGTAGAATCAAATGGTTATAAGGACATAACTCATGTGTTTCTTCGGTTAATGAACCAAGATGTCCAATTAACCATTAGAGATTTTGGTAGAATTTTTGGGTTGTCAACTGAGTATAGGAGATTCCCCGGGCAAGCCCATAATAATGCTACAATGTGGGGGAAATTGATTGGGTTACCCGCACCTGCTAGTTTGCAGCATTTACATGCTTCAAATGTTCACCACCCAGTTCCTATTGCCTTTTTCCGGTTCCTAGGATTCACCATCTTTGGGAGGGATGAGCCCAGTGATATTCGAAGTAGAGAGTTGGAAATTCTTGGTGGATATGTGCTTGAGGGTGAGGATGAAGGAAATGTGTCCTTCACCCAAGGTGCATTAGTCTAATACTAAGGTTCAGATTAATTACGAACAATTAATTCAGTGAGATCAAGTGATCAGAATAGATAGCTGGAGTAATGCTTCCGATCAGTGAGTTCTAATCTATATTAGGCTCAAAGCTTACTCTTGACTGAACCTATAAGGTCACACCAATGACATGTAACAGATCACCGAATTAAATGACTCGGAAATTCATTTAATAGCCTTTCGGGAATTGGTTCGGAAAAACATAATATACGAGATGACGTTGGGTCGGAACCGTATATCGTATCGCGAATATTCGTAAGCTAGGCGAAACGAATAATCATATCGTACGACGGTGATTTGTCGTATACGATACGATAAATAATAGTCGTAAGGCATTAGTCGCGAATACGAGACACAACAGAGCTGCCGGCCCATTGAGCCAAGCGTGCAAGGCACAACGAGCTAGCAAGCTCGCGTGTAGCAAGCAGCCAGCCCGCAGGAACGAGTGTGCGTGCAGCAATGGGGCAGCGTAGCAGCGAGCACAGCAGCGAGGCCCAAGCCCATGGCTGCGATGCTCGGCTGTTGTGGGCTTCGGCTGCTATGTGGCTTCGATGAGTGTAAGTGTGTGGGCGGTTAAGGCCTTGTGCCTTGGTCGGTTACACACAATATAACCTAAGGTTATGTTCCACACTCTAAGTTAGTTTTTGAAACCCTAAACCTAATTCTGAAAATTACGTAGTTTCAGTTTTGCTCTCTACACAAAACTGTTCTTCCCGAAAAAGCAAACACTCTTGAATATTGTCTAAGCTACGATTATCAAGACGGATCTGAACGTGTCGGTGAACCAAATAGAGGAACTACAATTGGAGTTCTTTGTTCGTGTTCGTTGATACTAAACTCGGGAAAATACGCTTCGAATGTAAGTATGCTTAATCTGTGCTTTATACATGTTTCCTGGCTTGGGGATCTTCCGCACATGTTATATGTATTTAACTGCATTCCCCTACAGTGGTATCATGAGCCTTGTGTATTAAAGTAATTTTTATCATGATTGTATGTTTTTGTATGCTGTCGAATTTTCCTATATTTTTCGTAATTTTTTCGAATGTTTCTGGATTATTGGATAGATCGCAGAAAGCAGTTCTGAATTCGAAACGTGTCGAAATTTCGATTTTTTTGACCCTAATCTGATTGAAAACGATTTTCTAAGATCAAATCATGAGAACAGAATCGCAAAAACAGGCCTCGAAGTATGAGTTTTTGGGCGTTTTTGTTAATAACGAATTAAAATTAATAAATTCGGAAAGTTTTTCAATTAATTGGTCGACCTAAACTACTCGGAATTGATTTAAATTTTTCCCTACTGTTCTTGGGTATATTTTAAAATTATGGTAAAATTTTTGGCCATAAATGTTACGTATAAACCCTAATTTTGCTTTCCCCAAATTTGTAATTTTTAGATCGCTAATTGATTTTTTCAATAGTTTAGATCTAGAAATTTGGTTAATTGGGAAAGGTAATGTAATTTCATATAAAGTGGCATATTTTAAAAATTATTGGATTAAAATTTTGATTAGATTTATTAATTTTAATCGTCACTTAAACCAAATTGGTAAAAATCTGAATTTTGAATGTTTAGAACGATTTAAAATTCTGTATTCGATTATCAAAATGTTCAAATTTTTTTAGACATTTTTCGTTCGTTAAATTTGAATATTGTTAGCCTAGATTTAATAAATTTTGCAAAATTTGATTGTTGTAAAAATTAATTAAATCGTAATTTTGTTATTTTTCGAAAATTAAAACAATTAATCTGTTAAATTTATGAAAAATAACTAATGCAAATATGGTTCGTGAAATTGAAAAATTATTATTTTTAATTAGTTGGTTCGTATGGCACGAACCAAAGGCACGAACAAGGGGTGTGCGGTGCGCTTGACTCGTCGTAGCCCATGCGCGCTGCCTCCCCGCAGCACAGGCTCAGCAACGCGGGCAACCAGCAAGCGAGCTGGCGTGCCGCGCGCGCTGGCCGAAGGAGCAAGCAAGGCAGGCCTTGGCTTGCGAGCAGCAAGCAAGCAGCAGCGCTGCTGCCTTGCCTTGCGCGCAACACTGCACAGGCACAGCGAAGGCCACGAGCAGTGATGGTTACGTGGTGTGCGATGGGCTTGCGGGGCATGGGCGATGAGCTCATGGCCTCGTACGACCACAACGCACATGGCATTGCTGGGCTGGGCGCAAGCCTAGCCCGTATTGCACAATTTTGGCTAATTTTGTTCGTGGCATGGGCTTTAAAATTTAATATTTGCATTAAAATGGCTAACGGGGATGATTAATTAATTATTTTATTTGACTTATGTCGGGCTGTGAGTTTAATTAAATATTTAATATTAAATTATCGAAAATAAAATATTGGTTTGAGTGGGAGCCGCTTAATGAAATTAAAATGAAATAATTATTTTCGTAGGGCGCTTTATTTTAATTAAATTAAATTTTGATTAGAATAAATTCTAAAGATTAATGATTCGGAATTGATTAATCTTTTAGGACGCGTTTGAATGTGATTTTTAAATAAATCACGTAAATACTTGCATAATTTAATTGGGTCATTCGTTTTAGGACACGAATGGATGAATGCATAGAATATATATATATTTTATGTAATGCAGGTACTCTAATTGACTAGTATGAATCTAGGATAGTTAAATACGGTATGCGAACCATTTTATCTTTGAATGTAAAGTTTTAAATATGGTCTGCGTACCATTGAAATTTTGATGTAATTTTTAATTATTTCAAGTATTTCTAGTTTAGGACTTTAAGTTAGCATTGAATGAAGATTCAAGACGATGCCAAGCTAACAAGATGGTGAAGAAGATTGGATGCTTCAAGACAAGAGTTTTGGGCCATACTAGTTCACCAAGTTTTATTTATGCACTATATTGTAAAATATATTATGCATGAATGTTGTTTGTATGCTCGATTAGATTTAGTTGACTAAATAATCGAACCAACATAGAAACAACTAGGTCCAAAGTAATATTGAGTTCAAAAATTGCCTTCCAAATCAAGCACTTACAAAAGTCTAGTGATCTAAGGTAATAGCTTTCCGCCAAAGCGAGGTGCTATTTTAGTTGACTTAGATGGTAAGGTATCCCAAAGGAACACGTTGATTGTGGTTTTAACTCAAACAACAATGGCATATGTTGTGGCAATGGGATAAATTATGGTATTAATTTATTAACCAAGAGTAATTTGGAGATTACTAGCAATAGGTTTTGCTAACCTAGAATCTTAAAAGACTTAAAACATGCCAAAGTTGCTTAAGGATTTAGGACTTTTAGGGTCTTGGAATCGTTTCATTCATTTCTGGACCATGTTTTTCTTTTGCATGAATGAATTGTTTAATAGCTTTAATGATTGCATGTTAGAATTTATTTTGAAGTTATTAAGGTTAAGAATGGTTATTTATTGCAAATTATTTTCAAATGTAGTAATCAAATGGCCCCAAACAATAACAACTCGTTCAACCTGCGTTCAATTCTCGACAAAGAGACGTTGAACGGCAACAATTTCCTCGACTGGAAAAGGAACTTGCTGAAGGAAATAATGCCCTTGGTCCAAGTATGCATTTAATGGTAAGTTTAATAAATGCGGTTCAGTATTAATTATACAAGTTAATAATTCAGTGAGATCAAGTGAACTGTATGCCTAGCTAGAGGCCGCTTCAGTTCAAGTGGAATTAATAATATTAATCCACAGCTTACTCTTGACTGAACCCGTAGGGTCACACAAATAGTACGTAAACGGATCAAGTATTTAATGGAATTAAATACTCCATCTATGGATATTCGGAATCGACGAATCTTGGTTCCAGTGGGAGCTGAGATCGTCAAAGGCAAATTATGAATACTCCGGAAACGATGATATTGTCGGAAACGGAAATATGGATCGTATCGGAAATATAAATATTATCCAAGTCGTAGATGTTGCCGGAAACGGAAACATGGTACGTATCGGAAAATATTATCGGGAATGGAAATATTGCCAGAATCTGAAATATTGCCGGAAACAGAAATATTGTCGGAATCGGAAATACTATCGGAATCGCAAAATAATTCCGGAAACGGAAATATTAAATATTTGTTCGAAACGGAAATTTATTCCGAAATCGGAAATATTAAATATTGTTCGTATCGAAAATGAATTCCGGAATCGAAAAATTAATCAGAAGCGCGACGTACGAAATAAACATCGGATGAGCTTGCTAGACGCAAGGCCCAACACGAAGCTAGGCCCAGCGCCTAGCGAAGCCTGCGCGCACAAACGCATGGGCGCAGCCCACTGCGACCAAGCAAGCAAGCCCAGTCAAGCACGAAGCAAGGCCAGGCCCGCGAGCAAGGCCAGCAAGCTGGCGCGCCCTTCGTGGGCTACGAGCAGCTGCTGGGTGTAGACACCTACTTTTGTCCCCATTTCCGAAAGGGAAGGTTCGATGATGAGAACATAAATCTCCACTTGGCAACGCATCTCCTATAAAATAACGAATCTCAATCACCCTTTCATTTCAGCCAAAACTGCTATTTATAGAAACTTGCTAAGAATAGTAACTGCCGTAAGAAGTAGTTGTTAAAAGTGGCAAAGTCATAAAAGATAGAAATCTGTCAGAATTAGGTGTTGCACTCCAACATAAGTCCTAAAAGAGATAGAATTGGCAAAAGAAATTCTATTCCTGCTATAATTCGGAAATAAGAGTTACGTATTAATTAAATTCCTAACGAACCTAGAGTTCGTAACGGGCCCAGACGCATTCCGTCATAAGTTAATAGGCACTAAGAAACTCGGATAAGTCTCAAAAGCTCCGTGTTTAAGAGTCCAGATCTGACAAAAGGCTCGGCCCAGATCCTATTTTCAACGCCTGGGTCTGGGCGCCGAAATCTTCGGCGCCCAGCCCTGGGCGCTGAAAATACCTGGGGCCGTGTCGTCTCCGAATTCTTTTTGGATTGGTATTCTAAAGATCTATCTTTCCACAAACTATTTCCCTATAAATACAGCCTAAAAACCGACGTGAACACACAAGACACAATTCCATAACCTAAGTATTGACTCTAGCCTTAAGCCTAGCCTCAAGCTGCGAAATTGATCCGGCCATCTGTCGCAATCGACCCAAAAGTCGAACAGAACGCGTCCTGCCCCTTGTAGCTACTGATTTAAGCCTAAATACTGGAACACTGCTTAGAAACCCGAGATTCGTTAAATAAAAGGAGAAATAGCAAAGCCAAGTGGTTAGTTTTCTGAGAACCGTAACGCACCTCTCAAGGGTGCGTTGTAATGTGTCCCTCATATGATTTAATCTCTTTCATCACCCTTTTATAAAATTGTCAAACTATTAACTCGATTGATCTATCACGCCTAATAAGATAATACCTTGGACAATTGAATTATCATGCTAGGTACCTTAAATCAATCTAAATAAGATAATCACGATCGATTTAGTGTTATGTGTTGCATATTGCTAAAATCAATTCAAAATAGTTTAATAGTTTAACGCATGTCCCTTCAATTATTTATGCTGAGCTAGTAAGGATAACCTGCCTCTGGAGTTATCGATGAGCACTCCTCTCGGTAGTTACAGTCCCTCGAACTCTCAATCTCTGCCCTGCGGGTGTATGTTGAGCGATCCCCACACCAGGGATCACAAGGGAACCTATGGCCGTCGTGGTCGAACATAATTGCACTCCCTTTATGTCACGATAACCGGGTTTTGTCAGTTTTTCTCATTGTCGTTAAAAACTGAATGGCGACTCCTATATTACTAGTCGATTGGGTGTAAACTCACAGGAAATCTAACTACACTTGATCTGACGACTTCACGCCCACGAGGGACGAGGTCATGCATTAGCCTCGTGCTTTTTCGACCCCCTCACACTGGGCCAAGCCTCAGTGCGCGCGCATGATACCCCTCGTGGGCTGATGTGCGTGTGTGTGTGTGTTTGTGTTTGTGTACGAAACCTTGATCAATTAGGATTCGTTTAGATTGATTTCCTAAAGCTACTAGAAAATTAAGTAATTGAATTTAAGTTAAATTCAGATTAGCTAAATTGATTCCTAGTAGGATTCTAATATCCGATTTCCCTACCCTATAAATAGGTGATCATAGTTCACAATTTATAACGAGTAATTCAAGTATTCATTCAAGTTTTAGGCTTAAAACTCAGATTTTTATTTGTCATAAAAAAACCGAAAATCACATAGTACCTTAGGTGCAATTCTAGTTAATTAAATCTAAGGCGGATCCGAGCGTGTTGTGGACTTTCTACGGAGGGACGACATTTGGAGTCCTAAAGACTTGTTCTTGTTCGGTTCGGGCGCAGCTAGGGAGGGCACGCTACAAAGTGTATGTATCCTAAATTATGCTAATTGTTATGTGGCAATTAATTTGGATTCCTGGCTTAATGGTTTTTCCGCATGATTTATATTCATTTATATGTATCATAACCTAACACTTGCAAATAGTTCTAATACATGAGGAAAAAGAATATGTCCTCGAGGAAGAGTTACCAGAGGTCGTCGGGCCGGAGGTGACTCAAGCTTCCCTTAAACGTTGGATCCAGGCCAACGGGGATGTCAAATGTGTGATGCTTGCATCCATGAATCCTGAACTTCAGAAAACGTTCATTAACTCGAATGCTTACAGAATCATCTCGGAGTTGAAGAACATGTTTCAGGACCAAGCCAAAATCGAAAGATTCGAGACTCAGAGGTTGATCCTTGAGACTAAGCTCAAGAAAGGAGAACCAATGAGCCCACATGTTCCTAAAATGATTGGACTCTTTGAGAACATGAGAGCTCTAGATTCTGACGTCTCAAATGAAATGGCCATTGACATCATTCTCCATTCGCTTCATAGTGGATATGATCAGTTCAACTTGAATTAAAACATGAACAGCATGGAGAAAACTCTTACTGAGCTTCACGGTATGCTGAAAACCGTTGAAAAGACGCTCAAGCAAGAGAATAAGCATGACATGCTTATGGTGCGTAAGCGCAAAGAATTCAACAAATCAGGCAAGGGAAAGGGAAATAAGGGTAAGGGCAAGGCTTCGCCGACATCTAAGTCCAACAGCACCAGTTCTGGTAAACAGAAAAGGGTGAGTCGTTCTCCTGCCGACTCTGAATGCTTCTACTGCAAGAAGAAGGGGCATTGGAAGAGGGATTGCTTGAAGAGAAAGGAAGATGAGAAGAACAGTAACGTTGCTTTTACTTCAGGTATGTATGTTATATATTGTAATCTTGCTAATTCTACTTCTTGGGTATTAGATATCGGTTGTGGCTCACACTTATGTTCCAATTCGCAGGGACTAAGGAGAAGTAGAAAGCTTGATAAAGGCGAGATGGATCTACGCGTGGGAAATGGAGCATGGATTGCTGCATTAGCCATAGGATCTTATTTTATTTCTTTGCCTAGTGGTTTTGTTTTGGCACTAGAAAACTGTTACTATGTTCCTAGTATCACCAGAAACATAATTTCCGTTTCAAGTTTGGATTCTAAAGGTTTTAGTTTGCGATTGCCGCGTTTCATGACTATGAAATATGGCAAATGGATGTAAAAACTTCCTTCATGAATGGTGTTCTTGAAGATACTGTGTTTATGACACAGCCGAAGGGTTTTGTCGATCAAAAGAACCAAGGAAAGGTATGCAAGCTTAAGAAATCCATTTATGGATTAAAGCAGGCATCAAGGAGCTGGAATAAACGATTTGATGAAGCAGTCAATCAGTTTGGATTCATAAAGAATCAGGACGAATCTTGTGTATACAAGAAGGTCAGTGGGAGTAAAATTGCATTCCTAGTCTTGTATGTAGATGACATACTACTTATTGGAAACGACATTCCTATGCTGGAGTCTGTAAAGACTTGGCTTGGAAAGTGTTTCTCAATGAAGAACTTAGGAGAGGCACAGTACATATTGGGCATCAAGATCTATAGGGATAGATCTAAGAGGATGATTGGACTAAGCTAGAGCACTTACATTGACAAAGTGCTAGCTAGGTTCAATATGATGGAAGCTAAGAGAGGCCATCTACCCATGACACATGGCACATATCTAAGCAAGACTCAATGTTCTAAGACATCTGATGAGCACAGAAAGATGAGTGGAATTCCATATGCTTCGGCTATTGGATCTGTAGACACCTACTTTTGTCCTTATTCCCGAAAGGGAAAGGTTCGATGATGAAAGCATAAATCTCCACTTGACAACGCATCTCCCATAAAATAAACGAATCTCAATTGATACGCATTCCGTCATAAAATTGATACGCGCTAAAAGACTCGATTAAATCTCAAACTCTACGGATTTCAGGAATCCGAATCTGACTAAAGAAAACAGCCCAGATCCATATTTTCAACGCCTGGCTCTGGGCGCCGAAATCTTCGGCGCCCAGGCCTGGGCGCTGAAAATACCTGGGTACGTGTTTTTTCCTAATTCTTTGTGGATTAGAACTCTGGAATTCTATCTTTCCACGAACTCTTCCCTATAAATAGACCCCTAAATTCGACGTGAAAAGGACACACAACACATAATTATATTCTGAGTATTGACTCCAACCCTTAGCCTAAGCCTCACGCTGCGAAACTGTTCACGCGTTCTGTCGCAATCGATCCATAAATCGAACAGAACGTATCCTGTCCCATAATTGAGATTCGTTAAATAAAAAGGAGAAATAGCAAAGTCAAAGTGGTTAGTTTTCTGAGAACCGTGACGCACCTCTCAAGGGTGCGTCGTAATGTGTCCCTTTTCGATGATTTAACTGCTTTCCTCGCCCTTTTTATGAACTGTTAAACTAACCTAATCTGATTGTTCTATCACGCCTAACAAATATAATATTTTGGGAAATTGGATTATCATGCTAGGTCCCTTAATGCAATCTAAATCAGATAATCGCGATCGATCTAGTATTATATGTTGCATATTGCTAAAATCAACTCAGATTAGTTTAATAGTTAACGCATGTCCCTTCAATTATTTATGCTGAGCTAGTAAGGATATCCTGCCTCTGGAGTTATCGACGAGCGAAGTACTCCTCTCGGTAGTTACAGTCCCCCGAACCCTCAATCTCTACCTTGCGGGTGTATGTTGAGAGATCCCCACACCAGGGATCACAAGGGAACCTACGGCCGTCGTGGTAAAACATAATTGCACTCCCTTTATGTCACGATAACCGGATTTTGTCAGTTTTTCTCATTGTCGTTAAAAACTGAATGGCGACTCCTATATTACTAGTCAATTGGGTGTAAACTCACAGGAAATCCAATTACGCTTGATTGAATAAAAAGAATCGTCACACCCACGAGGGACGAGGTCACGCATTAGCCTCGTGCTTTTTCGACCCCCTCACAGTGGCGACTCCATTGGGGATAGTGAAGGAAATACTCGTGCTTGTAGGTAATCAAAATAGCCGAAGGGTGAAACGATCCTACCCCGCGTTTATTTCCCCATCAAGTTGGGACGACCTGAAAATCAGCATATTAATGTGAACGGGCAGAACAGCATAACGAATCTCGGCTCCCTCGGGAGTTGGGACTAAGGATACCTTTTTTCGCCAATAGGGGGGGTGCATACGCCGCGCATGTTTCCCACTCGATACTTGTGCAGGTAGTACACCTATCCCGAACCCAATCGCTCGCTCATTAGGTCCCTCTCGCCTGCATGCCCCCTTGGCTTGCACTTGCGGGTTGGCCTCTTGGGCGAAATTAGTTTGTTGAAGACACTACCTCGACCGGGGCATGTGTTGGATCTACGATAGAAGCGGTACCAAGCCAGGCGCAAATAACTACCCATAGAAGCTTATCATAAACTACATGACATGTTATTATCGCCCCATGATGAATGTTAGTTATGTGTAGCGAAATATGTGATTGTGTGTGACAAATAATGCTAGAAAACCAACGACCTTAAAAATTTCCCAAACATTCATGAACCAATTGGCCAAAGAGTTATACCAAAATACGTGTTCCGCAAGCCCGAACGATCGCCACAAAAATAAGCGACGCTCGGGATGGCCTGTAACGAATCCCACAAACGCTGCACAACGCGTAAAGGACGTTATAAGGCAAGCACGCAAAATTAAAGTCGAAGAAACAAAAGTAGACGAAAACTGAAAACGAGAACCAGCCAGGGACGCATTTTCAACGCCCCCGGCTGGGCGCCAAAATTTCTCACGCCCACTTCTGGGCGCTGAAGTTGCTGCCTGGCCTTTTGGTCAGGCACAGCAGCCTCGGTGCCCGCGCATAAAAAAAATATATACGTAGCAAAAAAAAAACTTTTCGAAAAAATTGCTGCGAGGGCGTATGAAAAGGCACTCGATTCTAAAAGCGACTTGTAAAAAATAAAATAACTCTTTGTGTCGTTGTTAGGCCTCCTATGACGACAATATTCGGCTCCAAAACCAAACATGCTAATTAAATGAACTTGAATGTCACATGGGCAAAGTATTCAAAAAATGATGTTCAAATAAAGTTTTCAAAGTAAAAATAATGTTCAAATAAAAAAAAAATCCGAGTCTAGACTAGGTTATGCCAAAGTACAATCTAAATCCTAAGCCTTAGTTGTCTTATCCATAGAATCAGTCCTAATGCTTGGTGTCGTTCTGCAAGTTAAAAGGTTAAACCATATTGAGTCTCCCTTTCTAACATTTAAATCAATAAGCACCCATATGTAATTGTAATCCCTTGCTAAGAATCCACGGCCTCAATATTCTCTCTCACCAATAAAAAGAATATATTATAGTATTTGCAAAATGGAAACAGTCACATTCTGAAAATCATTGCCCCATAGTCGCACAACCCCCAAAGTGAACCTAAGGTATCAATACCATTGGCACAAAATTAATAGCCTCAAGGCTTATGATCACATTGGGTCACAACTATCAGAGTCGTCTCGAGCCACTCACTCCTTGAAATACTCCTAAGTACGGACTAAAAGATTTTCCATGAATGCAACATGAAGAACCATGAAAATACCCAAATCGGCATACCATAAGGCTACCATTGGGGTAAAGCAATACACACTAAGAGGGAAGCCGCACTAATGATTCTAGTCTTGCAAAAATAAAAATTCGATCTCCCCAACTAACTACCTTGCCAACATTAAGCAAAATGGCGCATGACAAATGAACACCCAAGGGTTAAAATCTAAAGTGTCAACCAACGAAAGTTATGGTCCAATTAGCCTAAGTCTGAGAGTCGCTTGGTCAAGTATTATAGGCTTACGCCACGTCAGTATTTTGAGTCTAGGCCACCTCCTTGTATTCATACACGGGTTATAATCAGAAAGATTAATGAAAGTTCGAGTCTAAATCACAACTTCCAGTTAAATCCCGGAAACCGGAATCTGAAAAGAAGCAAAAAATTATCTTCGATGTAATTCTTTCGTTAAATTTCAATAAGGTAAAAATAACATTTTGAATCTACGCTATTTGCACATTTTAAGAAACGACTAAATACGCTTGCAAAGTAAGACAATTTAAAGGTCCACCCTAGGCCAACAAAAATTAAAGGTCCACCCTAGGCCTACTAAAATTAAAGGTCCACTATAGGCCTACCAAACGAGGCTCACTCAGTCTCGCCTCGTGACTCAAAGACCACAACCATCTACCTTTTAGCCCAAATTGATTGAAGGATTTATGTTGGGGAGAAATCCCAAGCAAAAAGAAAAAAGAGAAAGAGAAAAGGGAGAGCGAAAAGAGCCATGAAATACTTAGCCCGTACCTCCCAAAGTGCGGAATTTACCCAAGTAAACGAAGGAAAAGAATCGAGTCAACCAATCCAAATCATAAAATTCTACGATGTCTACCCTTTCCAATCCTTATTCTCTTAGACGCCTTCGCTCTGGGGTCCCTGTTCAGCTCATTTTAACCCATCCATGTTCTCATCGCCATAACCCAAGAAACCATTACCTCGACTCTTGCTCTTGAACTTGTTGTCAACCGCAAACCACGCACGGCCATTGACACGTGCGTCATGCCCATTATTTCCAAAGCCCAAACCCGCTCTTGCACCACCATTAGCATAATGACCATATAACTTGTGTGGATACATCCCATTGATATACCCTTGAGCCGCCCCCATGATATTCATTGGCCTTGGTTGATGTGATCCTCGTGCTCGACTAATACCTATACAACTTATCCTATCTCATTCAACCCGTCTTTCAAACCGTCTTGAGTCACGAATAAAAAAGAAGACAAATAAAAAATACAAAAAATAATAAATAATAAAAAAATACTTTGCAAAGCGCCTTTAAAGTTCGTCTAAAAAGGGAAAAGAAGCATTTAGCGCACCAAAAAAGATCCGCCCAGAAATAATTTTCAGCGTCCACAGCTGGGCGCCGAAATCTTTAGCGCCCCAGCCTGGGCGCTGATTCTCTCTGCCTGCCAAATTTTGTCCAGAAGTGCTCGTCATTTTATCCGCACATGGACAGAAAAATAACGAACACTTGGAGGGGTACAACACGTATTCAGACATACGTACCACCAAAAAATACATGTACTCAAAAAAAATATATAAAAAATTTTTTCGCTTACGGCAAGGCAGCAGATTAAAATAATAATAAACTTCACTTAATTCTACCGTTTCAAATAATATGTTTCCACTTCAGAACGTACTTGTTTAAAATCGGCATCCTAAGAAACCATTTTCTAGGCTAAGAACTACGCAAGACTTTATTCCAAATTAAATCTATTTAAGGTGGATACGTAGGCAATCTATGATTCGGTCCAACCAATCTGCAAAAATGTTAAAGCCTATAGAAAAACAAGAATAAAAATAGAAGTCCCTTAATGAAATTTAATTACTTGCAATCCAAGTCGAAAGAAAAATTTAAGTCAAAGGAAGAATCCAAGTCATCAAAATGCCAAAATTAATGAGCACACATCGAAAAATAATAAGAGCACGTACCCTTGCCAGAAGGAGCACTCACACTCCTAGGCACTTAGCCAAGACTCAAAAGATCGCTTTGCCTCAATTGAATGGGGGCTAGCGCAAACGTCCATGACCTCTAAAATACTCGACTTGACCCTCCCTAAAGTGAACTAACTCACTTAAAGACTTTCTTTCACCACTAGACATAAGTCGTTCGCTTAAAGACCTTCTTTCACCACTAGACACAGTCATGATCGCCAACAAGTAGTAAAGGCAGAAAGCTTGCAATAAAGAGATTGTTCTACGGCATCACCCCATCGTTCCTTCGAACTCAGGGCACCCGTTCATGGTAATTCAAATGCTTGCTAATCTCCTTTGGAAAAAAATCAGACATTGTCAATAGGACTTGGCACTTAACTGAGGCTCACCCTACTAAGACATGTGACACGGGCATATAAAATCGAAATCTAAAAGCATTATTAATGGGAAGACATAACAGCAACTGGGGGCTAAAAATTGAAATGAAAGAGCTAGGGAAAGAATTAAGTATACCTTGACATTTTGTACAGACATACACCAAGTAAATCTAAGTCAATTTGAAAACGGTTTATATTCCCGCAATTCTGGAAAAGATGGCCCTAAAAGCCTAAAGCAAATGCCAAACGGGCACAAGTGTATCTTGACGCCTGCACCCTGGCTTCCAGCAAATCCTTAGACAGCATTCCAAAAATCGTAACAGTATTTTTACGAACCCTTCTATAAGTCAACCTACTTAGGACACCTCGGATTTTACACAATAGGACTCGGATTTTAAATAATTTTCAAATGATTTTCAAAGGCTTCTTCGAACAAAATAAAGTGTCGTTGGTTTAAGCTTAGTATGCGTCTATCTCAACGTTGCAAATGAGTCAAAAAGATTTCTAAATATGATTATGGGTAAAGAAAGGCACCTAGCTTTTATTCAAGGCACACTTCAACATGTGACTACCTTGACCATAGGCAATGTCGCACAATACGACATCTACAAGAGAAGTAGCAAAATCACTACTCGAACATACCTCGCACTTAACGAGTCTGGTTCAAATTATTCATGATCCGTGTCACCATGAATGCATAAAAACGTATGCCAAGCATTATAGCACCAAGCCAATCCCGTAGCTACAGTTGGAGGCTTGAGAAAAACACTCTAAAAATGCTCGAAATGACGATTTTATCGCAAATTCTCGATGCTAATGCTATACATACATCATAGGGGCACGATCCTAAGGTCTAATCATGTAAAACGAACCATAGAATGGCTACAACCCCTCCCAAATTCTAAGGGCTACTTAGAATATATAAAGTCACCCCACTAACAAGGGTAATGAAAATCGCGAGTCACCAAAACTCCGATCAAACTACTGCACATAAAGCTCGCCCTACAAGCGCCCGTTACACAGTCTACCTCGTTCCAAAGCAAAAGCGAAAGAAAAAATCAAGGATAAGAACCGTCAAAATATGCCCAGAAATCATTTTCAACGCCCAGAGCTGGGCGCCGATATCTTTAACGCCCAGCCTGGGCGCTGAATCTTTCTGCTAGCCAAGTTTTGCCCAGATATAAAAATAAGAAAGAAACGCCTATGAATCCTCGCATCGAACGAAGTAATAAGCCGTGTAAACCCACGCAGAAGGTGCTACACTTGTTCGAACACCTGAACGAGGCTTGATGAAGTACTCCAATGCAAAAATAATAATGATATCCCAACGCCTGGAGGAATGTTCTAAGACACTTTGTTAAGCCACACAAGCCTACGTCGCACCATAAGTTCAACCATCCCACGGTACAAGTCTAAAAAATAGAGTAAGGCATATTGCACTAATGCAGGCACGACCAAAGAGTATGTGTAAAAGAGGCAAAGACTACTTATCGCCCAAATTCAAAATGCAAGGCACACGACTTCTACATTAAGGATTAAAGGTAGCAAAATATTACCTACCACGAAAGGGATAACTCGCACCTACACGAGCGGAACCCCAAGGCATCTTTCTCGAAAGAACCTACAAAATCGTACGCCAAAAGGAATGTTGAGTAATATAGTGTTTTGATGATTATGAACAAATGATGATTATCTAACTAATGTGTGTATTGTTTAGATGTGCATGAACAAGTAATGAAGGTTAATAAAGATCATTTAGTTGGAAATTTCTGAAGATATATACAAGAAGAAGTGAAGTTCCTGAAAGGAACTCAAGAAGTGAAGGGAACTTCAGAAGAGAAGTCTAATTATATAAGTATACCATTAGACTTAGAGTTTGTGTCCTTAACTACTGCATACTTGTTTATTAGTTTGGTTTTCTTCATCTTGCTTGTATTGGTTGTCATCACTGACTTTATGGTTTTGATGACAACTAGCAAACGACTAACCTATGTTTGAGTTTCAATATGTATACGAAACAAATATAGGTTTGATGAAGAAACAAACATGAAGAGTTCAAGTCAATAAATCAAGTATCCAAGCTGCAACAAAGTTCTTCAAAGGAACACAAACAGATCAGTTCCTCAGCAGATCCTACGAGGAACAACGAGTATAAAGTTCCTGAGTAGGAACAAGCATGGAGAAGTTCCAGAGGCGGAACTATCAACATGAGGCTCTTGAGTTGGAGCATCATGAAGCATGAAGAAGAAAATAAGAGTTTATTTTCTAGGATTCATGTAAGTATGTAGAAACTTGAATAATTGAGGAACACGGTGCCAAAAGGAACTTGTCGGAACTTATGAGAAATAACGTCAGTTTATCTTCCTAGAATACTCCTAGTTTTAAGGTAATTTTAAGTGTCAATAACGTGGCTTTTAACACTCCTAGTTGTTAGGGATTTACCTTTGACTTTGAGTATTTATCTCCTAGTAAAACTCTATTTATTTATGTTTTTAAAATAAAAGATAATTTTTATAAAATCTTATTTTAGTTAGGATTCTGATTTTTATATCATATATTTATTTATTTATTATTTAAAATTCGTTTTTAATAATGTCCTATTCATTCTAGGATTTGTTTTGAATATCTTTTGTAGTTTAATGTGTTTAAAATTTTATTTTTAATAAATAAAAAATAATTAATCTTTTTGTAAAATAAAATCTGATTGTTAGTTATTTTATTTTAATAAAATTTATTTTTCTATTTTATTCAAATCAGATTTAAAAGGTTTTGTTTTAGAAAATTAAAATCATTGTTTTACGTTGTTTTGGAAAAACTACATTAGTGGAGAAATAATAGGAGATCATGGAAAACCTGATTATGCTTAGCCCTAACTCCATGATTTTCTCTACTGACTAAAGTCATGGGATCATGCCTAAATTGAAGGGCTTAGTGGTTGTTAGTGGAGAAGATTATGGAGAAAGTGGTTGAGGTTTCTTCCTCTATAAAAGGAGAGCTTTCTCATTCATTCAAGAGTGTCTGACTTGCGTTGTCATTCCAAAAAGGGTCTGGTTTATGTGGAATAATTTTACAGAAATTATATTTTGTTTTCCACGTTTTTAGAGTCAGTTCCTACAGTTCCAAGTTCCTGACAGTTCCGAGTTCCTTTACAGTTATTCACTCTCTACATATTAGAGTTTAATCAATTATCAAATGTCTATATTTTAAGAGTTGTTCAAGGGTTGAGTGAGCTCTTGTAATGGGTAATTTGTCAAGGGTTTGAGTGAATTCTTGTATAAGTTTTGGGCAGGAACTTGAGTGAGTTCCTGATGTGTATGGGGTAGGAACTTGAGTGAGTTCCTGTTGTATTTGGGGAGGCTTTGAGTGAAGTCTATGAGAGAGAAGCTGATAGGCTTTGAGTGAAGCAAAAGAGTCAAGAGAGACTTCTAGGGAAGTCAGTGAGAGCGTAGTTGTTTGAGGAACAACTATTGGAACTTGAGTTCGTAGAGGAACTCAAGTAATGCCCGAGTTCCTTATAGGTTTGTAACTGAGTTGTTGCCCTATAGTGAAAAGAGTTTAAGTTGAAATCCCTAGTGGGTCGAGGTTTTCTTTCTAGTTGGGCGTAGAAAGTTTCCTCGTAAAATCTCTCTTGCATTGTTTCTCTACTTGCTTAAAGTTTCTTTATAATTCCGCAAAATTGGCTAGAAAGTTCCATACTACAATTCACCCCCCCTCTTGTAGTGTTCCATCCGAATAACAATTGGTATCAGAGCCGGAACTCGCTGATAAGCAGGAAACCCTGCTGAGTTAAGTTCCTGGAAGGAGGAACAATTACAAGAAACTTGATGAAAGGAACTCGATCCTACCCATTCAAAGGAACAAGGCAGATCTGACTTTTATTGTTGAATAAAAGTCAGTCAAGGTATAACTGGCGATCTTCTAAGGTAAATATCTATTCCTTTAGACCTTCTTTGTGTGCATACATTAATTTATTGCGTGTTCCTTGCACTGTTTCTAATGGAACTTCTGTTTTGTTTTGATTTAAAATTGAATTTGAAAAATCTAAAATCTATATTTAATAAATGATTTTTCAATTTATTTTTTCAAACTTCAGTACATTAAATTTATTTCAAGGAAACGTATTTTGAAAATGCATATCTGTGGAACTCGGAGTTTTTAATTTTTAGGCAACAAAATATCCTACTTATTTTTTCTCTGCCTAAAAACTATTATTTTATATGCTTTATGAATATATTGAATATCATTTATATGAAGGCATATTGTATCTTGGTAGTAGTTGTTGTGTTGATTAATTTCTTAACAGTTACTACTAACAAGAAGGGACCCAAATCTGTTGGGTTCCCTCGACAAAGAAATTGGTACAGGAACAAACAAAGGTGCACATTAATATGTCAGAGTTCCTGTTAATTTAAGTTCTACATTGAGGAACTCGCTGGATCATTGTTGACCCACGAGTTATACTTAGGAACTCACGAAGGTGCGACATTATAAAAATACATTACATCAGCTCCCCACATCCGAACAAGGATCAAAATCCGAAGAGAAACTTTCGAATAAAGGAACTCATTTCAGCACCATTCCAAGGAACAGATAAAGGCTGCAACGAAAAGATCCTTAATGATACAGTTAAGGTAAACATCTAATTTTTGAGATCTTTATATGCATACGCTATTTATTTAAATCAAGTTCCTAACAACGTTTTATGAAAATTGTTCAAATATATTTTAAATTTTGTTTAATCGATTTTGGATTGTCTCAAATATGTTTTTGTGAGACAAATTTCAGATTCTAAAACTGATTTTGCATTCATGCATTATTTGAATGGTTCAAGGAACAAGACAAAGGAACAATGCATATAGCCACTCTTGGAACTTGGTTTCCCTGCAAAGGAAACTTTATTCTTTGGGCTGCATAATTTAATGTTATATCATTTTATTGTCCAAATAACGGATTTTTCATGCATTATGAGTATATTGAATATTTATTATATGTATGCATGTTAAATCTTAGATCTAGCAGTTTAAAATAATCATTTTCTAAGATGCTACTGCTAAAAAGAAAGGAACTGAAATTATGTCAGGTTCCCAAGACCATGAATTGTTTACAGGTCTGTTAGTATACAATTTTTGTATACTTTAATCTTCTAAATTATGCTACCTAAATATATTTACTACTAATGCATGATTTTGGAAGGTAGTAGAAGCGAAATTATTTTTACAGGTTTATAACTCATGATTGAGTGTGTGTATGAGGTAAAGGAACAACATCAGAACTACACCAAGAAAAAATGAGTTGGAAATCCATTAGATTCGTTGGAACAGTGAAGAGGAACTCAGGCTCGGAACTTGGAACTTAAGATGTAAACTAGTTCCAGTTCCACCAACATGTAAGTTCCTTTCAAATATGATGGGTCATATCAACGAATCAACTCACATGAACTATATAATTGGAAGTCACTTTGAACATCTCAAAGGAACTCAATCATGTGAAATGTTAGTAAGGTTGTTCCCTCATTTTACTTGTGTTAATTAATGTTGAATATTTTTTTGATAACCTGTTTCCCTTAAATTGTTGTGCAAACTAACCTTATTTGTGTCATAGGTTTTATTTTGAAATTTAATATTTATAAAATGCATAATAATAAGTTCCATTGATCAAAGGAACTCTTCCTAAGATCTGGTGGAACAATCAACGAACTCAAGGTTACAGTAACTTGATAAATGGTACATAAACTATTTGACATTAAATTTATGGTGTCAAAGTTTTTCATGTACAAGTTCTTGATTCTTGTTAACCTAAGTTCCATGGAACAAAATATATGTTTCATGTTTCTTTCGTGAAGTAAATTTTCCAGGAACATTATATGTTGTTATTATGTTTGAGTATATATTTATTTAGACTAACTTGCTAATCATAAATTTGCACAAAAGTATTACACTTGAGTTTTATTTTTTTTTCCAAATTACTCATATTAAAATAGCTCAAGATGGACAATTTTCATGAATACCATAGGAACATGTTCTAGCTTACTTGAAACATGAAAAATGAGGTGGCTCCAACTAAGGGGGAACACCTCGTTATATCTCGACAACGATTGTTCTATGAGAGAAAATTCACTATATTGTTTGGTTCTACCTACAATGGTTGTAACTTTGGACAACTAAAAAGATCAACTCGATCAATCAATATCATGCAACAAGTTCCACTACTTCTCTAGTAGTAGAGAAATTGCCAATTTCAGTCATCGAGTTCCTATGTGCACTACAACTTTCATTTAATCAATTTATCAATGACCTCGGCAAAGGAACTCGGAGAAGGTTGGTTCTTGAAAGGAACAACCAGTAAAAAAGGTATTGATTTTTAGGAGACTCTCACTCCATTAGCTTGCTTATAAGGTAATTATGTATAATTTTATGTTGATGCACATATGGGAGTTAGGTTGTTCCAAACAGAATATGACTTCTTTTTGCCTATAAGGAACAATGTCAAGTTCCTTCTTGAAAAATGATTTTAAAATTACTATTTTTTGTTTTCAAGAGAAACTGATTCATTAGTATATATATTTACAATGATATATATACATAAGTGTAGATCCTAACGAATTTTTTTAAAGGGTTCATGAGCATAAGTGTTTATATTAACATGATGAAGGAACTTTTGAAGAATGATTGACAATATTCGAGTGTAAGTGAAAGTTTCCATAAGATATGAGGGCATCAAGATGATGGAACTAGCACTCAAGGAACTCGAACATAAATTCATCAAAATTAGTCCAGCACCTCAAAGTAATCATACACATGATAAAAAATTATATAAGGTACATTTTTCTTATTCATATCATATCATGTTTTAATGTGTTATATTGTTTACTTATTAATTTAATTGTACAAGTCTTGAAATGCATTATGTGATTATGATTTCCTTATGATTTCATCTATTCATGGACTGTTTAGAGGATCAATACTTAATGAAGCAATGACATGAGCATAACCTAGTCTTTTCTATGAGTTTTGTTGATTTGGAACTCCTATACATATTTAGATAAGGCAATTATGTATGCTTAAAGTAAATGTGTCGCAGTTATATTTTGTGCTGTAAAAGGCATACTCACTTGCCCAAAGAGTATTAGAGGTCTCATAATAGAACTATATGGATGCTATCAAACAAGAAAATCCTAAGTTGCCAAAGAAACAATGGAAGAAACATTGATGGAACTAGGCAAGTAGATTCCCATAAAAATAGTTCTTTATCTTGCTTAATATTGTCAGAGGGAACAAACCTATATTTTAACCAACTTCCACTTATCCACACCATATGTATTTGAAGAACAACATCTTTCCACAAGACTGGTTTGTGTGTTCGTGATTGGGTTGAGCATTATACTACATTCGCAAAGAGTGTTCTATTGTGCCGAGCCATTAGCATTATTCTACAACCTTTGGGTTGTGTGTCCGTGCTAAGTACAATCATACTCTACAATCCAGTATTGTATCTCTACGTTGTATTCTTTATTCCTATCATTAACATTTCATAACTTCGAAGATCCTTATTTCCAAAATTATCATTCCACTCATATCCCGACACTTCAAATATACTACTTCCCACGAGCTCTAAGTTAATATTCATTGATTTGTATGGTTTGATGATACATAAAGAGTTATAAATGGATGGATACATTTTGAGGGGGAAGTTTGTGGAAGAAGTGAGAAGCAAGTTTATTATACTTTATCAATTGATATTTCGAGGGAAATCATTAGATGGAGCTACACTTACAAGCTCCAAAATGAAGAGAGGAATGGTAAGAAACTCCGGGGGAATAAGAGAGGAACAAATGTAAATGATTCATATTTGGTGGTGGAACTCAAGTATGTATGAATATATTTTCTCTTTACTGTTGTACTTAAAAACTCTAGGAAAGTGCCACAACGTGTAATGACACCCTTGTTTCAAAAAAAAAAAAAGGTATGATGAAAAAAAAAAATGAAAAAAAAGAAAAAGAAAAAGAAAAACAAGGGTGATCAAATCTTTATTATTTCCTAGATGACATATGATTCTGAAGACGTTTACTCATGGAATCAGTTGAAAGGGGAACATAAACAAAAATTGAAAGAACTTGATGAAATACGTTCAAGTTCCTTTTATCAGTGTGTTTCTCAAGGAAAGTTGGTGGTTGAAGAGAAGTGAACTTGATTGGTACATATCATGGTGAACGTGTGTTATGTTTAGAAGAAATTTCAAGATTGTGAGGTAAAGTGATAAACTCTAATGATTGTTAAGAACCTCACTTTGAAAACCTAACTATAGAGCACACTATCTATCTCAAAGTTCCCTCTATTCAAATTGTTCCATAAATTTCTCTCATACTTCTTTGAGCCCGATATTACAATATCATACTCTCTTAATCCATTTTTGACTTTCAAATTTGATCTATGCTTGACTTTAATTTATTATTTGTCAAGTTCCTTCAGTAATTTTAAAGTTGGATCTTTGGATTGTGAATTGGAAATTCGTGTAGCATATGCATCCTAAGTTTGAAAATTGAGCATCTTGAGACTTTTAGGACTAACAAGTGTTTAACCTTTATGGTGGTAATTGTGGCATATAACAATATGTATATATGATTTACCTAAAGCAAATATGTGTAAGAATGTCCTTTTCGATAATGACAAAAGGGGGAAGATTATGTATAATGCTTATTGTCTAATATAGTCAAGTCTAAATCCTCTTATGCATGACTTGTTCAATAGTTTCCAGTCTGTATTATTAAGGGGGAATTAATGTAAATCTTTAATGTCTAATTTGCGATAAGCATCATTTGTTTGTCATCATCAAAAAGGGGGAATATTGTTGAGTAATATAGTGTTTTGATGATTATGAACAAATGATGATTATCTAACTAATGTGTGTATTGTTTAGATGTGCATGAACAAGTAATGAAGGTTAATAAAGATCATTTAGTTGGAAATTTCTGAAGATATATACAAGAAGAAGTGAAGTTCCTGAAAGGAACTCAAGAAGTGAAGGGAACTTCAGAAGAGAAGTCTAATTATATAAGTATACCATTAGACTTAGAGTTTGTGTCCTTAACTACTGCATACTTGTTTATTAGTTTGGTTTTCTTCATCTTGCTTGTATTGGTTGTCATCACTGACTTTATGGTTTTGATGACAACTAGCAAACGACTAACCTATGTTTGAGTTTCAATATGTATACGAAACAAATATAGGTTTGATGAAGAAACAAACATGAAGAGTTCAAGTCAATAAATCAAGTATCCAAGCTGCAACAAAGTTCTTCAAAGGAACACAAACAGATCAGTTCCTCAGCAGATCCTACGAGGAACAACGAGTATAAAGTTCCTGAGTAGGAACAAGCATGGAGAAGTTCCAGAGGCGGAACTATCAACATGAGGCTCTTGAGTTGGAGCATCATGAAGCATGAAGAAGAAAATAAGAGTTTATTTTCTAGGATTCATGTAAGTATGTAGAAACTTGAATAATTGAGGAACACGGTGCCAAAAGGAACTTGTCGGAACTTATGAGAAATAACGTCAGTTTATCTTCCTAGAATACTCCTAGTTTTAAGGTAATTTTAAGTGTCAATAACGTGGCTTTTAACACTCCTAGTTGTTAGGGATTTACCTTTGACTTTGAGTATTTATCTCCTAGTAAAACTCTATTTATTTATGTTTTTAAAATAAAAGATAATTTTTATAAAATCTTATTTTAGTTAGGATTCTGATTTTTATATCATATATTTATTTATTTATTATTTAAAATTCGTTTTTAATAATGTCCTATTCATTCTAGGATTTGTTTTGAATATCTTTTGTAGTTTAATGTGTTTAAAATTTTATTTTTAATAAATAAAAAATAATTAATCGTTTTGTAAAATAAAATCTGATTGTTAGTTATTTTATTTTAATAAAATTTATTTTTCTATTTTATTAAAATCAGATTTAAAAGGTTTTGTTTTAGAAAATTAAAATCATTGTTTTACGTTGTTTTGGAAAAACTACATTAGTGGAGAAATAATAGGAGATCATGGAAAACCTGATTATGCTTAGCCCTAACTCCATGATTTTCTCTACTGACTAAAGTCATGGGATCATGCCTAAATTGAAGGGCTTAGTGGTTGTTAGTGGAGAAGATTATGGAGAAAGTGGTTGAGGTTTCTTCCTCTATAAAAGGAGAGCTTTCTCATTCATTCAAGAGTGTCTGACTTGCGTTGTCATTCCAAAAAGGGTCTGGTTTATGTGGAATAATTTTACAGAAATTATATTTTGTTTTCCACGTTTTTAGAGTCAGTTCCTACAGTTCCAAGTTCCTGACAGTTCCGAGTTCCTTTACAGTTATTCACTCTCTACATATTAGAGTTTAATCAATTATCAAATGTCTATATTTTAAGAGTTGTTCAAGGGTTGAGTGAGCTCTTGTAATGGGTAATTTGTCAAGGGTTTGAGTGAATTCTTGTATAAGTTTTGGGCAGGAACTTGAGTGAGTTCCTGATGTGTATGGGGTAGGAACTTGAGTGAGTTCCTGTTGTATTTGGGGAGGCTTTGAGTGAAGTCTATGAGAGAGAAGCTGATAGGCTTTGAGTGAAGCAAAAGAGTCAAGAGAGACTTCTAGGGAAGTCAGTGAGAGCGTAGTTGTTTGAGGAACAACTATTGGAACTTGAGTTCGTAGAGGAACTCAAGTAATGCCCGAGTTCCTTATAGGTTTGTAACTGAGTTGTTGCCCTATAGTGAAAAGAGTTTAAGTTGAAATCCCTAGTGGGTCGAGGTTTTCTTTCTAGTTGGGCGTAGAAAGTTTCCTCGTAAAATCTCTCTTGCATTGTTTCTCTACTTGCTTAAAGTTTCTTTATAATTCCGCAAAATTGGCTAGAAAGTTCCATACTACAATTCACCCCCCCTCTTGTAGTGTTCCATCCGAATAACAAGGAAGCATCCCAGCATGCATACTTGGGGGCTCCAAGCTACGAAACAACCATAGCAAAATAAAAAAAAAATCTCGAAGAAAATGTATGAACAAACGAAAGGGCACGATGTTTGAGCCCACTTCATGAATGGGCCTGAACCCTATCAAGCTTCTAAGCAAACTACTCAAAATCGGTCATTGCTCAAAAAAAATGATTCAAGAAAACTGATCAATGGACCGCACACAACGGCCATTCTATGAACGCTCGTTCGCACATACATATCATCATTCTAAGTATCGAACATTCACGAACGCGTTTAAAAGGAAAAATATACAACAAGAGCGGTCAAAGTCTTACGCCTCAAGGTATGTTCCTCGGGCCATATAGACTCGCCCAACTATCGCAATAACTGTACGCCTTAAGAGCAACAGTTCCTTAAAATAATCACCCCAAAGAGACAAGAACCGTAGTCCACCAATCGGCTACGGCTTCTCAAGAGAATCATCACGTTCTAAAAACAAAGAAAAAACAAAAGAGAAGAGAATACATAGAACTTCCAAGAGGCCAACTGTGTCACCAAGAAAGCTCGCCAGGAATTATTTTCAGCGCCCAGCGCTGGGCGCCGAAATCTTTAACGCCCAGGCTTGGGCGCCGAAAATGATCCCAGACCCTCTCTGACTTCTATAGGGTCCTGCCATATTCATTTGACTCGAAAATTGCCAATTTCCTTACTGAAAGTTGCACCTCACGACTTTGTTAAGAGTAGCACACCACTACAAAGATCGCTCGCACTTACGAGCACAATCCCAAACACGATCAAGGACATTACAAAATGCGTATTCTCAAAGAACCTCTTTGACAAGAACTGACCGCCAAGCACGAGTACTTGGTGGCTCAAAAGAAAAAATATATCTCAAAAAAAAAGGGGTATGCAAAGTTAAAACAATATTCCCAGACTACGTTGTACAAAGTCCCGTGTTTGGATAATCTCAAAAGAAAAAGAACCGGTTTACGACCTCAAGACAAAGGTCGCCGTTGATACTTATACATGGTTCCCCAATCAAGGACCCAGGTAATGGAAAAATTGAGCCATAAAGACTAGCTCAAAACCATGAAAGAAGATGACCACGAGACTATGGTCCATCTAAACACATTGTCAACCCACATTCAGGTTGCAACTAAATCCGAGCATCCCTCGGAAGAATTCGCTCCTATAAGAATGAATAAAAAGAAATTCTCAAAAGAAATCACAAGAAAAAAATGAAATAGGGACTTGCCCACCTCAACCGGGCAAGATCGCGACACGCAAATCCCAAATCGAAAAGACGAATTCAGGTTCGCTCACCTCCAGCGAGCGGGGCGTCCACCCTTAGCAGACAGGGCTCGCCCACCTTCAGCGGGCGGGGTCTGCGTCACTAGCCGCGCAGGTCCTCAGTTTTCGAAAAATAAAGTCTTCAAATTCAAAATAGGCTCGCCATCTTCAGCCGGCGGGGTCTACGTCACAAACCGCGTAGGTCCTTATTTTCAAAAAAAACAAACGAATTTCAAAACAGACTCGTCCACTTCTATCGGACGGGGTGTCCACCCTTAGCGGACAGGCTCGCCATCTTTAGCCGGCGGGGTCTACGTCATAAACCGCGTAGGTCCTTATTTTCAAAAAGCACAAACAAATTTCAAAATAGATTCGTCCACTTCTATCGGACGGGGTGTCCACCCTTAGCGGACAGGTTCGCTATCTTTAGCCGGCGGGGTCTACGTCACAAGCCGCGTAGGACCTTATTTTCAAATTTCAAAAACAGATTCGTCCACTTCTATCGGACGGGGTGTCCACCCTTAGCAGACAGGCTCGCCATCTTTAGCCGGCGGGGTCTGCATCACTAACTGTGCAGGTCCTTAGTCGCTGCAGCGATAACTTCTTCTGGTTTTCCCTTTTCCAAAGTTAAAAGGATTGGTTTTCCGTTTTTTTTTCCAAAAAAGAGCGAGGTGCTGGATTTTCCTTCGTTTTACGTCCCGTAAAAACAAGGGGGTTTTCTCGTTTAGCTAGCCCTGAAAATGAGAATCTTTAAAAACACTTTTACCTCGTGATTGGGCTTGGGCAGGCCCAATTACACTTTATAGCTTTGATTTCGAAAACATCTGTAGCTACTCCCAATGACAAAGTGAGGGAGTTTCTACGCACCTTTAGATCCTTCCAATGACAAAGTGAGGAGGTTTCTATACTATCAGTTGACAAATCCCAATGACACGTGAGGGATATGTCAACACTTCAAGTGATGACCCTTAAGTCAAATGTTATCACTCGGGGGCTCGTGAGACCCTCGCAAAATAGGTCACATATACCATGGCTTGTGTAACGCACTCCGTCTAATACTTTGACCATCGTCTTACTCCAAGACTCAGTCAAAGTGGGGGCTAACTGTAGACACCTACTTTTGTCCCCATTCCCGAAATGGAAAGGTTCGATGATGAAAGCATAAATCTCCACTTGACAACGCATCTCCTATAAAATAAACGAATCTCAATTCCCCTTTTAATTTCACCCGAAACCTGCTATTTATGGAAACCTGCTAAAAATAGTAACTGCCGTAAAAGGTAGCTTCTAAAAGTGGGAAATCATAAAGGATAGAAACCTGTCAGAATTAGGTGTTGCATTCCAACATAAATCCTAAATGAGATAGAAAACTGCGAGAATCCTATTCCTAATATGATTCGGAAATAAGAGTTACGTATTAATTAAAATCCTAACGAGCCTAGAGTTCGTAACGGGCCCAGACGCATTCCGTCATAAAATTGATACGCGCTAAATGACTCGATTAAATCTCAAACTCTACGGATTTCAGGAATCCGAATCTGACTAAAGAAAACAGCCCAGACCCTATTTTCAACGCCTGGCTCTGGGCGCCGAAATCTTCGGCGCCCAGGCCTGGGCGCTGAAAATACCTGGGTACGTGTTTTTTCCTAATTCTTTGTGGATTAGAACTCTGCAATTCTATCTTTCCACGAACTCTTCCCTATAAATAGACCCCTAAATTCGACGTGAAAAGAACACACAACACATAATTATATTCTGAGTATTGACTCCAACCCTTAGCCTAAGCCTCACACTGCAAAACTGTTCACGCGTTCTGTCGCAATCGATCCATAAATCGAACAGAACGTATCATGTCCCATAATTAAGATTCGTTAAATAAAAAGGAGAAATAGCAAAGTCAAAGTGGTTAGTTTTCTGAGAACCGTGACGCACCTCTCAAGGGTGCGTCGTAATGTGTCCCTTTTCGATGATTTAACTGCTTTCCTCGCCCTTTTTATGAACTGTTAAACTAACCTAATCTGATTGTTCTATCACGCCTAACAAATATAATATTTTGGGAAATTGGATTATCATGCTAGGTCCCTTAATGCAATCTAAATCAGATAATCGCGATCGATCTAGTATTATATGTTGCATATTGCTAAAATCAACTCAGATTAGTTTAATAGTTAACGCATGTCCCTTCAATTATTTATGCTGAGCTAGTAAGGATATCCTGCCTCTGGAGTTATCGACGAGCGAAGTACTCCTCTCGGTAGTTACAGTCCCCCGAACCCTCAATCTCTACCTTGCGGGTGTATGTTGAGAGATCCCCACACCAGGGATCACAAGGGAACCTACGACCGTCGTGGTCAAACATAATTGCACTCCCTTTATGTCACGATAACCGGGTTTTGTCAGTTTTTCTCATTGTCGTTAAAAACTGAATGGCGACTCCTATATTACTAGTCAATTGGGTGTAAACTCACAGGAAATCCAATTACGCTTGATTGAATAAAAAGAATCGTCACACCCACGAGGGACGAGGTCACGCATTAGCCTCGTGCTTTTTCGACCCCCTCACAGGATCTATCATGTATGCTATGATTGGTACAAGGACGAATGTTTTGTTCGCACTCAGTGCAACGAGCAGGTACCAGTCAAACCAAGGTGAGGCGCATTGGATGCTTCCAAGAATATCCTAAAGTACCTGAAAAGGACTAAGGATCAGTTTCTGGTCTATGGTGGTACAGATGAGTTGATTGTTAAGGGCTATATGGACGCAAGCTTTCAAAACGATAGAGATGATATCATATCACAGTCTGGCTTTGTGTCCTGCCTTAATGGCGGAGCAGTAAGCTGGAAAAGTGCTAAGCAAAGCACTATTGTGGATTCTACAACTGAAGCCGAGTACATTGTTGCCTCAGAAGCAGCAAAGGAAGCTGTTTGGATTCTGAAGTTCATCGAAGATCTTGGGGTTGTCCCCTCCATTAAAGGACCAATGGCTTTGTATTGCGGCAATAGCGGAGCCAGGCAAAGGAGCCTAGGAGCCACCAGAAGTCCAAGCACGTACTGCGGCGATTTCACATACTTCGTGAAATCGTTGAACGGAAAGAAATTGAGATTTGCAAGGTTGGAACTGACGACAACGTTGCGGATCCATTGACTAAACCGTTGCCACAAGTGAAGCACAACGCACATGTAGCAACCATGGGAATCAAGCATGTTGGAGTATGGCTTTGATTTTTTAAGTTTTGTTTTAGAACATCTGTTAGATTTGTGTTTAAAACAATTGGTTTAACCATTTCATATTTATGAAATTTTATTTCATATTCATTTATTTTGGTTTAGTATTAAATGAAAAGTCCATGTGATTCAAAGCATTCAAATGGGATGTCAAGATGGATTCTTCGACAAAGAAACGCCCATAGGTGAACTTGAATATTGAAGTCACAAAGGATCCCTAATCCAGGTCATTGAAAGGTGGACGACCAATGACTAATGAAGATTAGATTGCAAATAGATTTGTAGTTCGGTTTCTTGAACTAGATTGACTGGATGTCAGAATCTTTTGCATAGATGATATGTGTGTTTTATATAGTGTTTTTACCCCCGTCCCTTAGTACTTTTATGCATCAAATGAGCTCTTAGGAGCCGTTTTTTAGTACTAATATGTGTTATTAAGTGTGCCTTGAGTTTCAGGTTTGATTAGTGAGAAATTGGTCTTTTCAGACCCGTTTCATGGTGATTTAGGCCACTACACGTTCCCGAGGGAGTTCGGACGACTATTGTCAACTTGCGGGAGCCTTAGATGCTCATGGATGAGCCCCGGAAGTTAGACTCGGTGTTACGGGCAAAGGACGGATCGTTTAGCTTTTCGCCCGGTTGATCTCCACTCGCCCACCGGGCGAGCAAGTGATGGTGCTGCAGTCATAGGGCGCCCGACGGGCGAGTTCCTGCCCGGTCGTCACCGGGCGCGCATCAGATGGAGCCATGGAGGTTTTCTCCCTTCGCCCGACGGGCGAGAGGCGCCCGACCGGGCGCGTGCCGAAGGATTCTCAAACGTCTCTCTCCGCCCGCCGGGCAGACCTGCGTCCGACGGGCGGATTTTGAGCTGGTCGCCCGACGGGCGGAAGTCTGCCCGACCGGGCGACGACAACCTAGTCGAGACTTTTCGCGGTTTTCTTTTCGGGTTTTCTTTTATTTTTATGAGCAAACTATAAATACTAGGCTTGATTATTATTAGTGGACATCTTATTTCCTAGTATTGAAACCCTTAGTTTTATTTTCCTTAGTTGAATTCTCTCTAAATTTATGCAAACATTTAGTTTACTTTTCAATAAAAATTGAAGCTTTCATTTTCCATTGTTCTTGAATTAGGTAATTGCTCTTATTTTAATTCTTTGTCTTGCTTTAATCATGTTTCTAATCATGATAATTTCCTTGTTTATTGTTAATATGTTTGAGTAATCTGTTTTCTAGGGTTTGGGGATCCATGATTAATATGAATGGATATTGAATAATTGTGATTGTTGGCATTGTAATTGATTCCTATTGATTGGTTTATTTCACTATACAATTAGATTTGCGCAGGTTTAATTGTGTTAGTCATGCAATATCAAGTTAAGATTCGAGAGATGCAATTTGATGTTTAGGCCTGTGTCAATAGGTGGAATTAGAGTTAATACGTAGCGAGAGCCCGTTGATTATAAGTCTATGATTAGTATCGATTCGAGAGAGCATGCTAGTCTAATTAATTACTTTATTGATTATCGTGATTGTTTATCGTCCTGGATTGTTATTTGTTGGTGAACCTATGCCCTAGATTCTTTAATATATTGATTCTTGATTGTTTAATTATCGCCGTAGTCTTAGCAAACCATCAACCAAACTCTTGTTCCCAATAGTCTAGATTAATTTATTAATAGTAGAAAGAACGCCTGTTTCCCTGTGGATTCGATCCTGACTTCCCTTGCTACCTAGCTAGTGGACTTAGGTTTATTTTTGATTAGGTGATACGACTTTAGCCTGTCAAATTTTGGCGCCGGTGCCGGGGAAACGGTTTTAGTTTCTGTTGTTGATTGTTTGTCCTAGATTATTGTTTGTTACTACTCAAGGAACTCACGTTGCTTGAGACCGGATCTCACATTGTTTTGTAGTTTCTTTGTCTATGCCCAGGACCGTAGGTACTAGTAATCTTACTCCATTCGATCCTGAGCCCGAAAGAACCTTTCGTAGACGAAGAACTTTCATTGCACAGTGTGGGAATTACTCTGATTCTGATCATAATATTGGCGATCTTTTTCCTTCAGATACAGATTTAGTTTCAGAGATAGAGATGGGTGATGAAACTCCGCCACCACCTGCCCCACGGCTTACAGACTACTCTAAGCCAAGTCTGTCTGTGCTACCAAAGGTAATCATGCCTTCTATTGCAGCTGAGACCTTCAAGATTGAGCCTGCATTGATTAACATGATTGAGAGACGCCAGTACGGTGGGGAACCAGGTGAAGATCCGAATCTTCACATTCAGTCCTTCATCCAATACTGTTCCACCATCAAGCAAAAGGGATTGACTCCGGAGCAGACTATAGAAATACTTTTCCCTTTCTCTCTGAGTGGGAAAGCAAAGTTGTGGATCAATAGGTTGAATCGGGCGGCTATGAAAATCACTAATTGGGAGTCCTTGGCCCTTGCATTCTATGTTAAATATTTCCCACCTGAGAAGACAGCCCGTCTGAGGGGTCAGATACTAGGTATCTCTCAACAAGCAGATGAGAGTTTGTTCGAGGTCTGGGAGAGATTCAAGGACTTGCAGAGAGAGTGCCCGCACCATGGTTTGGATGATTGGTTCTTGATTCAGCAGTTTTATAATGGTCTGGGTAATGAGTCTAGGTGTCTTTTGGATTCAGCTGCCAGTGGGAGATTCATGCAACTTGAGGTGCCTAGAGCTATGGAGGTGATTGAGGAGATAACCATTCATAATGCACAGTATGGGAATCTTAGAGGTCTATCTAACAAGGGTGGTAAGCATGATATGAACTCTATAGAACAATTAGCTGCCCAATTGACTGCTTTACATTATAAGTTTGATAATATGCAAGCAGCAAATGCTCAATCTGCCCAACCTGTTAGTGTAGCTGCAATGAGTGCCCAACCTGCTACTGTTTGTGAAAGTTGTGGAATGTCTGGTCATTATGCACAGGAATGTAGAAGCTCTATTGAACAATGTAACGCATTTCAATCCTACAAACAAAATAACCCATTCTCCAACTCTTACAATGAGGGCTACAAAAACAACCCTCTACTATCCTACAGGAGCAACAATATCCAGAACCCTCATCAAGTCCAACACCCACCACCACAACAACCATACCAACCCCCTCAACAACAACCCTACCAACCACGAAACAACTACAACCAACAGTGTAGTGGACCACCTGGGTTCCCTAGACTACACACACCACCTCCACCACCACAACCTCAAGCCACACAGCCTGACCCTATGCTAGTAGATATGAGAAATATGATGTTACAAATGCAAAAATATCTAAGTGAAAAGGATGTGAAAATCGATGCTCTTACTGCTCATAACAAGATCATTGATACACAGTTGGCACAGATGGCTACTACTATTGCAGGGAGGCCCCCCGGCCAACTTCCTTCACAGCCTGAAAATAGGGAAACTGCAAATGCTATTACATTGAGGAGATGTAGGGGTTATGAAGGTCCTTCTATGCCAGTGGAGGTTGATTTTGGGGTGTCTGCTAGTGGTCTGGTCAGTGAGGTAGTCCCAGAGGTAGTCATGGATGGTAAGGAAGCTGAAAAGGTAGTCAATGAGAATGAGGCTACGACTGAGGATAAGAAGGGGACAGATATTCAAGTACCACATATTGTGTTAGGTTATGATTCATATGACAAAACATAAATCATGCGGAAAAACCATAAAGCCAGGAAAGCATATTATTTACACATAATCATTTAGCATAGTTTAGATGCATACACTTTGTTGCGTGCCCTCCCTAGCTGCGCCCGAACCGAACAAGAACAAGTCTTTAGGACTCCAAGTGTCGTTCCTCCGTAGATAGTCCACAGCGCGTCCGGATCCGCCTTAAGCTTGACCAACTAGAATCGCCCTTAAGGTACTTGGAATTTTTCGGCAACTTATAGGCAATTGTGTGACTGAATTTTGCTCTCAAAATCACTTTGAATACTTGAATACTCTATTTAAATTATGAGCCCTTAACTCATATTTATAGACCATGGAATAAGTAATCGAATCCTACTAGGATACGAATTAATTAAATTAGAATCCTAGTAGAATTCTTTATTTAATTAATTTATCTTTTAGGATTAGGAATTTAATCATTAAACAAATCCTATACTTTTTAGGTTTCGTATGTGAACACAAACTCTACACGAGCATGACCCGCAAGCGTGCAGGCCATGCCCACGCACAGCCCACACGGCCGCTCGGCCCACGCGAGCTACAAGCCCACGCGAGCTGCAGCCCACTGCGCGCGCTGCCACGGCCTGCTGGGCCTGGCCTTGCGCTGGGCTTGGTGTGACCTTGGCTGTTCGTGTGGCGCGCATGGCTTGCTGGGCGATGGCCCGACTTCGTGCTGGGCCTTCGTCTGGCAGGCCTCGTCCGATGCTAATTCGTACGATACACTTCCGATTAAATTCCCGATTCCGGAATTTATTTCCGATACCAACAATATTTAATATTTTCGATTCCGGAATTAATTTCCGTTTCGAACAAATATTTAAGATTTCCGTTTCCGGAATTATTTTCCGATTCCGATAATATTTCCGATTCTGACAATATTTCCGTTTCCGGCAATATTTCCGATTCCGGCAATATTTCCATTTCCGATAATATTTTACGATATGTACCATGTTTCCGTTTCCGGTAACATCTACGACTTGGATAATATTTATATTTCCGATACGATCCATATTTCCGTTTCCGGCAATATCATCGTTTCCGGAGTATTCATTTCTTGCCTGTGACGATCTCAGCTCCCACTGAAACCAAGATCCGTCGATTCCGAATATCCATAGATGGAGTATTTAATGCCATTAAATACTTGATCCGTTTACGTACTATTTGTGTGACCCTACGGGTTCAGTCAAGAGTAAGCTGTGGATTAATATAATTAATTCCACTTGAACTGAAGCGGCCTCTAGTCAGGCATTCAGCTCACTTGATCTCACTGAATTATTAACTTGTTAATTAATACTGAACCGCATTTATTAGACTTAATATTATATGCATACTTGGACCAAGGGCATTATTTCCTTCAGTCTCCCACTTGTCCTTAGGGACAAGTGTGCATTACCTAATTCCTTTGTCGCTCGATGCTTGCTCTTGAACATAAGGTAAGAGTTGTCATCCTTATTATGTCCAGAGGTGTTTCTCGGTTTCAGAGTTCAACTGATCAAATAAACAGATAATCATAGCCTATGATTCATCCGAGCACGGCCATGCATTTTACAGTTTCTAGCTCTCCGAGTGGCCTTGTACAACTTTTAAGCATCTCATCCCGATTTATGGGAGGACAATCCCAATCTTGCGATCTTGAGATTAGACTTCGTTTGATAGGTGATTACCTGAGCGTTGCCTTTATAGCCTCCTTTTACGGTGCGACGGTTGGTCAACGTGAAAGCAACCAGTTCTCAAACAAGTAATCTCAAATCACTCAGGTATTGAGGATTTAGTGTCTAATAATTTTAATGAAATTTACTTATGACAGATTTTCATCTCTTACAGTAAAGTTTCATAGGTCTGTCCGATACTAGTCTTCCCAAAGTAAGTATCTATGCAAACGATTTTGACATTGCCATGTCCACATAGTTCAAGAAACAGAACTACTAGTCATCTTGCATTCTAGTCGTCTAACGTTTTCTATGCGTCCAATTTTATAGAAAACTCCGACCAGGGACCATTTTCAACCTTTGACATTCAAGTTCACTTGATAGACATTTCTTAGTCACGGGACTGGTCCTGACAGTCTATCTTGAATATATCGTCAAATTGAAGGGACTCATCATTAAATACTAAACCAAGATTAAATGGAATATGAAAATACATTTCATAGATGATAAATGTTCAACCCCAATGTTTTACAACCATGGGCCTCAAACCCATTTTTAAAACAGTTCATGGAATTCAAAGTTATGCTTGATTTCCAGTGCTACAATGTGAGTGTTGCTTCTCACTTGTTGCATAGGTTTAGTTATCATGCTTTGCCAATCTTAATATCCTTTTCATCGAATGTTCTTCGAGATAGATGATAAGATCTTTTGAGTATGTTTATTTTGTGATCTAGTCTTTTCTTGCTTCAAGAGTGGTTCTACGCATTTTTCAATGAAGAACCATCAAGCCAGCAGACATGTGATCTACCCAAGTTCGGTGAAGAACTCTTTAACATAAACAACCCTGTTTTATTGCTTCTTAGGCAATAAGTACTTTTACTTCAACTTTATAGGTTGCTAGTGATGCTTTGTTTGGAATTACTTATTCAAGCAGTTCACAGATATGTGGAAGATTTTCCATCTGTATCTCAGAACATAGAAATTAATATTTAATTTCCCACGCAACAACTCATGGTCTCCAATCCATGTTGCCATTTCAAAACACGATGCTCTTTAGCTCGTCTTTGTCAATGGTTAACTCCAAAGGGATCTTGCTTGATCCTTTGCCAGTGTTTATGCGTGTAGCATCAATATTTAGCATATCTTTATTTCCTTGAATCAAGAACTATTCCTATGTACCTTTTCAAGTACCATAAGTTTTCCTTGATCTTAATCTAGTTGATCTCCACTTAGATCAATAGAGATTGGTATATGTTCGTCATGCCTAAAGCCATACGATACGTTTTTGGCGATCCTCATATTATATCATACATGATAAATTCTTTTGCAGAATTATTCTCAATTGAATTCTATTCATGTAACTTTAGCTCATATAGTTTCAGTAGATACTAAATCCAGCTAAATTCTTTGACATATAATATAGGTTTAAGAATCTTACTTAGATCCTTTGATGTTTAACTTAGTAAATGCTTATACATAGTTCAAACATCTTTTACTTAGATTTATTCATATGGGTCGAATATCTTCAATGGAGTCTTTTGTGTTTGATTTAGTAAATGCCATTACTTAATCCAGAACAATATTATAAGATCTTTGTGAATGGATCTTAATACCCAGTATGCACTAAGTTTCGCCTTGGTCCATCATTGATGAAATTTTCAAATCTAAGTCATTAGCATTTGAATGTTATTTCATAATAGAGAGATATGTGTGTGATACACATAGGACCAATTAAGTTTTACGTACTCCCACTAAACTTCTTATATATCTATAAGAATCATGTACATTTTATGAAACTAAAATACTTATTAGCTTCACTAAAATATAGTTTTAATTCCCAATTTGCTTGCTTAAATCTGTACTTAGATTTCATAAGCTATCATTCATTTCAAGCATTATTTGGATCCACAAATCCTATGACATACCATGTACATAGTTTCTTCCAACATTTGACTGAGGAAGATGTTTTCTCATCCAACTGCCATATGTACAAATATGCAATCATTGCTTGAATTATAGACTTAAGCATTACGATTTTGCATGAGGTTTCAACACAATCCGCATCGTGAATCTGCTTGTAACCTTTAGAAACTAATCTAGTTTTGTGTGTGAACACAATTTCATGTTTGATGGTTTTTATCTTCAAAATAAACTTGCAAACAATAGGTGTGAAACTATTCTTGCAAATCAACAAAATTTCAATTTTGTCATCAAAACATTTAGTATGTTTTATGGCCTCTAACCATTTAAAATATTTGAGTCTATATATGGCCCCTAACCATTTTAGGCAATCTGGGTTTCGTCATAGTTTTCTTACAAGTCACAAACTTATTAATCTACATGATAATAGTTTGACTGCAAGTTGTAGGTTTCTTCATTATCTAATAGAAGAATCGCATAGCTTCAGTGACATGAACTCCATGTTTCTTCACTATCTAATAGAAGAATCTCATAGTTTCAGTGACTTTAACTCTATGCCTACATGGGTATAGAACATCAAACAATAGAATATCAATAGCCACTTGAAAGTCCTTTGAATATTCCGTTCTCCTCGAAGCACTTGTAAAGTCTTCTAAGAGATGTCTATTCTTAAAAGCCACTTCTAAAGTCCTTAAAGAATACGTGTTCGGATTTTCTGAAGAACTTTGAAAGGCCTCCGGAATGTCCGTTTATATATGTTTGTTGTTCGCCTCGAAGACTTTCGAGATCTATTTTCTCCCACTTGTCATTTTGGAAACGAATCTCCAAAAGGACATTATTTCGAGCAAACAAACATTATGTTCTCAAAAATTCGTGGTAGAAACAATACCCTTGTGTCTCATTTGAATAAATCACAATGAAACATATATCTATACTTGGACCTTAGTTTGTTGAATAACAAACGCTAAGCTCCCACTGAGTTTGGTAACTCTCGAGATATATATTATGAAAAGATATTCTGAAATTACTTTTCAATAGCTTTGACAAATTTGATTTAGTTTGGTGGTAGTTGAGCATTTTGTTTAGAAATTATAGGAAAAGTCTTTATGATCCATCATTGATCGAATCAATGACTAATCGACTTCGATTATTCCAACTTAGATATACCATATCTTATGGAGCTAGGTCGTGAAATTACAACACACAATCATTGATGATCATTCTTCGTATAAGTAATCAACAACATGATCTAACCTAGATCTTTATGATTTCTTGCCAAGTGGATTTTATACTTCTGAATCTTTGAACTAGCCAAACAGATTCAACTTATATCACATTTGAGTAAATAAACCTATATTCACTCAAATCCATGTGAAATAATAAAGTCATAAAATCTTTCTTTAGCTTTGAACTCTATTGTCTAGGCGTTCTAACAATAGTTCATATCTTTTGTTACTTTCAACAAGTAAGACTAGTTGTCTTAAATTGATCTAGAAATCAATCAACTTTCAAAAGTCCATCAAAATAGAGCTTTTGAATGTTAACTTGTTGATATGGTCTAAGCAACAATGCTAAAGGTTAGTGGAACTCAAATCAAGAGATTGATTTGAACCTAGCAAAGTTTTATTGTTAAAGATTTGTTTGTTTTAATCAAGCATATTGACTCAACCCGTAAATGACCATTTCATTCAAATAAACAAACAAACATTGTTTTTGTTCTTCTGAATGTGAGTCTTTCTGTGTTTGAAAACAAAAATTAGGTATGCTGATTGTGGAACAAAATAGCCATTAAGTTCCAGCCTATGAAAGGACTTAAAACAAACTAGATGACCCTACAACTAATGCAGCATTGCCATGCTTCATTTCCCACTTGTAGGCCATTAGTGTATCCTAGCTTCCATAGTTTGAGTTATTACCGAAGTAAGAACCTCAAGCGGTATATGATACCAAGGAAGTTTGATTGCTAGGTCACTTCTCTTTAAACATAAACTTATAGGTAGAAACGGAATCGTAAATTCCTTTTATTTGTTCCTTGTTTTCCTATTTCTTGTACCCTTTCTTATAGTCTTAAGAATTGAATTCTTTAGTGTTGACTTTTATACTTTGTTAGACATGTCCAATGTCACTCCAACAAGGTTCTTAATTACCATTTTAATTTATGTTGAATAGTTTGTTTCAACTAGATGATCTTACCAGAAGCTTCTAAAGTTCTCTAAGCATCGATCTATTCGAATGTCTAGGGACTAGACTCATTCGAGAATTAAATGGACAAAGATATTAGGTTGTTAACCATTGGTAAAGCTTAGCGTTTTAAACTCAATGCTTTATGATCTCAAAACTACAGTGTATTTTTGAATTCACAAGCACCAATTGGTTTGCCATTCGATTTTGATACTCGAAAACAACCATAAAAGTCGCTATAAGAAACGTACATTTTAAATTGCTCATTTTCTCTCATTTCCGTGAATCGTTCTTGGATTCACTACCCATCGAGGAAATTTACTGTTACCTTTCTAAAAGGATTTATTGCAGTGCAAGATATTTAATTATAAACAATAATTAAAACATTCATTGAAACATGCAAAGTCTAAACATTTATCATGAATAATAACTTGAAAATTAAAGCAATCATGCAATTTAAACAAGTTATTAGCATTTTATTCGAATTTATTGTTCCGGCAGGTGTGAATAAAATGATTCCAAGACCCTAAAATAATTGAAGAATTAAGCACATTATGTTTGACTCAATTCTAAAATATTTTAGGTAAGCAAAAGCCTTTTTCTAATAGTCTAGAAACTACTCTTGGTTGATAGGTACGTCTAAGAACTTATTAGGAAAACCTATCGAATTTGCCACGACATAAAAGGACTCCTTACTTATATCGTTGAGTTTCACCAAAACTAACATGTACTCACAATTATTTGTGTACCTTACCCCTTTAATATCGATAAGTAACACCTCTCTATGGCGGAAAACTATTACTAAGATCGATGAAGAAAGGATATCCAAGTAAGTGTTATTTTGGCATGGCACCTTTTAACTCAATTTTTAAGTTTGGAACTTAGGGCTCTTACTATGTTGGTTAGATTTTAAGTGAACTAAAATCCTTAATCATGCAACATAATCAAGCTTTGATCTCATGCATATTTAAGACATATTTAAAAGCAATAAATAACTTGAAACATGCATAAGATAAATGTGATCTAGTATGGCCTGACTTCATCTTGAAGCTTCAACTTCAAAGTCCGTCTTGAAAATCTCCGTGGGAGGCGCCATTTTCTTCAAATAGGATAAGCTATAATTAAACTAATTACAACTATTTGATGGTACGCAGACCATATTTGAATTGAAAAACAGTTTTGGTACTTTAGACCAATTACATTCAAATTAATGGTACGCATACCATATTTTCTATCCTATTTGGGCCATACTAGTCACTCATAACCTGCAAAACAGTACATATGCAATATATACCATTCACCCATTCATTATCATGAATGGCCCACATAGCTGGTTAGTAAAACACGTTATGCATCACATAAATATTTGCATCAATTAATCAAGGGCACCAATAATCTACCAATTATTCAGTCCTTATTAATTCTAATCAAGTTGTTTAACCTTAAGGGATTTGTAGACCTAATCAAGAGTTTATGACTAAAATTGCTCCCACTTAAACCAATAACTTTACATGCTTTACTAATTTTAAACATAAAAATGTATTTCTAGTCTAACCAAAAACATACAAATTTAATTAAAATTTAAAGCTCATATAAATTTATAATTGAATCCATTTATTTAATTTATTTTCAGTTGAATTAAATGAATTTAAATTAATTCAAGGATTTAATTTTAGTAAAATAATTAGTATAAAATAATATTTATAATAATTATAATATTCAAAATTAAACTCCAAGAAAACAATTTAAATTATCAATTTTAAAGTTAATTAAAATTATTTCCGAACTGAAAATTCAAAATTAAAATAAAAACGTACCAATCGTCGCAAGACGAGGCACTTGGGCTTGCGCCCAAGCCCCATCAAGCCACGAGGCAGCGCGCCCCGCTCGATCGATCGTTGCACAAGGCACACACAGCCACACGCCACAGGCAGCCACACGCCACACGCACACGGGCCATTGCTGGCCACGCTGCGCGCAGCCTTGTGCTGTGTCGCGTGTTGCTGCGCAGGCCATCGCGCGCCGAGCGAGGGATCGCTCCCTGCTCGCGCGTTCTGCTTGCTTGCTTGGCGAGCCAGGCGCGCTGTGGCGCGGCAGCATCGCTCCCCACACGCGTCTTGCTCGTCGCTCGTGCCTTGCATCGTCGCCCTCACCCATCGTATAGCACACACAACACACACGCACAGGCTCCCTTGCCTCGTGCGCGCGCCATGCGCTATGTTGCTCGCTGCATTCGTACCGCACGGGCGACGAGCTCCCTTGCTGTGCCCGCACTATACAACACCCCTTTAGGGTAACACGTAGCTTCCATTGCTTTGTGCGTGCAACATTAATGAGCGTTTTCATAAAAATTTAAAATTTTTAATTCAAAATTAATGACAAATTAATAAAACATATTAATTTCATAATTTTAGGGCGAAAAATCGAAAATTTATTAATTAATTAATTTCCGATTAACATGGATTCAAATCTAGGTCATAAAAATTAAAATTTTAACATAAATTAACAATTTTTATGGTGGATTTTAATCATAGATACCTAATTAAACTATTAATTAATTATGAAAATCAAATTAATTCTAAATTATTCGAATTTCAACAAATTAATCATAATTACAAATTAGGTTGTATAATTAACAAGGCTAGGCATTCAAACTTGTTAAACATATACTGTAGGTCAATCAAAAATTCAAGACTTATCAACAAGAATCGCAAATACTTAATTTAACATCTTAAATTTACAAACTTTTGCGTTCGAAAAACTAAAACCTCCGAAAAGTCATAGTTAGGCTTCGAATTAGGGAATTCTGGGTTCGGCCGAAAATTATTATTTTTGTCAAAATTTTAGAATGCCTTTTACATGCGGAATTGACACAAAAATCACTCGATTTGGATGAGTAACGAAGAAACTGCCGAAAAACTGCGTACATATAATTAAATAAACGCAATTTGCAATTAATTAACAATTACGAAAATTAATCACCCCTTTTAATTCCTTGCAAATTTGTGAAATTTAACCATGTTTTTGCAATTTAGATTATGAAAATAATAAGAGGCTCGTGATACCACTGTTAGGTTATGATTCATATGACAAAACATAAATCATGCGGAAAAACCATAAAGCCAGGAAAGCATATTATTTACACATAATCATTTAACATAGTTTAGATGCATACACTTTGTTGCGTGCCCTCCCTAGCTGCGCCCGAACCGAACAAGAATAAGTCTTTAGGACTCCAAGTGTCGTCCCTCCGTAGATAGTCCACAGCACGTCCGGATCCGCCTTAAGCTTGACCAACTAGAATCGCCCTTAAGGTACTTGGAATTTTCGGTAACTTGTAGGCAATTGTGTGACTGAATTTTGCTCTCAAAATCACTTTAAATACTTGAATACTCTATTTAAATTATGAGCCCTTAACTCATATTTATAGACCATGGAATAAGTAATCGAATCCTACTAGGATACGAATTAATTAAATTAGAATCCTAGTAGAATTCTTTATTTAATTAATTTATCTTTTAGGATTAGGAATTTAATCATTAAACAAATCCTATACTTTTTAGGTTTCGTATGTGAACACAAACTCTACACGAGCATGACCCGCAAGCGTGCAGGCCATGCCCGCGCACAGCCCACACGGCCGCTCGGCCCACGCGAGCTACAAGCCCACGCGAGCTGCAGCCCACTGCGCGCGCTACGCGCGCTGCCACGGCCTGCTGGGCCTGGCCTTGCGCTGGGCCTGGCGTGGCCTTGGCTGTTCGTGTGGCACGCATGGCTTGTTGGGTGATGGCTCGGCTTCGTGCTGGGCCTTCGTCTTCGTGTTGGGCCTTCGTCTGGCAGGCCTCGTCCGATGCTAATTCGTACAATACGCTTCCGATTAAATTCCCGATTCCGGAATTTATTTCCGATACGAACAATATTTAATATTTTCAATTCCGGAATTAATTTCCGTTTCGAACAAATATTTAATATTTCCGTTTCCGGAATTATTTTCCGATTCCGATAATATTTCCGATTCTGACAATATTTCCGTTTCCGGCAATATTTCCGATTCCGGCAATATTTCCATTTCCGATAATATTTGCCGATACGTACCATGTTTCCGTTTCCGGTAACATCTACGACTTGGATAATATTTATATTTCCGATACGATCCATATTTCCGTTTCCGGCAATATCATCGTTTCGGAGTATTCATTTCTTGCCTGTGACGATCTCAGCTCCCACTGAAACCAAGATCTGTCGATTCCGAATATCCATAGATGGAGTATTTAATGCCATTAAATACTTGATCCGTTTACGTACTATTTGTGTGACCCTACGGGTTCAGTCAAGAGTAAGCTGTGGATTAATATAATTAATTCCACTTGAACTGAAGCGGCCTCTAGTCAGGCATTCAGCTCACTTGATCTCACTGAATTATTAACTTGTTAATTAATACTGAACCGCATTTATTAGACTTAATATTATATGCATACTTGGACCAAGGGAATTATTTCCTTCATATTGTACTCCCCTTCCCAAACCGGCAACTCAAGATCGAATAAGCTAGACAAGCAGTTTGGCAGATTCTTGGAAGTGGTCAAAAACTTGCAGGTAACAGTTCCTTTTACTGAATTGATTTTACAGGTTTCTGCATATGCTAAATTCATGAACGATATTTTGACCAGAAGATGTGCTTTTTGCGAGGTAGAGACTGTAGCTTTTACTGAGGAATGTAGTGCCTATTTGCAAAATAAGTCTCCACCTAAACTTAAAGACCCCGGTAGTTTTTCCATCCCATGCAACATTAGCACTGTGTTTATTGATAAAGCTTTATGTGATTTAGGTGCTAGTGTGTCTGTTATGCCCTTGTCTGTCTGTACTAAACTGGATATGGGTGAGCTTAAGGTTACTAATATCACTCTGTAAATGGCCGACCGTTCTGTCAAATACCCCTTAGGTGTTTTAGAGGACGTCCTTGTTAGAGTAGGTAAATTCTATATACCTGTAGACTTTGTAGTACTAGACATGCAAGAGGACTCTCAAATTCCCATTATCTTAGGTAGACCCTTCCTTCACACGGCGGGGGCGGTCATTGATGTTAAAAGTGGGAAATTGACTTTGTCTGTTGGGGATGATAAGGTGACTTTTAATCTGAATAGTGCCTTAAAGAGTCCCATGCTAGAGGAAGAACAATGCTATCGAATTAATGTGGTTGATTTTATTATGCGTGATAACGTCTCCCAAGTTCTCGAAAGAGATCCTTTGGAGGCAGTGCTTTGTTGTGAATCTTCTGCAGGTGATAGCAGTTCTTGGAGTGCTGAAGTGGATGCTCTAGAGTTGGCTCTTGATGGTGAAGGGTCTGAACCGGAGAGCACCAAATTGAAGAGGTTAGTTCGGCCGGTTTGTCCTGTTAAAGAGGTAAAGAAACCCGAACTTAAGCCTCTTCCTGCTAACCTTAAATATGCGTTTTTGGATGATGAACAACTTTGCCCTGTAATCATCAGTACTGCATTTGATGCAGACCAGTTGTCCCAACTTCTTACTGTGTTGAAAAAGCACAAAAAGGCCATTGGGTACAGTATTGATGATTTAAAGGGAATTAGCCCTGACTTTTGCATGCATAGGATACATCTAGATGAAAATCATAAACCATGCATTCAACCTCAGCGTCGTTTGAACCCTGTCATGCAAGATGTTGTAAAAGCTGAAGTTATGAAATTGCTTGATGCGGGTATTGTCTATGCGGTGTCTGATTCTAAGTGGGTGAGTCTTATTCAGGTAGTGCCTAAGAAAAGGGGGACAACTGTGGTTAGAAATGAGAAAAATGAGTTGATACCAACTAGGGTGGTCACAGGTTGGCGCATGTGCATTGATTATAGGCGTCTAAATGTTGCTACTAAAAAGGACCACTTTCCCCTCCCCTTCATTGATCAAATGTTAGAAAGGCTAGCCTGTCACAAGTTTTTCTGTTATCTGGATGGTTATTCTGGTTTCATTCAAATTCCCATACATCTAGACGACCAGGAAAAGACCACTTTCACCTGTCCCTATGGTACCTTTGCATATCGTAGGGTGCCCTTTGGTCTGTGTAATGCACCTGCTACTTTCCAATGTTGCATTATGAGCATCTTTTCTGAGTTAATTGAGTCTATCATGGAAGTGTTTATGGATGATTTTAGTGTCTATGGTACTTCTTTTCATTCTTGTTTGCTAAATCTGACTAAAGTGTTGAAAAGATGTGAAGAGTGTAATCTAGTCCTGAATTGGGAAAAGTGTCATTTCATGGTTACTGAAGGGGTGGTCTTGGGGCATTTAATATCTGATAAGGGCATTCAGGTGGATCGAGCTAAGGTCCAAGCGATTGAACAATTGCCCCCTCTAGTTAATTTGAAGGGTGTTAGAAGTTTTCTTGGTCATGCGGGGTTTTATCGCCGCTTTATCAAGGATTTTTCTAAAATTGTTAAACCACTGACCCAGCTCCTCCTCAAGTATGCCCCGTTTGTGTTTACTGATGCTTGTCTTGAGGCTTTTGACAGGATTAAATAGGCACTGATTTCGGCTCCTATCATTCGTTCTCCCGAATGGGATCTTCCGTTCGAGATAATGTGTGATGCAAGTAATTATGCAGTTGGGGCAGTTTTGGGTCAGAGAAAGGAAAAGGTTTTGCATGCCATCTACTATGCAAGTAAGACCTTAGATGAAGCTCAAGTTAATTATGCTACTACTGAGAAGGAGCTTCTAGCCATAGTCTATGCCTTGGATAAGTTTCGCACCTATCTGATTGGGTCCAAGGTGATAGTCTACACTGACCATGCGGCTCTTAAGTATCTGCTCTCAAATAAAGAAGCCAAGCCTAGGCTTTTTCGATGGATACTACTACTACAGGAGTTTGATCCGGAGATTCGCGATAAGAAAGGGGCTGAGAATGTAGTTGCAGATCACCTGTCTAGATTAAGGCATGATGATGGTAAAGTGTCTACACTGATCGATGATTCATTTCCGGATGATCACTTACTTGCACTTGCCAGTCAGTCACCATGCATGGTTCGCAGATTTTGCTAACTACATCGTAGGGGGTATTCTTCCGGCCGATCTTACATATCAACAGAAGAAGAAGTTCCTACATGATGTTCGATTCTACTTTTGGGATGACCCTTATTTGTTTCGTGAGACTGCTGAAGGGTTGTACAAGCGTTGTGTGCCAGAATGGGAAGTCCAAGGTATTATCAGTAGGTGTCATTCTTCGCCTTATGGTGGTCACCATGGACCGTCAAAGACTAATGCTAAGTTGTCACAGTGTGGTTTTTACTGGCCTACTATGTTCAAGGATGCACAGGCTTTCATTATGGCTTGTGATGCGTGCCAGAGGGCCGGCACTATTTCAAGGAGGTATGAGATGCCACAGAAAGGAATTCTTGAGGTTGAGGTTTTCGATGTGTGGGGGATTGACTACATGGAACCATTCCCATCGTCCAAGGGTAACCTATATATCCTTGTTGCTGTAGATTATGTGTCCAAGTGGGTGAAAGTCGTTGCCTCACCTACTAATGATGCTGTTTATGCCAAAATTCGTATGGAGGCGACTTTCGGCTAGGATCGACACTAACTAAGCAAAGAATTAATAACACAAATAAAAAGACACGACACAGAGAAGTGTTGACGCGGAAAACCCAGGAATAAGGTAAAAAACCGCGGATAGCTATGAGGCTATCCTAAGTATTCTGTATGATTGTTTATGCTCTTCTTTCTGAGAATTGATATTGAAAATCTAAAGTACAATAATGAATGTTTAAAATAGTTGATAGCTTAAGAGTTTGAGTGCTTGAGTTCACGTGTGTCTTCATCATGCCGTTCTTTATGCTTTTATATGCCAAATGCTAACGGTTCTATCGGTTGGGAAGATCCCTGGAAGATAGGGATTTCTCCTTGGCCGTTGTTCACGTCTTCAACAAACTCCCTAGTCTTCGGTCAGAGCTTGGACCTTTTCCCATCTTATGACGGCGTGGCCCATGTTGGGCTTCTAGGCTTGGAACTTGACCTATCTTCTCTTACTTGCTCAAGCGTTGTTCTTCTCTTGTCGCCAGAGCCCTGTCGCTGGTCTTACGTCGCCCAGGCTTTGTCGTCTGTCGCCTCACTTGACAGGCTCACTTGACACGACGCCACCTGCGACACGATGATACCTAGATGGCACGACAATATCAGACGTCAAAGCAGTTATGTCGTTAGTTCAATAAAGTGGGATAACAGTTTGCCCCCAATTGTGAGTTTGCGGAGTGTATACAAAGCAAAAGAAACAATTCAAAATTCAAAAAGTAAACCGTCTACAACCGTCCAGTTCGTGGGACGGAACCGTTCCGATTCTCGAAGTAATAAATGCCAATTTTTCGCGACGTGCAATAAAGCGTCTTAGAGTTTTTCGAAGAAAGTTTCCAGATCTGAAAACAAGAGAGAGAAAAGGAAGGGAGGAATTGCTTTCGTTGCTTCGATTTAGCCACACCCAGGTAAAATTTCGATCATTTCCTTCGATTTTCTTGTAGATTTTGGTAGAGCGATGGCAAAAACTAGGCCGATCGTGGTTAAGGATAAGGAAGATGTTGGGGTTAGTCGGGCCAAGTTACTCAACCTTATCTACTCTACTGTTGAGGATCCAGCGGCTTTTATAACTCTCGCCGGTCTGCCGCCGTCGGCTGAAGTGAGGATTCCTGGTCAAGAGGATGAGGCCAAGGATTGCCCGGAGGGTTATGTGGTTATGTATGAGTACCCTTTTATTCTGGGGTTTTTGTTTCCTTTTACACCCTTGGCTAGATCTTTTGTCGAGGTGTTCCATTTAAGCCCTGGCCAATTGATGCCCCAGATCTGGAGTATTTTTACTGTAGTGCATAGGGTTACTTCGGGTTGGCGAACACCGTTTGACTTGGCTGATCTGATGCATGTTTATGACTTATCCTTGAAGGAGTGTTGTCGGTATACTTTGGTGACGAAGAAAAAGAAGAAGAATTTGTGTGTCGGGTTAGCTGTAAATGATAGGGGTTGGCAAAGTCGTTTTGTTTATGTGAATAAGGCGTCTCTGGGAGAAGTAGGAAACTTCTTAGTGGAAGGGTGGACGACGGAAGGTACTTTATGTTTCTGTACTTTTGATTTCTGATGTTTTACTGAACGTTGTCTTACTTGGCTTTGTCTTGCAGTTGTTGATACGTCGTTAGCTGGTTTGAACTCTGACTCTCACGATAAGTGTTCGAGGTTTCTGGGTTGTTCTGTCGTGGAGAGATCGTTCAGCCGTGACGGAGGTCGTTTGGGAAGTCAAGAGGGGAGTCAAGTCGGTGACGTTGACGAGGAGGAGACTGAAGACGAGACGATTTGCTTAGTTCGTCGTCGACGGAAGTTGGACTTACGCGAGGAAGTCGTTGCGAATTCGTCGTCTGCATCAGAGGAAGAGTTTGAGATGGCTGACACATCAGGTATTTGTGGTTTGTTTTCTTATTTGCCTGGTTTATCTGCGGAGTGTGTTTTTGATGGTTTCTCGCTTTGTTTGTCGAAGAACATACGCTTTCGTCTAAGTCTGTGTCGAGGATGTCGCAGAGCGAGATGATGGAACGAGCGAGGAAGCGGTTGAGGTCGAACAGTGCCGCTGGTGGGCAGGGTGGTCAGGCGATGCCTCTTGTGCCTCGTTATTCTAAGATAGGTGCGTCGCCTGAGACGCCCGTTGTTATAGGGGGTGAAGGTTTTCATCCTCTATCGTCGTCGTCGCCACCGAGGCCGTTTCAGGCGTCGTCGACTGCTGTTGCTGCGACTAGGCCCCCTGCTGCGTCGGCCAAGAAGCGTACTGCTGACAAAAGTTCTGTCGAGGATACTGTCGTCACTCTGCCCCCGAACTTCTTGGGCGACGGCGAAGGTGCCGTCGTTTGGCCGTATGCAGACCGGTTGATATTGCCTTCGACGTATCAGCGTTATCACGAGGTCGTACCTCTTTCTGTCGCGTCGGACGCCGCTGAACTAAGCCTGCGGGTAAGTGTATTTCTGTTATTTTATTCAGTTCATGGTATTTGTAAGCGCGTCGTGTGTCGATTTTGTGACATGTTTTTCTTTACAGGCGTCACAGGCTGCTTTGGCCGTGCGTAGACAGTGCTCCTTGTTGTGCGACGAGCTTATTTCCTCGAAGAACCAAGTGGCTATGGTGAAGAAAGCGGCGGTTTCTTGGGAAGGTAAGTGGGTTGCTTCTGAGAAGAAGTTGGCTGACCTTGCTGCGGTGGTCAAGTCAAAAGATGAACAACTAGAGGGCAAGGACGACCAGATTGCTGACGCGTCGAGGGAGTTGGAAAGGGTAAAGGGGGAGTTGGCGTCGACCGTGGAAGAAATGCAAGGGCTAAGGGCTTTATATGACGCTTTGCAGGAGGAGTTTAAGGATTGCGAGGCTTTGGCTGTGTGGAGGACGAGGGCTCAGGTGATGTTCTCGTGTTTGAAGGGGGAGACCAGCCTCTAGCCATGCCAGAAAGAGGTGGACGACTATCTTGCTAACGGTGGTACGCTCGAGGAGTTGTCGGTGCCGGTGGTGGACGCGGATGAGTTGGCGATGGAAGCCGACACTGCTGGAACCGACGCGGCTGATGCCGACGTCGCTCCTCTGGTCGAGGATGTTTCTTCCGTGGATCGAGAGGGGGAGGTGCCCGCGGAGCAAGGCGAGGGAGATGTTTCCGTCGTTGCCCCTCCAAAGGTGGCTTTGGCAGACGCGACGGTCAACGTTGATATGCCCCCGATACTCGATCAAGTTATCTTGACCCCCCTCCCAGACGAACAGGTGTGATGGCTGGTTGGTGTTTTTATGTAATAGTTTAGTCGTGTGGATATTTTATTTCTTGTTTTTGTATTTTGGATGTTTTTACTCGTCGACGATGGCGGCGGCGGGGTGTTTGGATATTTTGTGTGTTTTGCGCTTTCGCTTGGTAATGTGAAAGTCGCGGCCTTTGGGGTCGCGCGCTGTGTGTTTGTGTATGGTAAGTTTGTTTGTCTTTTTCTTGGTTGTTCGTCTTTCATGGTTATCTCGTCGCGTTTGGATGTCTTAGTTTCGTGTAGTAGATTTTTTGCGAATAATAAGTATTGAATCGACCGATGTGTAAAATCGTACCTGCGCTGTTTGTTCGTTGTTTCTCGCGATCCCGTTCTGCGTCGTACGTTGTTGCTTCTGGATATCATTCGTCGTGCGTCTTGCACTCTGCAAAAGAAAACATGGGTCGCTTGGAGGATTGGCCGTTGGGGATGCCAACGGCCCTCCGATGCTTAAGTTAGTAATGGTTTTTAAACGGAAGTAAAACGATAAAGGAAGATAAAGACGACGATACGATAACTGATAAAATTGGTGACGACGAGATTTCAAAAATGGTAGAGTTTAAGATGTGTTGCGTTCCAGCTTCGGGGGACCGACTTGCCGTCTTTGGTAATGAGTCTGTATGCCCCCTTTCCGACGATTTTGTCGATCAAGTACGGTCCTTCCCAAGCTGGTGCAAATTTACCTGCGTTTAATTCTTTCGTGTTTTGAAATACTTTGCGCAGTACCCAATCTCCTTCTTTGAACATTTTCACTTTGACATTTTTGTTGAAGCATTTTGCCACGATCTGTTGTTGTGACGCCATTCTTATCAACGCTGCTTCCCTGAGATCTTCTGTGTTGTCGAGGTTTTCGCTGAGTTCTACGTCGTTTTGCTCCGGCGTCATAAGTCCATATCGTGCACTGGGCAACGTCACTTCAGGGGGAAGTACTGCTTCGCACCCGTAAACGAGTGAGAAGGGAGTCTGTCCCGTCGCCGTCCTAGGCGTCGTCCTGTTGGCCCACAGGATGGATGGCAGTTCTTCTGCTCATCGCCCCTTCTTGTCGTCCAACCGCTTTTTCAGCGACGCGATGACCGTTTTGTTGCTGGATTCCGCCTGTCCGTTTGCTTGGGGGTATCTAGGCGTCGACGTCTTTAGCTCAATGTTCCATGTTTTGCAGAAAGCTCTTGTCTTGTCGCTGATGAATTGTGATCCGTTGTCGCAGATGATTTCTGACGGTATTCTGAACCTGCATATTATGTTAGTCCATATGAACGAGCATACCTCTTTGTCTCTTACTTGTTGGAATGCGCCTGCTTCTATCCACTTGGAAAAATAATCTGTTAGGGCTAACATGAAGACCTTTTGTCCTGGGGCGACGGGCAATTTGCCAACGATGTCCATCCCCCATTTCATGAAAGGCCACGGAGTTAGGGTTGGATGCAAGAATTCAGATGGTTTATGTGTCATACCTACGTGTCGTTGGCACTTGTCGCACTTGGATACGTACCTCATGGCGTCCTTAAGCATTGCTGGCCAATAGTATCCATTTCTTTTTATTCTGGTTGATAAGCTTCGTCCTCCTTCGTGTCCTCCGCATTCTCCTTCGTGGTATTGTTTCAGTAGTATTTCCCATTCGATTTCTTCGGCACATCGCATCAACATTCCGTTTGCTGATCGCTTAAATAGTACGTCCTGCAAAATAACATATCGTGAAGCTTTGAAAAGTACCTTTCTGGCTTCTAGCTTGTCGTCGGGTAGAGTTTCGTGCTTTAGGTAATCGAAGATGGGTTTGGTCCAACTGTCTGTGTTTACGGTTGATAGGACGAGGCTGGCGTCTTGTGGTATGTCTTTTTCGACGGCGGGTGACAGTAGGTGTACTAGAGGTATAGTCGAGAATGGTGATTTTCTGAGTGCGGATCCTAGGTTGGCAAGGGAGTCGGCTTGCGTGTTTAGGTCTCTTGGGACTTGTTTGATGGAGAAGGGTTTGAATTTGGAAGTTAATTCTTTCGCTTTCTCGAGATACAAGGTCATTTTTAGGTCTTTAGCTTCGTAGTCGTCGTTAATCTGGTTGACGATTAGTTGTGAGTCGCTGAAGATGTTGAGTCCGCTTGCCCCTAATTCCATAGCTAATGTCATTCCGGCGATTAGCGCCTCGTATTCTGCTTCGTTGTTAGTTGCCTTGAAATCGCAGCAGATTGCCTGTGCTATCATGTCCCCTTGTGGTGACTTCAGTACGACGCCTAAACCTGCACCACGAAAGTTAGATGAGCCGTCGACGAAGAGTGTCCATATTCCTTCTATGTTGTTGATGAGTTTGACTTCGTCGTCTGCTATTCTCTCTAAGTCGGGGCTGAAGTCTGCCACAAAATCTGCTAGGGCCTGCGATTTTACAGCCGTTCTTGGTTGATACTTGATGTCGAACCTTCCTAGTGCCATTGTCCACTTCTCCATTCGACCTGTCAGTTCTGGCCTACGCATCACAGACTTGATTGGATAGTTAGTCATCACCACTATTTGGTGAGTTTCAAAATAATGCCTTAGTTTTTTGGCTGCGGTAACGAGTGCTAAAACGAGTTTTTCGAGGGAGGAATACCTGGTCTCTGCTGCCAGTAGTGACTTACTGATGTAATAAATGGGTAGTTGTTGTGCTTCGTCTTCTCGAGCTAGGACCGCGCTGACTGCCGTCGAGCTAACGGCTAAATAGAGTTGTAAGACTTCTCCTTCTTTTGGCTTGGATAGGAGGGGTGGCGACATCATGTATTTTTTGAGGTTTTGCAGGGCTGCTTCGTGGTCGTCAGACCAGTTAAACCCCTTGTTTTTGCGCAAGACGTCGTAAAATAATCGACACTTGTCCGACGACCGCGATATAAAACGGTTTAGTGCCGCCACTCTTCCTGTCAAGCGTTGTACCTCTTTTATGTTCCTGGGGGATTGAATGTTGATGATCGCGCGCACTTGGTCGGGGCTGGCCTCGATTCCTCGTTGGTTGACGATGTAACCTAAGAATTTTCCTGCGGACACTCCGAAAGAACATTTAGTCGGGTTAAGTTTCATACCGTACTTTTTTAGTATGTCGAAGGATTGTCGTAAGTGTTCCACGTGATCGTCAGCCTTCCTCGATTTCACCAGCATGTCGTCAATGTATACCTCCATTGTGTCTCCGAGTTGGTCTTTAAACATCTTGTTGACTAATCTTTGGTACGTCGCACCTGCATTTTTAAGACCAAAAGGCATGACTTTATAACAATAAATTCCTCTATCCGTTACAAAAGACGTTTTTTCCTGGTCGTCTGGGTGCATAAGGATTTGGTTGTATCCTGAGTAGGCGTCCATGAATGTGAGTAGCTCGTGTCCGGCTGTGGCGTCGACCAGGGCGTCGATGTGCGGCAGAGGGAATGGGTCCTCGGGGCAAGCTTTGTTGATATCTGTGAAGTCGATGCAGACTCTCCATTTTCCGTTCTTTTTACTGACGACGACGACGTTTGCTAACCAGTCTGGATATTTGACCTCTCTGATCTTCCCTGAATCTATCAGGTTTTGGACTTCTTCGTCTATGATTTTATTCCTTTCGGGAGCGAACTTACGTCGTTTCTGTTTTACCGGTCTGAAGCTGGGGTCGACGTTGAGCTTGTGGGTGATCACGTCTGGGCTGATTCCTGTCATGTCCTCGTGCGACCAAGCGAAACAGTCCGAGTTTTCTCTTAGAAACGACACTATCTGACTTTTGATGTTGTCAGGCAGTGAGGCTCCGATCCTTACGACTTGGTCTGGCTTTGTCTGGTCTAGTACTATCTCGTCGATTTGTTGGTCGTCGGGGTGGTCCGATGTCGACCCTGGCTGTAATTGCTAGATGGGTGACTTGGATGGTTTTAGTGCTGTCTCATAATATTTCTTCGCATCTCTTTGCTGCCCTTTGATTTCCATGACCCCCCACTTGGTTGGAAACTTGATTGATTGGTGGTATGTTGATGGCACTACCTTCATTTTGTGGATCCATGGTCGTCCTAGGATGACGTTGTATGCTGATGGACAATCGACGACGTTGAACTTGGTCATCATGTTGACGCCTTCTGCGTATGTAGGCAGCAATATCTCTCCTACCGTCCGTAGTGCTTCTCCACTGAACCCTACCAGAACTGTTGATCTCCTTACAATATTTTTCTCTTCTAATCCCATTTCTTGTAGTGCTTCCAAGAACAGTACGTTGGCTGAGCTTCCGTTGTCGACCAGTATCCTTTTGATCAATGCGTTCCCTATTGGGAGCGATATTACCAACCCGTCGTGGTGTTCCCGCTGTGTATCTACAGAATCTGAGTCGTCGAAAGTGATAGCCATTGCGGTCAGGGACCTGTGTAGTGCGACCTCGTCTTCGGTTTGTCCCTCTTCTACGGTCTCAGATTCTCCCCTGTTAATTTTTTTAGCTGCAGAAGAGGTTAGTCCACAAATATCTGAACCACCGGAAATAACATTTACCACTTTATTGAATGGTGGTGGGTCTGGTCGCTCGCTGCTTGTCGTTGGGCCGGGCAGGGTGGTTTGCTCTTTGGAGAATGTTTCTTTTCCCTTGTCGCTCAACAGTTCTTTTAGATGCCCCCGTTTCAGGAGGTATGCGACCTCCTTTTTGAGGGAGATGCACTCCTCGGTTGTGTGTCCGTTGTCGCGGTGGAAGTCGCACCATTTGCTCATGTCCTTCATGGAGTCCGGTCTGTCGTTCTTCCGGGGCCATCTGACTGTTCCACCTACATTTTGAAGGGCGTTCACCACACCTCCAATGTCGACGTTGAAGCCGTAGTCGGAGATGTTAGGGTGTTCGACCCGCTCGTTCCTGTAAACATTGTTAGTATCATAATACTGATTGACACTTTGTACCTGGTTTTGCCGAACATATGGTTGGTGTCGCCAATTGTTGTTCCTCGGGGTGTACGATCTTCTGTCGCTGCTGCCCCCTATCGATCGTTGAGATGCTGTTCGGATAACCTCGTCGTCTTCGATTCGCATCTGGGCGGTGGCCCTTGATCGCACCTCTTCGAAAGTTGCACAGGGGTATTTGGTTATTTCCCGGTATAGCTCCGAATTGGGGATGAGGCCTCTCTTGAACGCCTCAATAGCAGTCCTGACATCACAATTTTTTATACCAAATTTTTCACAATTAAAACGGTTAAAATTATCGCGTACCGACTCGGTTGGCCCTTGGACCAACCGATAGAGATCACTGGTTTGTTTTTCTAACTGGCGACTGCTGGCGAATTGTTGGTAGAAGGCGTTGATGAGATCGGACAAACAGGAGATGGATCTGGGAGGGACGTTCGTGAGCCATTCCAAAGCTGCTCCATCAAGGGTGCCGCCGAAAGATTTGCACATAACAGGTTCCACTAGGTCGTGCGGAATCCCGGTCTGCCACATGCGCTGCTTGTAGAAGTTGACGTGCCTATAGGGGTCGGATGTCCCGCCGTACAGGGTGGTCCAGGTTGGGAGCCGGAGTGTGTGCGGAACTGTCACTCTAGCGATCGCTTCGCAGAACGGCGACGCTGCATACCCGTCGGTCGGCTCGGTCTCTACTGGTGTAGGTGCCCCGGGGAACCTGGTCATCAACTTCATCAGGCGGGAATAGTGCTTCGTCATGCGTGCATCCATCTTGTTCAGGCGTTGGGTCACCGGATCGGGAGCTTCTTTGTCTTCTTCCTCACGGGTTTCCTCCTCATCGTCGGTCACATCTTCAAAGTCATCGGGCATCTCGAACGTTAGCTTTTTTGGCTTCCCACCTTTGTAGCGGGACTGGTGCTTGTTGCTCTTCACGGATTCGAGCTCTTTCTGGAGGGTTTCATTGGATGCCCTCTCTTGGGCTAGCTCGGCTTGGGCTTTCTCGTAAGCCGCTTTCATCTCTACGATCGTCATCTCTCCAGTAGTCATGGTGAAAGGGGTGCTTTTGTGTAAAACCTAGTTAATGTCCCCACAGACGGCGCCAAACTGTTTATGCCAAAATTCGTATGGAGGCGACTTTCGGCTAGGATCGACACTAACTAAGCAAAGAATTAATAACACAAATAAAAAGACACGACACAGAGAAGTGTTGACGCGGAAAACCCAGGAATAAGGTAAAAAACCGCGGATAGCTATGAGGCTATCAATCCACTAAGTATTCTGTATGATTGTTTATGCTCTTCTTTCTGAGAATTGATATTGAAAATATAAAGTACAATAATGAATGTTTAAAATAGTTGATAGCTTAAGAGTTTGAGTGCTTGAGTTCACGTGTGTCTTCATCATGCCGTTCTTTATGCTTTTATATGCCAAATGCTAACGGTTCTATCGGTTGGGAAGATCCCTGGAAGATAGGGATTTCTCCTTGGCCGTTGTTCACGTCTTCAACAAACTCCCTAGTCTTCAGTCAGAGCTTGGACCTTTTCCCATCTTATGACGGCGTGGCCCATGTTGGGCTTCTGGGTTTGGAACTTGACCTATCTTCTCTTACTTGCTCAAGCGTTGTTCTTCTCTTGTCGCCAGAGCCCTGTCGCTGGTCTTACGTCGCCCAGGCTTTGTCGTCTGTCGCCTCACTTGACAGGCTCACTTGACACGACGCCACCTGCGACACGATGATACCTGGATGGCACGACAATATCAGACGTCAAAGCAGTTATGTCGTTAGTTCAATAAAGTGGGATAACAGATGCTAAGACGGTCATTTCTCTGTTCAAGAAAGTCATTTTTCCTAGATTTGGGGTTCCGCGAGCTTTGATTAGTGGAGGAGGGTCACACTTCCATGAGAAGCATCTGGATGCGCTCCTGCGCAAGTATGGGGTTTACCAACGCACTGGGCTAGCCTACCACCCTCAGACGAGTGGGCAAGTTGAGGTCTCCAACCGGGAGATCAAATCTATCCTTGAGAAAGTGGTGGCGAATTCTAGGAAGGATTGGAGCGATAAGCTGGATGATACTCTATGGGTATATAGGACCGCCTTTAAGACACCTATTGGTACCTCCCCGTATCGGTTGGTGTATGGCAAGGCGTGTCACTTACCAGTAGAAATGGAGTACAAGGCTTATTGGGCAATCAAACAGCTCAACATGGATGCAAAGTTAGCCGGTGAGAAGCGGTTACTTCAATTGGGTGAGCTAGATGAATTCCGACTACAAGCTTATGATAGTGCCCGGATTTATAAGGAAAAGACCAAGCGGTGGCACGACAATCACATTCTGCATAGAGAGTTCGCGGTGGGCGACAAGGTTCTACTATTCAACTCTAGGCTTAAGTTGTTTCCTGGAAAACTTAAGTCTAGGTGGTCTGGGCCGTTCACCGTGACTATGGTGAGCAAGTTTGGGTCAGTTGAAGTAGAGAACAATAATGGTGAGCGACTCAAAGTCAACGGGCAACGTCTGAAGTTGTACCATGATGGGGCTACTGTAGGAGTGGTTGAGGTCCATCACCTCAATCCCTCCGCCCCATAAACTTCATTTTCGAGGTAACGAGAGGACCTAGAAATAAACCAGCGCTTTGCGGGAGACAACCCGTATTTTATTGCTTTCGATAGTATAGTTTTATTTTGTATGTTTTGTAGTCTATACTTTACATTAGAGAGGTGAGAGAGGGTATTTTTTCTTGTTTTGGGTGTTTGATGTTGTACAGGTGTTAGCTCCTAAGTGTGAAAAGTTAGAAAACATCGTAAGGAGCGAGGTTGCAAATCCCACCGGGCGATTCCCGCCCGACCGGGCGCGTGTTGAAGAAAGGAAAAAGTCTCCCTCCGCCCGTCGGGCAGCCCTGCCCCCGTCGGGCGGGGTACGAGCTACTGGCCCGTCGGGCGGGCGCTGGCCCAACGGGCGGATGTATATGGAGCTGGAAAGAAGGACGAAGAAGAGAATTCGCCAGCCGCCCGGTGGGCATCGGGCGAGAGGCGCCCGACCGGGCGCGTGCGGAAGAAAAGAAATTGTCGCCCTCCGCCCGGCGGGCGGACCTGTGCTCGTCGGGCAGCCTACGAGCTGCAGGCCCGTCGGGCGAGCTTTGGCCCAGCGGGCGAGAGGAGAAAAAGCCGAGAGTTAAACACGGGACTCCCATCTCTCTCATTCACTTTTCCCCTCAATCATCTTCTTCATTCTCTCACATACTCCATTAAACCTCAAACCCTAAGAACTTCAAACCTCCATATCTCCCTCATCTCTCACCAAATTCATCAATCCACATACCAAATTCATCCTCATACCATCCTCTTCAACCTCCACCAAACAATTTTCACCCTTACTCACTCCCCACAAAAAACCCAATTTCCACCAAAAACCTCAAATACTCAAAACTCTTCAACAATGGGTTATAGGCCAAAGAGGACTTGCACGGGAGCGTCTAGGAGGCAAGAGGAGGCTTCGACAAGCCGTCTACCACCACCACCTCAGTTCGCACCCGATCCGGCTTTCCCGAACATGGTCTTTGTTAGTGAGGAGCAACAAACTCGCCTTGCACACCTCAAGCTTCGGAAGGTATTCCCTACTCGATTTATATGTCAAAAAACTTTGAATGATATGGGTATTGAGAGGGATGTTAAGAAATTATTTCATGGGATGGGCATGAAGCATATGTTTTCTATGGTTAGGTTGACATTTAGAGATCTTACTCTTGAATTTCTAAGCTCCTTTAATGTCAAAAAGAATGGGTACAAGGATGTTACTAGAGTGTCTTTTCGATTGTTGAATACGAGTTTTGATATGTCTCTTAAAGATTTTGGTGCGATATTTGGTTTGTCTGTTGAGCACAATAGGTTCCCCGGGGAGGGGCATCTCAATAGTACTGTGTGGGGGAAGTTGACTGGGGATTTCAATCCCAGTAGCATGCAACATTTCCACGCCTCTAGCATGCAATACCCCGTCCCTTTTGTTTGGTTCCGGTTTATGGCTTTTACTATCTTTGGGAGGGACCAAAAGGAGAATGTGAGGAGCACGGAGTTGGAGGTGCTTGGGGGGTATTTGTTGGATGGTAATGATGGCTATAGGATGAATTTGGCCCATCATTTGGCCACTCATTTGCTTACTACTGCCACCCACCGCTACTTGACCGATATTTCTTTAGGGGGTCTGGCCACCCACATTGCCATAGCGGTGGCAAACTTTACTGAGAGGGACCATGCTGCGGTCCGGGGTAACAATCTGTTGGATATAGAGTATTTTGGGAGTCTTTACAGGGTTCACTCTGAGTACGGAGAACTTTTTCCCGGTCAGATAACATGGATGTTCCAGAGGAACGCCCTCTTTACTCTACCGGATACTTCAGGGCTCACCCGTTTTGAGAGGGGTCAGCCCCATTACCTGTATGTAGGTGAGCAGGCGCCACCACTACCTGAGACCCAGCCCCAACCACAGCCTGAGGCCGCGCCTCGTACCTATTTCCGTAGGGGTGGGCGCAGAGAGAGGGAGGCGGGACAAAGAGGTAGTCCGGCTCCACAGGGGGAGCAAGGGTCTTTGGAGGAGCAGGGGTCCATTCATGAGAGGTTGGGCAGGCTTGAGATCGGTTTTCATGAGTTCGCGAGTGATCACCACAGGGCCATGTTCCCTGTCTATGATCAGTATGCCAGGCAGGGCTACATTGCTCCGGATGCTCAGCACCCTTCCTGGTTTACCTATCCCGCGGAGGGATATGGAGCTCCCGGTTCCATGGGCACCTTCACACCTACCCACTACGGTGGGTATGGATCGGGTACCACAGCTATGGTGGTCGAGGTGGTGATGATGATGATGATGGGCAAGGCCATCAGTGATGCTGAGGATGACCGAGATGGTTCGATACCCCTTGAGCCAATGAGGACATTGTCTGATTTAGCTTGGGGGGGTGTGTTTCACTTACCTGTACATATTAGGTATGTTTTCCTTTTATTTTTGCATTTACTTATTTTTATTTTGGTGGGTTTATTGCTTTCTAGAGTAATTTATTGCTTTGAAAAAAAATTACAAAAATACGTTCCGATGAATATAAAATCATGCTTCCCTATGCCCCTTGATTGGAAATTGCTTTGATTCTTGGTAGTTGATGATGAGCAATGTAGATGTGTTAGCCATGATTTAATATCCGATTACTTTGATGCCTTAGCATGAGTCAACTCTGACTAACTATTTGTGGACTTGGTGCTTGGCTAGTTGACTTGGTTAGGATGGGTGATAGCTTCCTGGTGTGTCTTTGATTTTGAGTATTGATTTGCAACTGTTAGTAGTGTTTTATGACTCATATACATGCACATTGTGGAGGACGAAGGCATTTTTTCTATTTAGGTAGCCTTCAGATGAATCTAGATACATTTGTTCCCTCCTATTATACCCATGTTGTTGCTTGTGCCCTTTATTCGGTGACTAACCACATTACAAGCCCGTGAATCCCCCATTGGTTACTAGTCTTAAGCCTAGCTTGGGGGAGCTAATAGTAGTGAGGTGGGGAAGTTGTAGTGTGCTACATTTTGAGCACAAAGTGAGTGTTGAAAAAGGAGTTCATCTTATCATGGTTGTTGTTGAAAAATGAGTTGAAAATGAAAGAGATGAAAGAATAAAACAAATGTGAAGGTTTCTAAAAGAAAGGGAAAAAAAAGAGATTGAAAAAAAAAAAAGAGATAAATCTATTACTCTCGGAAAAAGTTCAAAGTATTGTTTCAATCAAGTTTTGCAAATTTATATCCTTATGAGTGATTGGTTATAATTGTGAAAAAGACAAGAAAGTATGGTGTTGGTTATTTGTTGTTTTGTCATGTGTTGAGTGGGAGAGTTATGGTCATTATATTGGTTGATCATGGTTGTATTTAGGATTTATGCTCCCCAAAGCCAAGGCTTTTAGCTCACATTTTATCCAAATTTACCACACCCTTACCTAAGCCTAACATTACAAGCTTTGAAGACCTTCCGGCCTTTGTGCATAGAGTCGTATTTATGTGAAAATAGTTGTTTATCAATGCAAGTTATGACATGACACATTTCGAGTCGACTACTAGGTTGAGTGTATGTTTTTCTAGACACACGAGTGTTGTGAGTTTGGGAGGGCATTGTTCACTTATATGTTGGGAGGAGAGCGAACGGGTACATCTTTTATCCGCCACATAAATGAGTGACGAATGTGTGAGCACTAGTCTTGAATTCCATTGTGCATTTGTGGTTCGCTTTGCGTGACGATTGTTAAGGTGGATTAGCGGTTGGATGGATTTGATTGGTTGACATTGATGCATGCTCGTTGGATTTTGCCTTGAATTGTGTTTTTCATTTTTGAAATATGTTGGGGGTGAAGTGGTCTTGTATTCATCGATGATTTCCTTGCTTAGGGACAAGCAAGGATCTAGCTTGGTGTAGACACCTACTTTTGTCCCCATTCCCGAAAGGGAAGGTTCGATGATGAGAACATAAATCTCCACTTGACAACGCATCTTCTATAAAATAACGAATCATAATTCCCCTTCTCATTTCACCCGAAACCTGTTATTTATGGAAACCTGCTAAAAATGGTAACTGCCGTAAAGGGTAGTTGCTAAAAGTAGTAAGAATAAAAAGATAGAAACCTGTCAGAATTAGGTGTTGCACTCCAACATAAACCCTAAATGAGATAGAGATTACGAGAGAATCCTATTCCTAAAATGATTCGAAAATAAGAGTCACGTATTAATTAAAATCCTAACGAGCCTAGAGTTCGTAACGGGCCCAGACGCATTCCGTCACAAGGTTAATACGCACCAAATAACTCGGATTAAGTCTCTTAATGGACTTCGTACTCTAGAGTCCAATCTGACAAAGAATTCTGCCAGACCCTATTTTCAACGCACAGCCCTGGGCGCCGAAATCTTTGACGCCTAGAGCTGGGCGCCGAAAATACCTGGGACGGATTCTCTTCCTAATCCGTTTCGTATTCAAATTCCTGAAAATCTATCTTTCCACGAACTCTTTCCTATAAATAGACCCTTAAGTTCGACGTGAAAAGAACACACAACACACAATTATATTCTGAGTATTGACTCTGAACCCCTAAGCCTAAGCCTCACGCTGCAAAACTGATCACGCGTTCTGTCGCAATCGATCCATAAATCGAACAGAACGTATCCCGTCCCATAATTTGAGATTCTTTAAATAAAAGGAGAAATAGCAAAGTCAAAGTGGTTAGTTTTCTGAGAACCGTGACGCACCTCTCAAGGGTGCGTCGTAATGTGTCCCTTTTCCGTGGTTTAATTGCTTTCCTCGCCCTTTTATGAACTGTTAAACTAACTAAAATCTGAGTGTTCGATCACGCTTAATAAATATGATATTTTTGGGAAATTGGATTATCATGCTAGGTCCCTTACAACAATCTAAATCAGATAATCGCGTTCGATCTAGTACTATATGTTGCATATTGATAAAATCAACTCAGATTAGTTTAATAGTTAACGCATGTCCCTTCAATTATTTATGTTGAGCTAGTAAGGATATCCTGCCTCTGGAGTTATCGAAGAGCGAGTACTCCTCTCGGTAGTTACAGTCCCCCGAACCCTCAATCTCTACCCTACGGGTGTACGTTGAGCGATCCCCACCACCAGGGATCACAAGGGAACCTACGGCCGTCGTGGTCAAACATAATTGCACTCCCTGTATGTCACGATAACCGGGTTTTGTCAGTTTTTCTCATTGTCGTTAAAAACTGAATGGCGACTCCTATATTACTAGTCAATTGGGTGTAAACTCACAGGAAATCCAATTACACTTGATTTGACAAAAAGAAGCGTCACACCCACGAGGGACGAGGTCACGCATTAGCCTCGTGCTTTTTCAACCCCCTCACAGTGGCGACTCCGCTAGGGATAGTGAAGGAAATACTCGTGCTTGTAGGTAATCAAAATAGCCGAAGGGTGAAACGGTCCTACCCCGCGTTTATTTCCCAATGAAGTTGGGACGACCTAAAAATCAGCATATTAATGTGAACGGACAGAATCGCATAACGAATCTTGGCTCCCTTGGTGTTTCATCTTGGGAGTTGAGACTAAGGATACCCATCGCCAACCGGGGCGTGCATACGCTTCGAATGTTGTCCACTCGCCACTTTCGCTAGTAGTACATCCGTCCCAAACCCAATCGCTCGCTCATTAGGTCCCTCTCGCCTGCATGCCCCCTTGGCTTGCACTTGCGGGTTGGCCTCTTGAGCGAAATTCGTCTGCTGAAGACACTACCTCGACCGGGGCATGTGTTGGATCTACGATAGAAGCGGTACCAAGCCAGGCGCAAATAACTACCCATAGAAGCCTATCATAAACTACATGACATATTATTATTGCCTCATGATGGAATGTTAGTTATGTGTAGCGAACTATATGATTGTGTGTGACAAACTATCCTAGAAAAACCAACGACCTTAAAAATTGTCCAAACATTCATAAACCAATTTGCCAAAGAGTTATACCGAAACACGTGTTCCGCAAACCCGAACGATCGCCACAAAAATAAGCGACGCTCGGGATGGCCTGTAACGAATCCCACAAACGCTGCACAACGCGTAAAGGACGTTATTAGGCAAGCACGCAAAATCGAAGTCGCGTAAACAAAAGTAGACGCAAACAGAAAACGAGAACCAGCCACGGACGCATTTTCAACGCCCCTGGCTGGGCGCCAGAATTTGTCACGCCCTACGCTGGGCGCTGAAGTTGCTGCTTGGCCTTCTGGTCAGGCGCAGCAGCCTCGGTGCCCGCGCAAAAGGAAAATACGTAGCAAAAAAAAAACTTTTCGAAAAAAAATTGCTGCGAGGGCGTATGAAAAGGCACTCGATTCTAAAAGCGACTTGTAAAAAATAAAATAACTCTTTGTGTCGTTGTTAGGCCTCCTACGACGACAATGCTCGGCACCAAAAACCGAGCACGCTAATCGAAATAAACTTGAATGTCACACGGGCAAAATATTCAAAAAAAATGTTCAAATGAAGTTTTCAAGGAAAAATAATGTTCGAATAAAAAAAATAAAAAAAAATCCTAGTCTAGACTAGGCTATGCCAAAGTACAATCTAAATCCTAAGTCTTAGTTGTCTTATCCATAAAAATCGGTCCTAATGCTTGGTGTCGTCCTGCAAGTTAAAAGGTTAAACCATATTGAGTCTCCCTTCCTAACATTTAAATCAATGAGCACCCATATGTAATTGTCATCCCTTGCTAAGAATCCACGGCCTCAATACTCTCTCTCACCAATAAAAAGAATATATTATAGTATTTGCAAAATGGAAACAGTCACATTCTGAAAATCGTTCCCCCATAGTCGCACAACCCCCAAAGTGAACCTAAGGTGTCAATACCACTAGCAAAAAATTAATGGCCTCAAGGCTCATGATCATATGGGGTCACGACTACCATAGTCCTCTCGAGCCACTCGCTCCTTTAAATACTCCTAAGTACGGACTAAAAGATTTTCCATGAATGCAACCTGACCAACCATGAAAATACCCAAATCGGCATACCATAAGGCTACCATTGGGGTAAAGCAATACACACTAAGAGGGAAGCCGCACTAATGATTCTAGTCTTGCAAAAATAAAAATTCGATCTCCCCAACTAACTACCTCGCCAACATTAAGCAAAATGGCGCATGACAAATGGACACCCAAGGGTTAAAATCTAAAGTGTCAACCAACGAAAGTTATGGTCCAATTAGCCTAAGTCTTAGAGTCGTTGGGTCAAGTATTATAGGCTTACGCCACGTCATTATTTTGAGTCTAGGCCACCTCCTTATATTCATACCTGGGTTATAATCAGAAAGATTAATGAAAGTTTGAGTCTAAATCACAACTTCCAATTAAATCCCGTAAAACCGGAATCTGAAAAGAAACAAAAAATTATTTTCGGTGTAATTCTTTCGTTAAATTTCAATAAGCTAAAAACAACATTTTGAATCTACGCTATTTGCACATTTTAAGAAACGACTAAATACGCTTGCAAAGTAAGACAATTTAAAAGTCCACCCTAGGCCTACTAAAGCTAAAGGTCCACCCTAGGCCCGCTAAAATTAAAGGTCCACTATAGGCCTACCAAACGAGGCTCACTCAGTCTCGCCTCGTGACTCAAAGACCACAACCATCTACCTTTTAGCCCAAATAAAAAATTTGAAGGATTTATGTTGGGGAGAAATCCCAAGCAAAAAGAAAAAAGAGAAAAAGAAAAGGGAGAATGAAAAAAGCGAGCCATGAAATACTTAGCCCGTACCTCCCAAAGTGCAAAGAAAGAAAAAAAGAGAAAGAGAAAAGGGAGAATGAAAAAAGCGAGCCATGGAATACTTATCCCGTACCTCCCAAAGTGCAACATTTACCCAAGTAAACGAAGGAAAAGAATCGAGTCAACCAATCCAAATCATAAGATTCTACGATATCTACCCTTTCCAATCCTTATGCTCTTAGACGCCTTCGCTCTGGGGTCCCTGTTCAGCTCATTTAACCCATCCATTTCTCATTGCCATAACCCAAGAAACCATTACCTCGACTCTCGTTCTTGAACTTGTTGTCAACCGCAAACCACGCACGGCCATTGACACATGCGTCATACCCGTTATTTCCAAAGCCCAAACCCATTATTACACCACCGTTAGCAAAATGACCATATAACTTGTTTGAATGCATCCTGTTGATATTCCCTTGAGCCGTCCCCATGCTACTCATTGGCCTTGGTTGATGTAAACTCATGACACTAGTTCGAGGCTGCAAATTGTGAGCCCTAGCAAATATAATCCTCATGCTTGACCAATACCCATACAAATTATCCTATCTCATTCAACCCATCTTTCAAACCGTCTTGAGTCACGAATATAAAAAAAAAAAAAAGACAAATGAAAAGTACAAAAAATGTAAATAATACAAAAGCAAACTTTGCAAAGCGCCTCTAAAGTTAGTCTAAAAAGGAAAAGAAGCATCTAGCGCACTAAAAAAGATCCGCTCAGAAGTCATTTTCAGCGCCCACAGCTGGGTGCCGAAATCTTTAGCGCCCCAGCCGGGGCGCTGAATCTCTCTGCTTGCTGAAATTTGTCCAGAAGTGCTCGTCATTTTATCCGCACATACACGGAACAATAACGAACACTTGGGGGGTACGACACGTATTCAGACATACGTACCACCAAAAAATACATGTACTCAAAAAATATATAAAACAAAATTTTGGCTTACGGCAAAGCAGCAGATTAAAATAATAATAAACCTCACTTATTCTACCGTTTCAAATAATATGTTTCCATCTCAGAACATACTTATCGAATTCGGCATTCTAAGAAACCATTTTCTGGCTAAGAACTACGCAAGACCTGATTCCAAATTAAATCTATTTAAAGCGGATAGGTAGGCAATCCATGATTCGGTCCAACCAATATTAAAGCCTATAGAAAAACAAAAATAAAAATAGAAGTCCCTTATTGAAATTTAAATTACTTGCAATCCAAGTCGAAAGAAAAATTGAAAGCACGAAGAAGAATCCAAGTCATCAAGATGCCAAAATGAGCACACATCGAAAAATAATAAGGGCACGTACCCTTGCCAGAAGGAGCACTCACACTCCTAGGCACTTAGACAAGACTCAAAAAGATCGCTTTTGCCTCAATTGAATGGGGGCTAGCGCAAGCGTCCATGACCTCTAAAGTACTCGACTTGACCCTCCCTAAAGCGAACTAACTCACTTAAAGACTTTCTTTCGCCACTAGACATAGTCGTTCGCTTAAAGATCTCCTTTCACCACTAGACACGGTCATAATCGCCAACAAGTAGTAAAGGCAGTAAGCTTGCAATAAAGAGGATTGTTCTATGACATCGCCCCATCGTTCATTCGAACTCAGGGCACCCGTTCATGGTAATTCAAATGTTTGTGAATCCCCTTTGGAAAAAAAACAGACATTGTCAATAGGACTTGGCACTAAACCAAGGATCACCCTACTCAGACATATGACACAGGCATCTAGAATCGAAATCTAAAAGCATCATTAATGGGAAGACATAATAGCAACTGGGGGCTGAAAAATTGAAATGAAAGAGCTAGGGAAAGAACTAAGTATACCTTGACCTTTTGTGCAGACATACACCAAGTAAATCTAAGTCAATTTGAAAACGGTTTATATTCCCGCAATTATGGAAAAGATGGCCCTAAAAGCCTAAAGCATAAGCCAAACGGGCACAAGTATATCTTGACGCCTGCACCCTGGCTTCCAGCAAGTCCTTAGACAGCATTCCAAAAATCGTAACAGTATTTTGATTCACTCATGCAATCCTTTACGAACCCTTCTATAAGTCAACTTACTTAGGACACCTCGGATTGTACACAGTAGGATTCGGATTTTAAATAATTTCCAAATAATTTTCAAAGACTTCTTCGAACATAATAAAGAATCGTTGGTTTAATCTAAGTATGCGTTTATCCGATGTTGCAAGTGAGTCAAAAAGATTTCTAAATATGATTATGTTAGGTTATGATACATATGAAAATTCATAAATCATGCGGAAAAACCATTTAGCCAGGAATACATATTATTTACACATAATCATATAGCATAGTTTTAGATGCATACTCTTTGTTGCGTGCCTTCCCTAGCTGCGCCCGAACCGAACAAGAACAAGTCTTTAGGACTCCAAGTGTCGTCCCTCCGTAGATAGTCCACAGCACGTCCGGATCCGCCTTAAGATTGACCAACTAGAATCGCCCTTAAGGTACTAAATATTTTCGGCACTTATAGTCAAGAAATGTGTCTGAATTTTCTCTCAAAAACTCACTTTGAATACTTGAATAATCTATGAAAATATGTGACCCTAGGCACTTATTTATAGAGTTATGGAAAGGGTTTTGGAATCCTATTAGGATACTAATTTATTTAATTATAACCCTACTAGGACTCTAATTAAATAATCATTATCTAATAGTTTTAGGATTTAATCACACTTCGAATCCTGATTGCTTCAGGATTCCCGCACAAGCATTGCACGAGCACCGTACACCCGCGCAAGCCTTGCGGCCCACGCTAGGCGCACAGCGCTCGGCCCACTGCTGTGCTCCGCGCGCGCGCCCAAGGCCTTGGCTGGGCCTGGCCTTGCGTTGGGCCTGGTCGAGGCTTGGCGTGCGCTGGTGCGCGTTGGCTCGCTGGGCGACGGCCTGGCTTCGTGCTGGGCCTTCGTCTAGCGGGCCTCGTCCGATGCTAATTCGTACGATACGCTTCCGATTAAATTCCCGATTCCGGAATTCATTTCCGATACGAACAATATTTCATATTTCCGATTCCGGAATCAATTTCCGTTTCGAACAAATATTTAATATTTTCGTTTCCGGAATTATTTTCCGATTCCGATAATATTTCCGATTCTGACAATATTTCCGATCCTGGCAATATTTCCATTTCCGATAATATTTTCCGATACGTACCATGTTTCCGTTTCCGGCAACATCTACGACTTGGATAATATTTATATTTCCGATACGATCCATATTTCCGTTTCCGGCAATATCATCGTTTCCGGAGTATTCATTTCTTGCCTGTGACGATCTCAGCTCCCACTGAAACCAAGATCCGTCGATTCCGAATATCCATAGATGGAGTATTTAATGCCATTAAATACTTGATCCGTTTACGTACTATTTGTGTGACCCTACGGGTTCAGTCAAGAGTAAGCTGTGGATTAATATCATTAATTCCACTTGAACTGAAGCGGCCTCTAGCTAGGCATTCAGCTCACTTGATCTCACTGAATTATTAACTTGTTAATTAATACTTAACCGCATTTATTAGACTTAACATAGAATGCATACTTGGACCAAGGGCATTATTTCCTTCAGTCTCCCACTTGTCCTTAGGGACAAGTGTGCATTTCCTAATTCCTTTGTCGCTCGATGCTTGCTCTTGAACATAAGGTAAGAGTTGTCATCCTTATTATGTCCAGAGGTGTTCCTCGGTTTCAGAGTTCAACTGATCAAATAAACAGATAATCATAGCCTATGATTCATCCGAGCACGGCCATGCATTTCACAGTTTCTAGCTCTCCTAGTGGCCTTGTACAACTTTTAAGCATCTCATCCCGATTTATGGGAGGACAATCCCAATCTTGCGATCTTGAGATTAGACTTCGTTTGATAGGTGATTACCTGAGCGTTGCCTTTATAGCCTCCTTTTACGGTGCGACGGTTGGTCAACGTCAAAGCAACCAGTTCTCAAACAAGTAATCTCAAATCACTCAGGTATTGAGGATTTAGTGTCTAATAATTTTAATGAAATTTACTTATGACAGATTTTCATCTCTTACAGTAAAGTTTCATAGGTCTTGTCCGAACTAGTCTTCCCAAAGTAAGTATATATGCAAATGATTATGACATTGCCATGTCCACATAGTTCAAGAAACAGAACTACTAGTCATCTTGCATTCTAATCGTCTAACGTTTTCTATGCGTCCAATTTTATAGAAAACTCCGACTAGGGACCATTTTCAACCTTTGACATTCAAGTTCACTTGATAGACATTTCTTAGTCACAGGACTGGTCCTGACAGTCTATCTTGAATATATCGTCAAATTGAAGGGACTCATCATTTAATAAACCACAAATTAAATGGAAAAATGAATTCTTTTCATTTATTGTGAATGATTAACCAATAATGTTTTACAAAGATTTAAACTCTAAAACTTTAAAACATTAAACAGAGACATCAAAGCCATTCTCCAATATGCTTGATTCCCATAGCTGCAGTGTGCGAGTTGTGCTTTGCTTGCGGCAGAGGTTTAGTCAATGGATCTGATATGTTGTCATCAGTTCCAATTTTGCTTATCTCGACTTCTTTTCTTTCAACGAACTCTCGTAGAAGGTGAAATCTACGAAGTACATGCTTGACTCTCTGGTGGTGTCTAGGCTCCTTTGCCTGTGCAATAGCTCCGTTATTATCACAATACAGGGCTATTGGTCCTTTAATGGAGGGGACTACACCGAGTTCACCTATGAACTTCCTTAGCCATATAGCTTCCTTTGCTGCTTCATGTGCAGCAATGTACTCCGCTTCAGTTGTAGAATCCGCAATGGTGCTTTGTTTAGCACTTTTCCAGCTTACTGCTCCTCCGTTGAGGCAGAAGACAAACCCAGACTGTGATCTGAAATCATCCTTGTCGGTTTGGAAACTTGCGTCCGTATAGCCTTTAACAATTAATTCATCATCTCCACCATAGACCAGGAAGTCATCTTTGTGCCTTTTCAGGTACTTCAGAATGTTCTTGGCAGCAGTCCAATGCGCCTCTCCTGGGTCTGACTGGTATCTGCTCGTAGCACTGAGTGCGTACGCAACATCCGGGCGTGTACATATCATAGCATACATTATTGAACCAATCAATGATGCATATGGAATCCCATTCATTCGTCTACGCTCATCAAGTGTTTTTGGGCACTGAGTCTTGCTTAGAGTCATTCCATGAGACATTGGTAGGTAGCCTCGCTTGGAGTCTGCCATCTTGAACCTATCAAGCACCTTATTGATATAAGTGCTTTGACTAAGTCCAATCATCTTTTTAGATCTATCTCTGTAAATCTTGATGCCCAATATGTACTGTGCTTCTCCTAGATCTTTCATCGAAAAACATTTCCCAAGCCAAATCTTGACAGAGTTCAACATAGGAATGTCATTTCCGATAAGTAATATGTCGTCGACATATAATACTAGGAAAGCAATTTTTCTCCCACTGAATTTCTTGTATACACAAGATTCGTCCGCGTTCTTGATGAAACCAAAGTCACTGACTGCTTCATCAAAACGTATATTCCAGCTCCTGGATGCCTGCTTCAATCCGTAGATTGACTTCTTTAGCTTGCATACCTTTTTAGCATTCTTTGGATCCTCAAAACCTTCAGGCTGTGTCATAAACACAGTTTCTGTTAAAACGCCGTTTAAGAAAGCAGTTTTGACATCCATCTGCCATATTTCGTAATCGTAATATGCAGCGATTGCTAACATTATCCGAATAGACTTTAGCATTGCAACTGGTGAAAAGGTTTCATCGTAATCCACACCGTGGACTTCCCTGTAACCTTTTGCAACCAATCTAGCTTTGAAAACTTCAAGTTTCCCATCCTTGTCCTTTTTCAGTTTGAAAACCCATTTGCTTCCAATGGCTTGGTAGCCATCTGGCAAATCGACCAAATCCCATACTTGGTTTTCAGACATGGAGTCTAATTCAGATTGCATGGCTTCTTGCCACTGCTTGGAGCTAGGGCTCGTCATAGCTTGTTTGTAAGTCGCAGGTTCATCACTTTCAAGTAATAGAACGTCATAGCTCTCGTTCGTCAAAATACCTAAGTACCTTTCCGGTTGAGATCTATATCTTTGCGATCTACGCGGGGTAACATTTCTAGATTGACCATGATTCTCACCAGATTCTTCTAAAGATCTCTGAGTTTCATCCTGAATGTCATCTTGAGCATTCTCTAGAGTTTGTTGTTCGACTCGAATTTCTTCGAGGTCTACTTTTCTCCCACTTGTCATTTTGGAAATGTGATCTTTCTCCAAAAAGACACCATCTCGAGCAACAAACACCTTGTTCTCAGATGTATTGTAGAAGTAATACCCCTTTGTTTCCTTTGGATAGCCCACAAGGATACATTTGTCAGATTTTGGATGAAGTTTGTCTGAAATTAATCGTTTGACGTATACTTCACATCCCCAAATCTTAAGAAAAGACACATTTGGAGGCTTTCCAAACCATAATTCGTATGGAGTCTTTTCGACAGCTTTAGACGGAGCTCTATTTATAGTGAGTGCAGCTGTATTTAGTGCATGTCCCCAAAATTCTAATGGAAGTTCGGCCTGACCCATCATTGACCTGACCATGTCTAGCAAGGTTCTGTTCCTCCGTTCCGACACACCGTTCCATTGTGGTGTTCCTGGAGGAGTCAATTCTGATAGAATTCCACATTCTTTCAGATGGTCATCAAATTCATAGCTCAGATATTCACCGCCTCTATCAGACCGCAGTGCCTTAATCTTCTTGCCTAATTGATTCTCTACTTCACTCTGAAATTCCTTGAATTTGTCAAAGGATTCAGACTTATGCTTCATTAGGTAGACATAACCATACCTACAAAAGTCATCAGTGAAAGTGATAAAGTAGCTGAAACCACCTCTAGCATTTGTACTCATTGGTCCACACACATCCGTATGGATTAAACCCAATAGTTCATTTGCTCTTTCTCCAACTTTAGAGAAAGGTTGCTTTGTCATTTTGCCAAGTAAACATGATTCGCATTTACCATAATCCTCTAAGTCAAATGGTTCTAGAATTCCTTCCTTTTGAAGTCTTTCTAAGCGTTTCAAGTTTATATGGCCTAATCGACAATGCCACAGATAGGTGAGATCTGAATCATCCTTTTTGGCCTTTTTGGTATTTATGTTATATACTTGTTTGTCGTGATCTAATAAATAAAGTCCATTGACTAATCTAGCAGATCCATAAAACATCTCTTTAAAATAAAACGAACAACTATTGTCTTTTATTAAAAAGGAAAATCCCTTAGCATCTAAGCAAGAAACTGAAATGATGTTTTTAGTAAGACTTGGAACATGGAAACATTCTTCCAGTTCCAAAACTAGCCCGGAGGGCAACGACAAATAGTAAGTTCCTACAGCTAATGCAGCAATCCGTGCTCCATTTCCCACTCGTAGGTCGACTTCACCCTTGCTTAACTTTCTACTTCTTCTTAGTCCCTGTGGATTGGAACATAAGTGTGAGCCACAACCTGTATCTAATACCCAAGAAGTTGAATTAGCAAGTATACAGTCTATAACGAAAATACCTGAAGATGGAACGACTGTTCCGTTCTTCTGATCTTCCTTTAGCTTTGGACATTCTCTTTTGTAATGGCCTATTCCATCACAATAAAGACAGCTTGATGTGGACTTGTCCTGCTTTGATTTAGCATTGCCCTTGGACTTTCCACTTTTCTTGAACGGTCTCTTTCTAGCCTTGAGTAAATCTTTGGCTTCACAGTCCAGTATTATTTCAGCCTTTCTGACAAGGTGAACAAATTCTGCAACTGTTTCTTCTCTTGGTTCACTTAGGTATAGTTGCTTGAAGCGACCAAACCCACTGTGCAGTGAATTGAGCAAGATAGAGACTGCCATCCTTTCGCTTATTGGTGTTCCTAGTAGACTTAGGCGATCAAAGTATGAACGCATAAGATCCACATGGAACTTCAGTGGGACGCCTACCCTCTGTTTAGTGCGAAGGAGCTGAACATGTGTTTCTTGGACCTCCATCCTATAACACCTGTTGGGAGAACTAACCTTTAGACCAGACATTGATTCAATCAACTCATGGACGTTCAGGTCCCTGTCCTCCGTGCTTCCACGACAGATATCCCTCAGATTCTTGATGAGCGTAAAAGGTTCATAGGCTACAAACCTTCTAGCCCAATCATCAGGGATATTGTTCAGCATGAGACTCGTAACCTTTTTGAGATCCGCATCCCAGGCGTAAAATCTCTCAGGGGTCATGTCTCTGGCATAGTAGCTTGGCATGGGATGTGATAGTACATACTCAAGTCCATTGAGTTTGACTATTTCAACTAGCTTAGCTTCCCATTCAAGAAAATTTGCCAGGTTCAGCTTGACCATAAGCTCAGAACCTTCGATGATGTTTGGATTGTTGTTTGCCATATTAAAAACTACAATTGAAAAGAATAAACAAATAAATAACCATTCACAGTTTCTCTTAATAAACTTAAATTCTAGCATACATGCATAATTCAATGTTTATTAAGCATTTTATTCAAGTTATGTGTTCCGGCAGGTGTGAATAAAATGATTCCAAGATCCTAAAATCATTGAAGAACTAAGCACAGTTTGTCGACTTAATCCTAAAACATCTTAGGTAAGCAAAAGCCTTTTGCTAATAGTCTAAAAACTATTCTTGGTTGATAGGTACGTCTAAGAACTTATTAGGTAAACCTATCGATTTTGCCACGACATAAAAGGACTCCTTACTTATATCGTTGAGTTTCACCAAAACTAACATGTACTCACAATTATTTGTGTACCTTGCCCCTTTAGGACCAATAAGTTACACCTCGCTGAGCGAAAACTATTACTAGATTGATGTAAAGGATATCCAAGCAAGTGTATATTTTGGCATGGCACCTTTTAACTCAATTTTTAAGTTTGGAACTTAAGGCTCTTACTATGTTGGTTAGATTTTAAGTGAACTAAAATCCTTAATCATGCAACATAATCAAGCCACAATCTCATGCATAATTAAGACATATTTAAAGCAATAAATAACTTAAAGCATGCATAAGATAAATGTGATCTAGTATGGCCCGACTTCATCTTGAAGCTTTGACTTCAAAGTCCGTCTTGAAAATCTCCGTGGGAGGCACCATTTTCTTCAAATAGGATAAGCTATAACTAATTACAACTATTTGATGGTACGCAGACCATATTTGAATTGAAAAATAACTTTGGTACTTTAGACCAATTACATTCAAATTAATGGTGCGCAGACCATATTTTCTATCCTATTTGGGCCATACTAGTCACTTCATAACCTGCAAAACAGTACATATACAATATATACCATTCACCCATTCATTATCATGAATGGCCCACATAGCTGGTTAGTAAAACACATTATGCATCACGTAAACATTTGCAGCAATTAATCAAGGGCACCAATAATCTACCAATTATTCAGTCCTTATTAATTCTAATCAAGTTGTTTTAACCTTAAGGATTTGTAGACCTAATCAAGAGTTTATGACTAAAAGGGCTCCCACTTAAACCAATAAATTCATATGCTTTACTAATTTTAAACATAAAAATGTATTTCTAGTCTAACCGGAAACATACAAATTTAATTAAAATTTAAAGCTCATATAAATTTATAATTGAATCCAAAAAGTTTAATTTAATTTCAGTCGTATTTAAATTAATTCATGATTTTAATTTTAGTAAAATAATTAGAATAAATAAAATTTATTATAATTACAATATTCAAAATTAAAATCCAAGAAAATAATTTAAATTATTAATTTTAAAATTAATTAAAATTACGTAAACTGAAAATTTCAAATTAAACATTCAAAACGATCTAATCGCAACGCAAACACCCTACGCATCGCACGCCCATGGGCCACACGCACACAGCCATTGCTGGCCATGTGCGCGCAGCCCATGCGCTCGTCGCATAGCTGCTGCATCTTCCATCGCAAGCCATCGCACAAGTGGTGCTCGCTGCGCGCGCGCCAGCGCTCGATGCACGCGAGCCATCGCTCGCTGTGCGCGCTCGCCAGCGCTTGCTGCGCGCGCTCCAGCGCTCGATGCACGCGAGCCATCGCTCGCTGTGCGCGAGCAATTGCGCGCGATCAACGCTGGGCGCAGCGCTCGTGGCACGCGAGCTTGCGCTCGCTGCGCGCGAGGCTGCGCGCGCTTGCGCGAGGCAGTGCGCGTTGTGGCGCAGCTCGCTTGCTGCCCACACGCGACTGCCATGCCTTGCCTTCTCCCATGCCCATTCATCCATAGCTCGTGGCCCACGACACAAGGCAGGGCTGCTGCCTTGTGCTCGTGCACCATGCCCCTGCTCATTGCATTCGTGCCGCACGGGCGACGAGCTCCCTTGCTCGTCGTCGCATGCCCGCACTATACAACATCCCTTAAGGGTAACACGAAGCGTCCATTGCTTTGTGCGTGCAAGTTATATGAACGAATCGCATAAAAATTTAAAATTTATATTTAAAATTAATGACAAATTAATAAATTATTAATTTCATAATTTTAGGGCGAAAAATCGAAAATTTATTATTCAATTGATTTCCGATTATTATGGATTCAAGCCTAGGTCATAACAATTTAAAATTTATCATAAATTTACAATTTTTTATGGTGGTTTTTAATCATAGGTTTCTAATTAAATTATAATTAATTATGAAAATCAAATTAACTCTAAATTATTCTAATTTTCAACAAATTAATCATAATTACAAATTAGATTGCATAATTAACAAGGCTAGGCATTCAAACTTGTTAAACATATACAGTAGGTCAATCAAAAATTCAAGATTTATCAACAAGAATTGCAAATATTTAATTTAACATCTTAAATTTACGAAATTTTGCATTTGAAAAACTAAAACCTTCGAAAAGTCATAGCTAGGCTTCGAATTTGAGAATTCTGGGTTCGGCAGAAAAACACTATTTTTGTCAAAATTTTAGAATGCCTTTACATGCGGAATTGACACAAAAATCACTCGATTTGGATGAGTAACGAAGAAACTGCCGAAAAACTGCGTACGTATAATTAAATAAACGCAATTTGCAATTAATTAACAATTACGAAAATTAATCACCCCTTTTAATTCTTGCAAATTTGTAATATTTAACCATGTTCATGCAATTTAGATTATGAAAATAATAAGAGGCTCGTGATACCACTGTTAGGTTATGATACATATGACAATTCATAAATCATGCGGAAAAACCATTTAGCCAGGAATACATATTATTTACACATAATCATATAGCATAGTTTTAGATGCATACTCTTTGTTGCGTGCCTTCCCTAGCTGCGCCCGAACCGAACAAGAACAAGTCTTTAGGACTCCAAGTGTCGTCCCTCCGTAGATAGTCCACAGCACGTCCGGATCCGCCTTAAGATTGACCAACTAGAATCGCCCTTAAGGTACTAAAGATTTTCGGCACTTATAGTCAAGAAATGTGTCTGAATTTTCTCTCAAAAACTCACTTTGAATACTTGAATAATCTATGAAAATATGTGACCCTAGGCACTTATTTATAGAGTTATGGAAAGGGTTTTGGAATCCTATTAGGATACTAATTTATTTAATTATAACCCTACTAGGACTCTAATTAAATAATCATTATCTAATAGTTTTAGGATTTAATCACACTTCGAATCCTGATTGCTTCAGGATTCCCGCACAAGCATTGCACGAGCACCGTACACCCGCGCAAGCCTTGCGGCCCACGCTAGGCGCACAGCGCTCGGCCCACTGCTGTGCTCCGCGCGCGCGCCCAAGGCCTTGGCTGGGCCTGGCCTTGCGCTGGGCCTGGTCGAGGCTTGGCGTGCGCTGGTGCGCGTTGGCTCGCTGGGCGACGGCCTGGCTTCGTGCTGGGCCTTCGTCTAGCGGGCCTCGTCCGATGCTAATTCGTACGATACGCTTCCGATTAAATTCCCGATTCCGGAATTCATTTCCGATACGAACAATATTTAATATTTCCGATTCTGGAATCAATTTCCGTTTCGAACAAATATTTAATATTTCCGTTTCCGGAATTATTTTCCGATTCCGATAATATTTCCGATTCTGACAATATTTCCGTTTCCGGCAATATTTCCGATTCTGGCAATATTTCCATTTCCGATAATATTTTCCGATACGTACCATGTTTCCGTTTCCGGCAACATCTACGACTTGGATAATATTTATATTTCCGATACGATCCATATTTCCGTTTCCGGCAATATCATCGTTTCCGGAGTATTCATTTCTTGCCTGTGACGATCTCAGCTCCCACTGAAACCAAGATCCGTCGATTCCGAATATCCATAGATGGAGTATTTAATGCCATTAAATACTTGATCCGTTTACGTACTATTTGTGTGACCCTACGGGTTCAGTCAAGAGTAAGTTGTGGATTAATATCATTAATTCCACTTGAACTGAAGCGGCCTCTAGCTAGGCATTCAGCTCACTTGATCTCACTGAATTATTGACTTGTTAATTAATACTGAACCGCATTTATTAGACTTAACATAGAATGCATACTTGGACCAAGGGCATTATTTCCTTCAGATTATGGGTAAAGAAAGGCACCTAACTTTTGGTCAAGGCACACTTCCACATGTTACTACCTTGACCATGGCGATGTGGCATAATACGACATTTACAAGAGAAGTAGCAGGTCACTACTCGAACGTACCTCGCACTAAACGAGTCTGGTTCAAACTATTCATGATCCATGTCACCATGAATGCATAAAGACGTATGCAAAGCATTATAGCACCAAGCCAATCCCGTAGCTACAATTGGGAGCTTGAGAAAAACACTCTAAAAATGCTCGAAATGACGATTTTATCGCAAATTCTAGACGCTAATGCTATACATACGTCATAGGGGCACAATCCTAAGGTTTGATCATGTAAAACGAACCTTAGAATGGCTACAACCCCTCCCAAATTCTAAACACTACTTAGAATACATAAAGTCACCCCACTAACAAGGGTAACTGAAAATCGCGAGTCACCAACACTCCGATCAAACTACTGCACATAACGCTCGCCCTACAAGCGCCCGTTACACAGTCTACCTCGTTCCAAAGCAAAAGCGAAAGAAAAAAATTAAGGATAAGAACTGTCAAAATATACCCAGATATAATTTTCAACGCCCAGAGCTGGGCGCCAATATCTTCAACTCCCCAGCCTGGGCGCTGATTCTTTCTGCTAGCCATGTTTTGCCCAGATATAAAAATAAGAAAGAAACACCTATGAATCCTCGCATCGAACGAAGTAATAAGTCGTGCAAACCCACGCAGAAGGTGCTACACTTGTTCGAACACCTGAACGAGGCTTGATGAAGTACTCCAATGCAAAAATAATAATGATATCCCAACACCTGGAGGAATGTTCTAAGACACCTGTTAGGCCACACAAGCCTGCGTCGCACCATAAGTTCAACCATCCCACGGTACAAGTCTAAAAAAAAGGAGAGTAAGGCATGTTGCACTAATGTAGGCACGACCAAGAGCATGTGTAAAAGAGGCAAAGACTACTTATCGCCCAAATTCAAAATGCAAGCCACACGACTTCTACATTAAGGATTGAAAGTAGCCAAACATTACCTGCCACGGAAGGGATAACTCGCACCTACACGAGCGGAACCCCAAGGCATCTTTCTCAAAAAACCTACAAAAATCGTACGCCAAAAGGAAAGCATCCCAACATGCATACTTGGGGGCTCCAAGCTACGAAACAACCATAGCAAAATAAAAATAAAAATCTCGAAGCAAATGTTTGAACAATCGAAAGGGCACGATGTTTGAGCCCACTTCATGAATGGGCCTGAACCCTATCAAGCTTCTAAGAAAACTATTCAAAATCAGTCATTGCTCAAAAAAAAAAATTGATTCAAGCAAACTGATTAATGGACCGCACACAACGGCCATTCTATGAACGCTCGTTCGCACGTACATATCATTATTCTAAGTATCGAACATTCACAAAAGCGTTCAAAAGGAAAAATATACAACAACAAGAGCGGTCAAAGTCTTACGCCTCAAGGTATGTTCCTCGGGCCAAATAGACTCGCCCAACTATTGCAATAACTATACGCCTTAAGAGCAACAGTTCCTTAAAATAATCGCCCCAAAGCGACAAGCACCGTAGTCCACCAATCGGCTACGGCTTCTCGAGAAAATCATCACGTTCTAAAAATAAAGAAAAAACAAAAGAGAAGAAAATACATAGAACTTCCAAGTGAAATAAACGAATGAACAAGAGGCCAACTGTGTCATCAAAAGACCAGCCCAAACAACATTTTCAACGCCCCACCTGGGGTGTGAATTATTTCAACGCCCAGGCCTGGGCGCCGAAAATGAACCCAGGCTCAAAAAAGGGCCCTAACCTCTATTGGGCCCTGCCGCATACATTCGACTCGAAAATTGCCGATTTCCTTGCTGAAAGTTGTACCTCACGACTTTGTCAAGAGTAGCACACCACTACAAAGATCGCTCGCACTTACGAGCATAATCCCAAACATGGTCATGGATATCACAAAATGCGTATCCCCGAGGAATCTCTTTGACAAGAAATGACCATCAAGCACGAATGCTTGGGGGCTCGAAGGAAAATATATATTTCAAAAGAGATATGCAAAATTACAACAATATTCCCAGGCTACGCTATACGAAGTCCGGTGTTTGGATAAATTCAAACAAATAAAAACCGGATTACGACCTCCAAGATAAAGGTCGTCGTTGATACTTGCACATAGTCCCCTAATCAAGGACCCAGGTAATGGCTAAATTGAGCCATAAAGACTAGCTCAAAACCATGAAAGAAGATGACCACAAGACAATGGTCCGTCTAAGCACGTTGTCAACCCACATTCAGGTTGCAACTAAATCCGAGCATCCCTCGAAAGAATTCTCTCCTGCAAGAATGAATGAAAAGAAATTCTCAAGAGAAATCACAAGAAAAAAAATGAAATAGGGACTTGTCCACCTCAATCAGGCAAGACCGCGGCACGCGAATCCCAAATCAAAAAGACGAATTCAGGTTCGCTCACCTCCAGCGAGCGGGGCGTCCACCCTTAGCGGACAGGGCTCGCCCACCTTCAGCGGGCGGGGTCTACGTCACTAGCCGCGCAGGTCCTCAGTTTTTGAAAAATAAAGTCTTCAAATTCAAAATAGGCTCGCCATCTTCAGCCGGCGGGGTCTACGTCACAAGCCGCGTAGGTCCTTATTTTCAAAAAAAAAGCAAACAAACTTCAAAACAGATTCGTCCACTTCTATCGGACGGGGTGTCCACCCTTAGCGGACAGGCTCGCCATCTTTAGCCGGGGTGTCTGCGCCACTAACCGCGCAGGTCCTTAGTCGCTGCAGCGATAACTTTTTCTGGTTTTCCCTTTTTCCAAAAATTAAAGGATCGGTTTTCCCTTTTTCCAAAAATTAAAGGATCGGTTTTCCCTTTTTCCAAAAATTAAAGGATTGGTTTTCCGTTTTTCTAAAAAAGAACGATATGCTGGATTTTCCTTCGTTTTACGTCCCATAAAAACAAGGGGGTTTTCTCGTTTAGCTAACCCTGAAAATGAGAATCTTTAAAAACATTTTTACCTCGTGATTGGGCTTGGCCAGGCCCAATTACACTTTATAGCTTTGATTTCGAAAAACTCTGTAGCTACTCCCAATGACAAAGTGAGGGAGTTTCTATGCACCTTTAGATCCTTCCAATGACAAAGTGAGGAAGTTTCTATACTATCCTTTGACAAATCCCAGTGACACGTGAGGGATATGTCGACACTTCAAGTGATGACCCTTAAGTCAAATGTTATCACTCGGGGGCTCGTGAGACCCTCGCCAAAACAGGTCACCATGGCTTGTGCGACGCACTCCGTCTAATACTTTGACCATCGTCTTACTCCAAGACTCAGTCAAAGTGGGGGCTAACTGTAGACACCTACTTTTGTCCCCATTCCCGAAAGGAAGGTTCTATGATGAGAACATAAATCTCCACTTGACAACGCATCTCCTATAAAATAACGAATCTTAATTCCCCTTCTCATTTCACCCGAAACCTGCTATTTATGGAAACCTGCTAAAAATGGTAACTGCCGTAAAGGGTAGTTGCTAAAAGTAGTAAGAATAAAAAGATAGAAACCTGTCAGAATTAGGTGTTGCACTCCAACATAAACCCTAAATGAGATAGAGATTACGAGAGAATCCTATTCCTAATATGATTCGAAAATAAGAGTCACGTATTAATTAAAATCCTAACGAGCCTAGAGTTCGTAACGGGCCTAGACGCATTCCGTCACAATGTTAATACGCACCAAATAACTCGGATTAAGTCTCTTAATGGAAGCGAGAGAAAACCTTGCCTTCTCCCCCAAGTTTCCCTTCGGTGCATGATCTCCATTGTGCACTGCTGCCATGGCAAGGAAGTCTGGGGGGCAAAATGCAAGGTAGTAAGCATGGCAATGCAAAGCAGAAACCAAGAGGACCTTCATCTGATTCTCAGGCTCTTAAGACTCGATCGATTGAGGAGGTTTTAGGAGTCGAAGCACTGGATTTGACGATTGAAAATGAAATTCTCACCCCCAAATCTGGATTGAAACACTTGCAAGCTCGTTCTGAACTCAGGCATTCCTTCAATGAGTGGATGCAATCTGTTCACATATCAGCTAACAAGGTGAATAATACTCCATCTAATGTTGATATTGGTACGATTTCCATTCCAATATTGCAACAATTTGATGAAGTAATGACTGAACATGCTGATAGTGTTGATGATGAATTTAGGCCACCTGATCCAATTGAAATGCATCCTGTTTCTAGCCCTGTACAGATTGATCTTGATGATATACAGGATGAGGTGGATTTTTGGAATTCTTCCATAATCTGCTATATTATTGGTGCTAATCCCCCAATACATGTTATGGAAGGGTTTATTAGGAGAATCTGGAAGAACTTTAATGTTGATAAGGTGGTGTTGGTGAAAAAGGGAATCTACTTAGTGAGATTTCTGACTATGGACATGAGAGACAAAGTCACTTCTAGCCATTTTTTCTTTGACAGCAAACCTATGATAGTGAAACCCTGGAGTGTTGATATGGATATGGAGAAGGAAGAGATCAAATATGTCCCCATCTGGATTCAGCTGAGTCTGAATTTTAAGTATTGGGGTGAAAAATCTCTTTTCAAAATTGTGAGTCAGTTAGGCAAACCAATTAAGAGGGATGCAGCCACTGTGAGTAGGGATAAACTTCAGTATGCTAGGGTGTTGGTTGATATGCCAATCACACAAAAGCTTCCTGATCAAGTTTCATTTATGAATGAGCATAGTGAGCTGGTTCAGGTACCTATCACCTATGAGTGGAGACCAACTGTTTGTGATAATTGCAAACTAGTTGGACATTCAACCATTGAGTGTAGGAAGGGGAAAACTAAGAGAATATGGGTGCAGAAAAAACAACAAGTTCAGAATCACACAAAAGTGGTGGCACCAGAGGTGGATCAGGAGGGGTTTCAGAGAACTCTCAGGCCAATCAGGGTTAGACCTACCAATTTGGTTCCAACACCAGTTGTTAATTCTTTCCAAATGCTGAATGATGATGGTGGTCACAGTGCTTGCAGTACTGCTGAGTTAGATAGGGAAGATGACATTGAGGAGGGTAGCACAGGAAGAGGGAACTCTTCCAAATCTTATGGATAGGATATTATCATGGAATGTTAGGGGTATCAACCTAGCTCAGAAACAGGATACTGTGAAGCATTTTCTTCATAAATATCATGTGGGGTTAGTTGGTCTCCTAGAGCATAAGGTTAAGCTTCCTAACTTAGGGAAGCTTTACCAAAGAGTTTTCCCAAATTGGTGTTTCTCTAGTAATGCAAGTTATCATAATGGTGGCAGAATTATTTTGGCTTGGAATCCAAGAAGCTTTTCTGTGAGTATCCAAGCAGCTTCTAGTCAGTTTATGCATTGCTTCATTCAACCAGTGAGTGGTATGCCTAGTTTTTTCTGTACTTTCATTTATGCTTTCAATGATAGCTCTAATAGAGAAGTGTTGTGGAAAGATTTGAAAGCTTTAAACACACAGGATGCCTGGATCTTGTGTGGAGATTTCAATTGTGTTATGAGTACTGATGAGAGAGTTGGCTCCCCTGTTAGGAATGCTGAAATAATGGATATTTGTGATTGTATGCATTTCTGTAGTATGGAAGATATTAAGAGTTTGGGTAATTTCTACACTTGGAATAATAAACAGCATGGTGCAGCTAGAGTTTTTTCTAAAATTGATAGAATAATGGCTAATCATAAGTGGTTAGGTGTTTATAGCTCAGCTGAAGTGTGTTTTATGAATGAGGGTTGTTTTGATCATTCCCCTGGATTGTTGACTGTCTATCCTAGGGATACAGGGGGGGAAAGCCTTTTAAGTATTTTATAATGTGGAAATCTGCTCCTCATTTTCTGCCTCTTATCCAAGAACAATGGAGTGGTACAGCTCAAGGTAGCAAGATGTTTGGTGTTGTTCACAAACTGAAGAAGGTGAAGTTGGTTCTCAAAGAGTTGAATAGAAAGGGATTCTCTGATGTTCAAGCTGCTGATCTTCAAGCATACCATGACATGATTGCAGCTCAGACATCAATGCATCTTGATCCTGCTGATCAGAGTCTTGCTGATGCAGAACTCAGTGCAGTGCAGAATTACAAAAATAAGCATCAAGCCTATTTAGAGTTTTTGAAACAGAAGGCAAAGGCTTCATGGATTAGGGATGGTGATGAAAATACCTCCCTCTTCCATCAGAGTATCAAAGCTAGGAATAATCATAACCAAGTTTACAGCATTCATGGCATGGATGGGATTTGGAGAGATAATCCTGCTGATATCTCTCAAGCTTTCTTGGATTATTACACAACTTTGTTGGGTACTACTCACACTGATAGAAGACTTGTTCTTAGTCATATTGTCCAAGCTGGTCCCTTGATTACAGATGCTCATAGAAATATTCTAAATGCTCCTTATACAGCTGATGAGGTGAAGAAAGCTTTTTTCTCTATTCCTAGTAGGAAAGCACCAGGGCCTGATGGGTATGGATCCTACTTCTATAAAGATGCTTGGAGCATTGTTGGTGATGATGTTGTCAATGCTGTTCTGGATGTTCTCCAACAAGGCAGGTTGCTTAAGGAGTTAAATCATACAGTCATTACTCTCATTCCTAAGACTAAGTGTCCAAAGAATGTGAGTGAATTCAGACCTATATCCTGTTGCAATACTCTGTATAAATGCATTACTAAGGTGATCTGTAGTAGATTGAGGCAAGTATTACCAGATTTGATCATTGAGAATCAAGGGGGGTTTGTACATGGCAGAGACATAGTGCATAATATCATGGTGGTTCAGGATTTGGTAAAACAGTATGGTAGGAAGAGTGCTAAACCAAGTTGTATGATGAAGATTGATCTTCAAAAAGCATATGACACAGTTGATTGGGATTTCCTGCAAGAAATTTTGGTACAGCTGGGTTTTCCTGTAGCTTTTGTGGCTCTTGTGATGGAGTGTGTGACCACCCCTAAGTTCTCTCTGATGCTTAATGGCACAATGCATGGCTTTTTCAAGTCAAAAAGGGGTTTAAGACAAGGTGATCCCATGTCTCCCCTTCTGTTTGTGATCTGCATGGAATACCTGTCCAGAATTCTCTACAAAATGAGTGAGTTGTCTCAATTTCAGTTTCATCCTAGATGCAAAGAGCTTAAGCTCACTCATCTGTGTTTTGCTGATGATCTAATCCTGTGTAGTAAAGGTGAGTTCCCCTCTGTGTATCTTCTGCTTCAAGATTTTAAGCTGTTCTCCAACTCTTCTGGTTTGTTAGCCAACAAGCAGAAGTCAGCTAATCTACTGCTGTGGTATGGCTGAGAATGAAATCAACAGAATTGTCAATGTTTCTGGTTTTACTAGGAGTCAGCTTCCTTTTAAGTACTTAGGTGTTCCCATCTGTGCTAAAAGAATTTCTGCTGCTCAATGTGATGTCTTAGTGGATAAGATGGTTGCTAGGATTAAAGTCTGGAGTTCAAGGAATCTTTCCTACACAGCAAGAATGCAGCTCATTAATTCTGTGTTGATGAGTATTCATATGTACTGGGCTCAGGTATTTATTTTACCCAAGAAAGTACTGCAGGAAGTTACTAAAGTTTGTAGAGCATTTCTCTGGAGTGGGCAAGCTTATAGTCAGAAAAACAGTAACATTTCTTGGGAAAGTTCATGTTGTGATAAGAAGCAAGGTGGACTTGGATTTAGAGATGTTGTCAGATGGAATATTGCAAGCATTGGAAAATATGTTTGGGCCATTGCTTCCAAGCAGGATAATGTTTGGATCAAATGGGTTCATGCTGTGTACATTAAGGATGGGGATTGGTGGGAGTATAAACCTGTAGCTTCTGCTAGCTGGTATTGGAAGAAGATATGTGCCATAAAAGAGAGATTGAAACTAGTTTATACTCAAACTGAGTTAGCTGCTATGCCTCATTATTCTGTGAAAACAGTTTATGAGAAAATCATTGGACCAAAACCTGTGATTCAGTGGGATAATATGGTGTGGAATAGGCTGAATATCCCTAAGCATAGATTCATATGTTGGTTGGCAGTGCAGGACAGGCTTCAAACCACTGCAAAATTGGCAAGATTTGGTGTTAGTAATACTGCAAGTTGCCTGATTTGTGGACAAGCTGATGAAGATCATAAGCATATGTTCTTTGCTTGTCCCTATAGCAGCAGATGCATTAGTGCTCTCAAAGCTTGGTTAGGGATTACTTATTCCACTGGTAATCTGAAGCAGCTCATGAGGTGTATTGCTCATGGCAGAATGTCAAAGTTTAGAAGGCAGGTTAGCTTTGCAATGCTAGCTGCTGCAGTGTATGCTGTTTGGTCAAGTAGGAATGGTTGTTTTTAGAATGCTTCCTTTCCAACTGTTCAGAATATGGTAGCTAGAGTTAAGCAAAATGTTAGAGATCGAATTTTGGTTGTTTTACCTAAACATGTATCTAGGAGAGATAGCTTGTGGTTTGCTACTCTGTAAGATAGTTTTCTGTTTCTAGATCTTTGATGGAATGGTCCAACCTAGTTGGTTTGTTTCATCCTTGAGTTAGTTTAGGTTGTAAATCTGTTTTGAGCTTAATATTATTCGATCTTGCTTGCCTAGCAAAAAAAAAAAGTCTCTTAATGGACTCCATACTCTAGAGTCCAATCTGACAGAGAATTCTGCCAGACCCTGTTTTCAACGCCCAGCCCTGGGCGCCGAAATCTTTGACGCCCAGAGCTAGGCACCGAAAATACCTGGGACGGATTCTCTTCCTAATCCGTTTCGTATTCAAATTCCTGAAAATCTATCTTTCTACGCCACTCTTTCCTATAAATAGACCCCTAAGTTCGACGTAAAAAACACACAACACACAATTATATTCTGAGTATTGACTCTAAACCCCTAAGCCTAAGCCTCACGCTGCAAAACTGATCACGCGTTCTGTCGCAATCGATCCATAAATCGAACAGAACGTATCCCGTCCCATAATTTGAGATTCGTTAAATAAAAGGAGAAATAGCAAAGTCAAAGTGGTTAGTTTTCTGAGAACCGTGACGCACCTCTCAAGGGTGCGTCGTAATGTGTCCCTTTTCCGTGGTTTAATTGCTTTCCTCGCCCTTTTATGAACTGTTAAACTAACTAAAATCTGATTGTTCGATCACGCTTAATAAATATGATATTTTTGGGAAATTGGATTATCATGCTAGGTCCCTTAAAACAATCTAAATCAGATAATCGCGTTCGATCTAGTACTATATGTTGCATATTGATAAAATCAACTCAGATTAGTTTAATAGTTAACGCATGTCCCTTCAATTATTTATGCTGAGCTAGTAAGGATATCCTGCCTCTGGAGTTATCGAAGAGCGAGTACTCCTCTCGTTAGTTACAGTCCCCCGAACCCTCAATCTCTACCCTGCGGGTGTACGTTGAGCGATCCCCACCACCAGGGATCACAAGGGAACCTACGACCGTCGTGGTCAAACATAATTGCACTCCCTTTATGTCACGATAACCGAATTTTGTCAGTTTTTCTCATTGTCGTTAAAAACTGAATGGCGACTCCTAT